>NC_137162.1:10173750-10629758 GCF_951394435.1 Stenella coeruleoalba | reverse complement strand
GGCTAAATATTACAAAAAGTGGCATGTTTTACTGCAAAACCTGTCTCATTGCCGTACAGCACACTGTCCTTCTCTTTCCATCGAAGTATTTAACGTTGCACCAGGCACATGATAGGGACAAAGTAAATACCTGGGTGATAGATTTACGTTCCAGAGCAAAAGTAAGCCAGCCCCTGGTTCCACCAGGTCCTTAGGTGCTAGTTATGACTGGCCAACTGTGAAAAAGAGAAGCTGACTCTTTCTCTTCAAAACCTCTTAAATAAAATCTAATATGTTCAGACTGGAGGACTTGGGTATTAAATAAAAATGTACATTTCTCTAGATAATATACTCTTGAGTTATCTCTTTCCAAAGTCCACAAATCTGTGGATCTATTTCCTCTCATCCTCGTCAGAGGGGATCAGAGGGGCTGGAGGAGTAGATGGCGCCCCAGGTACTGGTCCAGGTGTCTTCATGGCCTGGAAGGCAGACTCAGCTGGAACAGTTGGCTTATTTCTCCTCAGGCCATTAAGTTTCCTCTTTTAGTTCTCAGACCCCACTTGACTAATTGCTCCTTAGCCATCAAATACTTATTAAGGTCCTCACCTGTTCTGTCACCAGGCCAGGATACCCATGAAAGTCCTTATGCATCTGTGCTTTCCGTTAATAGGAGCTTAGAATTTCCGATGCATCCCCACCAAAGACTAAGGAAAGGACTCAGAATACTTTTCAGTAGGACCTGATGGTAGACATGTGGGTGCTTCCATGCGATGGCAGAGACATTTCTTCTCACCACGTATCACGTGCCCTGCCGTGTTTTCCCAGTCCCCTTGCAGGTAGGTGGGTCCATGTGACTAGTTCTAGCCAATGCTTACTGGGGTTCCAACCATGAGACCCTCACTGAAGACATTGTCTCTATACTGGGAAGCCATGTGCCTAGCTTAAAACCATGAATTCAAGAAAAGGGCAACAGCAGATATCAGGGTAACAATTTGCAGTCTGTGTCTCAAGTACTTGAAAAAGTGCCTGGTACGTAGTGAGCAGACAATAGAAGTAGACTAATATTCTTAGCAAAAGTCTGCCTTGGGGGATGGAGCTGCTCTGCTTCAAGCACATCAAAGACCTCACCTTCATGCTCAGAATAGTTTACTTTTGTTCTCAGGTTGTGTTCAGTAGACAGACTGTCCTTCTGTTTCTACAGATTAGCAAAAACAATTTCAAAATAAAAAGAGCAAGAGCAGGTGTGGGAATAGACTGAATCTTATGTTCCCTGGGAGAGAAAATAGCTGCACCCAAATGATACCAAAAGCATTGGTGCAGCAAGGTGGCCGGGGGAGCCCTCAGGGGAAATGGCTCCTCCAGGGGAAGGGAGGGTTTTGGATAGCCATACCCACGTGAAATGAAAATGAGAATTCTTTGGTCCTTCCCTATGACATACTGGGCACAGGGAGGCATGTCACCTGGTTTCTTTTCCCCCAGCTTATGGGTGAAGGCAGAGGGAAGGAGAAGAAATAGGAAAGAAGACAGACAAGGCTGGTCGAAAGCCTGGGACCCAGGGGAGGAGGAACTGCTACTCCCAAGGCTTTGGTTGCCATGGTTGCAAGTGAGCAGCTGCCCCTCCTCCACCCCAGGTTTGCATGACAAGTGAGGGGGAGGCCAGTGTTGTCTTAACCTTTTCCATCTCTGACACTCTGGTTACCTTGCTGGAAGGGGAGGCAATAGAGGGGCTCTTTGCTCCAGCTCAGTCAGCTTCTCATAGAGGCTTCACCTTGCAAATGTTGCCATATGTGTGTCCCTTGTGTTCTAAACTTGCAGTTCTCAAAGTGTGGCCCCAGGACCCCTGGGGTTCCCCAAGAAACCTTCAGAAGATCCACTAGGTTAAAACTACTTTCATAGTAATTCTAAGATGTTATTTGTCTTTTTCGCCCTTGTTCCCTCATAGGTATATAGTGGAGTTTTCCAGAGGTTGTATGTTGTGTAATGTTGCACTGGAGTGAACACAGGAGCAATGGTGAGAATCTACCTGTCTTCTGTTAACCGAGATCTTGAAGAGATTTGCAAAACTGTAAAGCAATGCCACTCTCCTAGGGCTGAAATTTTTGTTTTGGAGAGTATCATCGTTTTTCCTAAAAATGTGTTATGTGTGACTATGTAGTGGGATTATTACATTATTTTAAATGAATTAATAAATAAATATTTAAAATGTTTCATAGTTTTAATTTCAAATATGGGAAATGTCAATAGATACAACTCAAAGTCAACAAAAGCTCTTTGGGGTCTTAGGTGATTTTCAAGGTTAAAGAGGGTTCCGAGGCCAAGGAATTTGAGAATCATAGCTTTCAACAGTAGGACGTTCACACTCCTAGCGTCTGCGTACACACTCGTGTGACTTAAAAGTCTATTGTGTCCATTATGCTCCAATATAAAATAAAAATTAAAATCAATAAATAAAACCACCATGAAATTAAAAAAAAAATTGTCCGTTGTGACTAAATATCCTTTCCTACCTCCAGGTCAGAATTCGGCAAACTTTTCTGTAAAGCATCAGAGAGAGTAAATATTTTAGGCTTTGTGGGCTGTACAGTCTCTGTAGCAACTACTCCACTCGGCCGCAGGGTCACAAAATCAGCCAACAATGGTCAGGAACGAATGGGAGCGGCTATGTTCCAGTGACGTTATTTACGGACACTGAAATTTGAGCTCTGTATAATCCTCACGTGTCACAAAATATTATTCTTCTGCAAATATGTTTCTTCTTCCCCATAAATAGATTTATAAATCAGATTACATCCTTGTTTCTGACTTTTTCATTCTGGAAATGGGATGATGCGGGCAGCATCCCCACTGTGCTCAGTGCCGTTGATGGCCTTCAAATTCAGTGTGTGATGAAGGTCAAGGGTGTGACCTGGGGCTTGCTTCCGCGAGGGTGTGTGGAAGCTGGGTGCTTGTGCCTCAGACAGCCAAAAGCGGGGGTGGGGGAACATACAGGTTAAAGCAAGAGGAAGCAGAAAAGTTCGTTATGCTGAACTGGGGTCCAAATTGTATAAGCACCTCTGTCTTTTTTGCCCACTCATTCAACGCACACTGTATTTAATGAGTGCTTACTATGAACCAGGGACTGTAAGGGTTAAAATATCCAAAATTTGCATCCTATTTTTCCATAGAGATTTCTGGAACGCATTGGGGAATGTTTTTTTGTGAATTTGCAAACAGGGAATCCATGAATAAGGAGAATAGACTCATGTCAATGTATTGTTAGTACCTGAAAAGATCTCAGGATAAAACTGGTCCACTCATTCTGGAAGGGAGCTGGGCCATGTGTCTCTAAAAGCTTTAACTCTGAGAGTTCGACTTCTGAGAATTATCCAGAGAAAATCATCAGGCAAGTGAGGGAATCTTTATGTGCAAGGATGTTCACTGAAGAGTTGTTTATAATATAAGGGAATACTATGTGGTCATGAACAATAATGAATTAGATGAATATTTGTTACTATGAAAAGAAGTTCATGAAATGCTGTCAAGTAAAAATGTAGCCAAACAATACGTATAACCATGTACAAATAAAAATTTTGTGTGAATAAATATATTCCATTTATGATGTGTGATATAGACATATCCAGTTTATTATATAGATATATTGAGTTTATGGGTAGAGAAAACTCTGGAAGGATATATATAAGGACCTTATATATAAGGTCCCATGTCTGAGAGTTTGGACTGTAGATGAATTTCATTTTGTTCCTTGTACTTCTCAGTGTTCTCCAAATTTGTTTATGATGAGACAGCTACCTTTATCACTTAGAAATGTGTTATTTTTATAATGATCATTTTGGGGTGCTTACTCTCTGCCCGGCACTGGGCTAAGTTCCTTAACTCTTGACTCTTTATTAAAATTCTACGAAACAAGAGTTGTTTACATTTTATAATTTGTAATAAAAATAGAAAAAGTCTCAAGATCCCTTAGCTTCATTCCACAGATTTGGAAGGCTCTGGAAGGCCGGCTCCCTCTGACACGTCTTTGCTGCTACTCTGGGAACTAAAATCAGAGTCTCTGGCCCCAGTCCCCACTGCTCAGAAAAGTGCTGAGGCCTGAGTCTTCCCAGCCAGGACAGAATTCCTAGGGCTTGGCCACGGGGACAGGGCAAACAGATTCAGGCAGGAATTTTGTCTGTCTCCTTCTTTGTTTTTAAAAGAAACAGGCACTGCCTAAGCTAGGTCGAGCCCGGTATTATTTGGTTTTCCTCAGAGGCGCGCAAAGATGCGCTGCTGCCTTTTGGTTCTGTGGGGCTGTCTAGGTAGCAGCAAGGTCTGGGAGAGCCTGTGCTCGGAGCCCAGACCTGAGTCAGTTGTCAGCAGGGCCCATTACTACGAGGGATGAAGTTAACCGATGTAAGCGCATCGGCCTGAGAGCTTCTGCCGGCGATTTATCCTTTGGAGCACGGCTGTATTCTCAACCTGGATTTTTCTAACAGTTAACAAATCAAAAATGACCAAAGATGATAACGGGGACCAAGTTCAGGCTGCAGCCCTTTCTGCAGGCACCCTTCCCTACCCAGTACCAGTCTCCGTAGTGTTGCTTGACCAATCCTTAGCTTTCTAGCTTTTTCTTTATACTCTACTTCTGATGAACTGCAGAGTCTTCTGGATTGGAGGCCAGAGGACTTGGATGCAAGTTCCGCTTTGCCACATTCTGCCTGCATGACATTGAATTAAGTCACACATTCTGCCTGCATGACATTGAATGAAGTCACTAACTCTTTCTGGTCCTCAGTCTACCCACTTGAAAAATTAGGTCTAAAAATTAGGTCATGTTTCGATTTGCTGATGGTTTAAAAAAAAATACAGGTTGGAGGACTTCCCTGGTGGCGCAGTGGTTGGGAGTCCGCCTGCCGATGCAGGGGACACGGCTTCGTGCCCTGGTCCGGGAGGATCCCACATGCCGTGGAGCGGCTGGGCCCGTGAGCTGTGGTCGCTGAGCCTGCGCGTCCGGAGCCTGTGCCCCGCAACGGGAGAGGCCACAACAGTGAGAGGCCCGCGTACCACAAAAAAAAAAAAAAAAAAAAATACCGGTTGGAGGATACAGCAATTAGATCACGTCGTTGTAGAGACTGGCTTCTCCTCCTGCCCACCGAGGTGTAGCGTCTGTGAAAGCAAACATAGCGTTTGGATTTCTGCGATGCCGAAGCAGTAGAATGAATGCACAGCTTGCTTGCCAGCATCAATGGGCTTAGCTGGGGTATTTCTGTGGGCAGGGGCGAGGGGGGGCCTTCCAAAATTACACCACACAGGGGTCCCCTGACCTACATGAAAGAAGTCAGCACCCCCTGGGGCCGGTCAATCGGGGCTCCTCAGATCACGTGGCAGAATTAGGCACGGTTTATGGTTCTTTTCAGGGAGCTGGATTCTCTAAGAATGGTGTAAATGTCAGTTTCCTGAAAATCCATTCTAAAAGGCCTGATCAACTTCTCAATCATCTGCTCCCCCTTTTCCTCCTTGCTCTCCCAGAGCACTGGGGGTGCTTCTGAGATCAGACAGCATAATTACAAATGAACTGGGGCTCTGGGGATGGCTTACAGCTTAATTAGCTCCTGTCCCTGCACTGTCTCTGCTTCTGGGCCTCACGCTTGGGGCAGGAATCCCGACTGGTAACGAAGAATTCAGAGCAAGAGCGCCCTGGCTTGTTCACCTGCTCTCCTCGGCCCACCTGACACTCACATCCAGGCTTCACTGCAATTAGGCCCAGCCCAGGAGAGGGAAAGGCCTCTGTTTGTGCATCCGGAGCTGGGGAGGGGTGCTTGTCTGAGCCAGCCCGGAGGCAAGGAGCACCATGGAATGTGGAGTGCGCACCTGCCTGGCCCAGCCCAGGTCAGGAGGCTTCAGGCTGCAGGTGTGTTTGGGGTGGGGTGGGGGGCGCATCTGGAGGGGAGGGCAGTGAAGACACCTGGGGTTAAAGGGATTCGTACTTACATAAAGGGGCTGGGAGGGAAGGGATGGCCTGAGATAAGAGCTGCAATGGCCCCTGGGCAGCCGAGCTGCTTTATCTGCAGGAGTAAGGGCCCCTAGAAATGGCTCTGGGCTGCGCAACATCAAAAAGAAGCAACTATGCAATCACACCTGGGTGGCCCCTCTCAAAGAAGAACACAAACCCGTAAACTGACTTCTTGGTCCTGGAGGCTTTCTGGGGGTCTAAGGGTTGGGCTGTCACTGAGTTCCTAGCTCGAGGTAAATTGCTCTACCCTACAGGGAGCTCACTCCCCTCGCTCCTGCAAAGGAGGGAACCTGGAGGAAGAATCCTGCTTGGAGGCAGAAAAGAGAAGCTGTTAGCTGGGCAACGATGCTTGTCCAAGAAGATAACGGGAGAAGAGAGAAGTGATGCCTCCCTGCCTCTGACCACCCCCCAGCACCCGCACTCCCCAGCCAGGCGGGTCTGCAAGGGCCCTAGAGGCACTGGACTTGCCAAGACCCAGACTCTACAGAAGAATTTAAGCCACATCCCCTCCCTCAAAGAGAGGGAGTGAAAAAACAAACCCAAAATGAATACGTGTTGAATTTAATGTCTACAGGACCTACCATTACACCTAAAAATCAACCACCACTCTGCTTTAATACAGTACTTATATAAAAATGTGTTCGAATATTAGCCAGGGATGTATTTTATTCTGTTCGATATAATAGGGAATAGCTTCCCCAAAAGCGAGTTCCCTGGGAGCCCGCAAAGCTCTTAACAAAGACCTACTCCACTCCTGAAAGAAGCAAGAGATGGAAAATCCGTGAGCCTACCTCATCACGAAAAGGCTGAGGCCTCAAAGACCACAGCCCCTTGGCCTTGGCGGGATGCCCTGGACCAGCGCCTGACCGTCACCTCTGGGGATGGACTTCTTTGTCAGAGGGACCCTCAGCGTTCACACCGTGAGGTTTCCATACACCTGCTGGTTCCGAGGAGGCCTGCTGCAGACGTGGGGCTTTTTATTTCGGAAAGAAGATTAAGGGGGGGCTGTCAGAGTGAGCAAGAGATAACTTTCCATCTCTCTCCTCTTATCTCAGAGCAGTCGTCCTCTGCACCCCTGCACTACTGCCCTGAGAATGCCCTTTGTGCCTCCTTGGGCTCTGAACCAGGCTGCACTTTAGTTATATTGTTAGGGAAAGATTGCTTCTGCGCATGGGGGAGGCCGGCGCCCTGTTTGTATTTTAAACAGCCGTTGACCACCTGCCGACCGCATGCCTGGCAGGTGCTATTTTTAAGGTGTTCAGAGGCCTGCAGGGGAGACAATCATAGCACAACTGAGAAAGCTCCAGAGCAGGGGAATGAACAAGGTGTTTCAAGGCCTGGGAAACATGGGGCTCATTCTAGCTGAAGGTGGGGAGACCACACAGAGGAGGTGACTACTGGGCTCTGCCTCTGACCGTGATGGGGGTGTTCCTGGGTCCTGGCCTGAGAGCGGGTGGGGATCAAGGGGTCAGGGACAGAGATGTGGGGCAGGGGACTCAGGCTGGAGAAGTGGGTTGAGACCCAAGGGAAGGACCCCACACGCTGCCCCAGCAATTAGAAGGGTATCGCCTAGTCTAGGGAGCTACAGAAGGAATCCAGCAAGGGAACATTGCTTTGGTTTCCCTGCTGGGAGGTACAGGCTGGAGGGGAGAGGAAAGGGAGGCCTCTTCCACTGGCTGCTGTCAGCCACAGCCATAAATGGGTCACACTGCTGTGCTGTCCTTCCACTGTCCCTCGTGGCTCCCTTTGGAGCTTTTCTGCCTATTAGCAAGTGATGTTTCCATTAAAGCTCCAGCTGGGTTTGGACCTAGATGCAGAGCGCATCAGAAACCCCCAGGCCTTTCTACTCTATGTGTGGTCCAGGTACCAGCATCATTGGCCTTCCCTGGGAGCTTGTGAGAAATGCAGAACCTCAGGCCCTGCCCCAGACCCACTGGATCTGATTTCTCCAGCTCACCAGAACAATGTGACTTCCCGAGAGTTCCTAGACCAAGAGTGGCCGCTGCCTGGGGCCACGTGACCTCTAGGATGGACCCTTCCACTCCCGGGCTCAGGCCATGGAGGCCAGGGCAGGAGCAGGACCAGGATTTCCCTCCAGGTCCTAAGCGAGCCTTAGCTTCAGGTTTTCGGGTTTTCAACATTCCGGGCAGGAGGCCAGCCAGAAGGGGCTCAGTCACTCTCAGGCACATGGCGTCGGGAGCACTGTCAAGAAACAAAACAGGGGCTTCCCTGGTGGCGCGGTGGTTGAGAGTCCGCCTGCCGATGCAGGGAACACGGGTTCGTGCCCCGGTCCGGGAAGATCCCACATGCCGCGGAGCGGCTGGGCCCGTGAACCATGGCCGCTGAGCCTGCGCGTCCGGAGCCTGTGCTCCGCAACGGGAGAGGCCACAACAGCCTGCGTACTGCAAAAAAAAAAAAAAAAGAAAGAAAGAAAAGAAACAAAACAACCCGGAATGCAGGTGAGCTCCTGCCAACGTGGAGCCCTGGGAACTCACGCTCGGGCACGTTGCATGGGTTCCAGTGAGTAAGCAGGCTGTACAGGTAGAGCCATGCGCCTGGACCTGTCAGCGCTTCCGTTACCCACGATTATCTGGATTTTCTTTCCATCTGGCCCCAGAGGAGGAGCCGCCACACAAAGAGTTTAGCAGAGCGAAGTCACTGGCCTCGCACTTGGATAGAACAATATCCACAGATGCAAAGAATAACCAGTTTAACGTGTGAGAGTGTGTGCGTGTATGTACAGGGGCGTGGGGCTGCTGAAAGACTCCGCACCTTGTCGAAGGAGAACTTGCAGAAAATCTCTCTGCTTCTCTGCAGGTCCCAGCGTGAGAAAAATTTCTCATCTCCTTTAGGGCCTTGAGCATTTGAAAATAATAAAAAGGAAAAGTTTTGAATTAAAATTTATGGTTGAGCCTGCCTGTCTGGGAGGAGCTGGCTTAGCGGGCAAAGCTGACGCCAGCCAGGCTGCAGGGGCTGGGAGAAATTGGACACCAGCATCCTTGTAAGTGAGGGGGGACGACTCTCCCGTAGACCAGCATGGTGGCCCCTCTTGGGCAGCCGTTCCCAGCTCCGGCTGCGTACCGAATGCTCCTGCAGGAGTGTTTAAAAAATGCTGAGGCCTGGGCCACACTGTACAATGAGCCCATCTGATTCTCTGAAGGTGGGGACCACTCACACGAATATTTTTAAATCTCTCCAGTTGATTGTAATGTGACATCACGGTTGAGAACCACCAAAGTTTCCAAAACCGGTAGAAAGGGAAGGGGGGTGCTCCTAGTTTCTGCTCGGGGTCAGTAGTACCTGCCTCGGTGGGTACGGGAAGGATGATGTTAGCTTTCGGCTCTTTGGGAGTTTTATCCGCCTAGAGAGGGTCCAAAATCGATAGGGAAAGTAAGGCTGACAAATTCACCTGCAGGGATGCGGTCAATCGAGCGGCCATCCCCACCCCTCCTTGCCTCTGGGCAGCAAGAACACTTCTGATTTCCATGTGGAAGACTTTTTCCAAGAACTTGAACATCCATGATCTTATTTTAACCTGTTACTAGTTTTCTATTGATGGTGTATTTGAACAGGTCAGCACAAATGTAGTAAACGTGCCTGAAACAACACAGACCTCTGACCTTACAGTTCTGGAGGTTGGACGTCCAATACAGGCTCACTGGGCTAAAACCAAGGTGTCACAGGGCTGTGCTCCCTCTGGAGGCCCTGTGGGGAAATCCATTCCTTCCTTTCTCCCGCTTCTAGAGGCTCCCACATTTCTTGGTTCGTGTTCTGTTCCTCAAATCACTCTGATCTCTGCTCATGTCACATCTCCTTCTCTGACTCTTTCTCTCCTGTCTCCCTCATCTAATAACCCTTGTGATTACGTTGGGCCCTCCAGGAGGGTCTTCCCATCTGAAGATCCTTAATCATATCTGCAAAGTCTCTCTTGCCATGTAAGGTCATGTTCATGGGTTCTGGGGATTAGGATGTGAACACCTTCAGAGGGCCATTATTCCATCTCCCACACCTGACAGCAGCCACGTGAATCAGAAGTGCATTATTATACCCATAGACGAGAAAACTGTCACCCACCCAGAGACAGGCAGCTCCTAGATTGTAAACGTGAAACTACATTCTTGTAACTCCCTGCCTGGTCACCATTGCATCTGGCACCTGCCTCTTAGGATAATCACCTATCTCGATCCTCCAGCCATGGGCTTCCTTCTTCTTTCCATAAAGTCCAAGGTCCCTCCTGTCCTCCTGTGGCGTTGGTGATTCTCACACTCTGTGTCAGCTTCATGGGTGCCCAGCAACTGATACAAAATGGTGTCACAGGGAAATCCATTGCTACAACTGGGTCAGCATGTATCACAATAGGGCCCAGGAAGTCGGGATCTCTCTCTGAATTGATGCACATGGCTCTGGGTTCTTGGATCCCCCTGAACAGGTCTGTATACACACACGTGATAGCACGTGCCTCTCCTCTATGACATTTGTCAGAATTCCACCATCATTTATGTACTTCTATAATTAATCTTGTTCTTTCCCTCTCAACTATAAACTCCATGAGGACAGAAAACATACTTGCTTTTGCTCACCATGGCACTTAGGGGATGTTTAATAAAAATCTGTTAAATGAAGGAATATTTGCCAGCAGTCTAAGGTTTACAGAACCACTTCTTTGCCTTTTGAAAGCTATGGTTGATGATATTAATGTTCCCATCTACTGCTTTCCCTGTAGGAGAGCCAAACATCCCCATTCATTGACGTGTGACCACAGGGGATACTTCCCTGCCCCGCTTCCAGGCTTGGCTATGTGACTTGCTTTGGCCAATAGCATATGAATGGATATGACAGAAGCCATGCCGGAGCGGCTTTAAGGGCAGTCACGTGGCTTGGCTCTGCCTCTTGTTCTTTTCCCTTTGCCAAGAGAACACAATATCCCAACTATGGGCTGCTCCCTCTCAGGACATGTCCCAGAATGAGAAGGCACATGGAAAAGCAGCTCTCAACGTGAGTGAGATTGAAGCTCTCATTTCTGTAAGATTTGGGGATCTTTGTTACTGCAGCATAACTTAACAAACTCTGACAACCATGGACGTCTTTATCAGGACGCATTCAGCTTTCCTTTCTCCCAAATGGAGACCACGGTTCTGCCACCTACAAGTTGCATGATCTCGAGAAAGTCACGTAACATCTTTTGGCCTTAAATTTCTATACCAACATATAAAGCTTCTTCCCAACTTTACAATCAGCAGTTCTAAAGAACTAGCCTATCATTTGACACTTGACCTCTGTCCTTTGTAAATTGTCTTTGCACATTTTAGTATGGTACCAGAGAGGTCACTCCAGATTTTGAGTCCAGTAGTTATGTGTTCTTGGGCAAATTGTTTTATCTCTCTTTTACTTGTAAGTCTTCTTATCTATAAAAGGAAAATGTATCACACAGCATTGGGGTAGGTCATCTAGCTCATAATGTATAGTCAATAAATGTAAGTATCCTACGCTTTGTCTTGTTTTTCTTGATCAAATCGATCTCTTTGAGGTTCACTTCTTTGCGGCTCATATGCCCTGAACCTGGTTGCTTCCACAGGAGGCGGGCTAACAAAATCCCTGGATAAAAACCCACAAAGCTGTATTCTGATGTTCATGTTCATAGCAGTGTTATTCATAACAGTCCCAAGGTGGAAACATCCAAGTATCCATCAGGTGATGAATAGATAAACAAAAGGTGGCATGTCCATACAACGAAATACTGGTTGATGTTACAACATGGATGAACCTTGAAAACATTATGCTACATGAAAGAAGAATGTCACCAATGGCCACATATTATATGCTTCTATTTATATTAAATGCCTTTAATAGGCAAGTCCAAAGAGACAGAAAGTAGGTTAGAGGTTATCTAATCTGGAGGCTGGACAGGGTGGAGGGGTTACGGGGGGAGCAGGGGGTGGTAATAGCTAATGTGTTGGGGTTTTAGGGGGTGTGTGAAAATGTTTTGAAGTTAGATAGAGGTGATGGTTGTGCAACTTTGTATATATACTAAAGAACATTGAATTGTATACTTAAAAAGAGTTATATAGCGTGAATTACATCTTCATATTTTTTTAAAGAAGAACCCCCAGAGGGATGAGTAGCCAGTGGTTGATGGCTCAGGTTGAAGGGCATGGCCGCATCCATGCCTCTTCTCAGCCCTCTCAGTGTTACCGGGCTTTGGTCTCCTATTATCTTTCTTCTTTTCTACTGGTGTCATATGCCCAAGCAAAGGGAAAATTCTCTTGTTGCTTAGCTCAGAGGAAATGATTGAGATTTTTCAAAGATTACTTTATTAAAATTTTAAAAGGAGCAGAGTGGGGAATAAAAATGTAAAAGACTTCTCTGGTGGCGCAGTGGTTAAGAATCCGCCTGCCAATGCAGGGGACACGGGTTTGAGCCCTGGGTTGGGAAGATCCCACATGCCACGGAGCAACTAAGCCCGTGCGCCACAACTACTGAGCCTGCACTCTTCAGCCCACGAGCCACAACTTCTGAGCCCGTGTGCCACAACTACTGAAGCCCGCAAGCCTAGAGCCCGCAACAAGAGAAGCCACTACAATGAGAAGCCTGCGCACTGCAATGAAGAGTAGTCCCCGCTCGCCGCAACTAGAAAAAGCCCACGCGCAGCAATGAAGACCCAACGCAGCCAAAAATAAACAAATAAATACATTTATTTAAAAAATAAATTAAATAAAAGCTTAAAAAATGTAAATACTTAAAGTATGAAGGAGTTAAAAGGTGGAAGTGTTCTGGAGTAGAGATTCCTTGCTGTGTTATAGCCACAAGTACAAGCCAACTCATGGATCTTGAGTCTTTCCCACCCACTCAGCCCCTTCTAAAAAAAACAATCCCGAAGTCCCCTTTATTATTATTTTTTTAATTATTATTATCTTTTTTTTTGCGGTACACAGGCCTCTCACTGTTGTGGCCTCTCCCGTTGCAGAGCACAGGCTCCGGACGTGCAGGCTCAGTGGCCAAGGCTCACGGGCCCAGCTGCTCCGCGGCATGTGGGATCTTCCCGGACCGGGGCACGAACCCGTGTCCCCTGAATCGGCAGGCGGACTCTCAACCACTGCGCCACCAGGGAAGCTCTAATAGCTTTTTTTTATTTTTGGCTGTGTTGGGTCTTCATTGCAGCACACGGGCTTCTCATTGTGGTGGCATCTCTTGTTGCGGAGCATGGGCTCTAGACGTGCAGCCTTCAGTAGTTGTGGCGCGTGGGCTCAGTAGTTGTGGCTCACGGGCTCTAGAGCTCAGGCTCAGTAGTTGTGGTGCATGGGCTTATTTGCTCTGTGGCATGTGGGATCTTCCCGGACCAGGGCTCAAACCTGTGTCCCCTGCATTGCCAGGCGGATTCTTAACCACTGTGCCAGCAGGGAAGTCCCCTAAGTCCCCTTTAGAAGCTCTGGACAGTTTCCTCCATCCCTCCTTCCCTTTCATGTTGGGCCTGAACACCGGCTGGTCACAGTGTGATGGGAATTTGGCAAGTAGGTTGTTAGTTCTCTCAGTATAGATTGCCACCTTCTTCCCCTCCAAATCCAGGGACCAAGACATGTGTGGGTGGGACAGAGCATGCATAGAGACCCCCAGCTCTCCCTCCAACACCCCCCCAGAAGGAAAGGGCTGTTTCCTCACCCTGTCCCACCAACACTTATGCAGGACTTATCACCCAGAACCCAGAAAATTATAACTTTTCTTTTCTTCCCAGGACAATGCAGGTCCCTCACCCCATCTTCAATCCACAGGTTCAAAGATGACCAAGTCAACTGTTAGAGCATCCTAGCAAAATGAAGACAAATAAACAATTACTCTTCCCTGCTTTTGTTTGTGTATTTTCAGATTGTCAGATCAAATCATAGTGTGACAAGCCTAATCGCTGGGTGTGTTTTAGATCTGTCTGAGCCCCGCTGGCCACTTCTACAGGCCACCTGGAACCAATTGACAGGAAGCAGCGCACACATGGAAGAGAGTGGGGTCTCCAGGGGCAATCACCCCATCACAGGTGTGGAGGGTGAGGTTCCCCTTTCCTTGCCAGTCGCCCTTACCTCTGAGGGGGTGCTGGCGTTATCTAGAGAGAGTTTGGAATATGGGAACATGACTTTTCTCTTTCCTCAGAGCTTTAGAAACTTATTTACCAAGTCCTCCAGTTCCTGGGTCGAAAGGGCTCACCATAAGACCTAAGATATCCCACAAACGAGTCAATATTTATCACCCGGGGCATCAGCTCAGGTGGCTTCCTGAGACTATTTGAGTTCCACTTAACTACTGTACATTGATCTTCTGCAGGAGACCTTTCACCTGCTGGTCCCTCTCTCTTTATTCTACTGCACAATTGGGAATACACTTGACTTTCAAAGGCTCAACGTGTGCCATTCAAAGGAAACATGTTCACCTCATTTTTAAGCCCTATCTTGCTCCCCTGCAGTCTGAATAAACATTACTCAATAGCCAACGTTACTTAGGCATCAATCATTTCCACTTCAAGGAGGAGGTAAAGGGAACAAAGACGCAAGAGCACAAAAAGATTGAAATTAACCTCCACCGCTGGGTGCTTTCCAAACTTGTTCAGATTATTTCTTCAAAAAGAAGCCCCAGAGAGCTGACATTACCTGAAGTTCACTGAAATTCTCTTTCTCTCAAGGATTACACTTGAACATGAAGTGAGTATCTCGAAAGCCCTAGGCAGGCGGTCAACTCGGCTAGTGGGTGAGTATTTGCTCTCTCGCTCTCTCCTCTTTGGAGTAATTTCCACACACTTTTGACATTCCTTTCTTCTCTGGTGCACCCTCCCTCGGAGAGTTCTCCGCTCAATATCTCCTCACAATACATCTCCTGGTCCATGGGCTTCTATTTCCTTCTCTTTCTCCTTCCTTCCTTTCCCTCTACCCAGCCCCTGGAAAATAGAACCACCCTCTAGAAAAATTGGCCTCTGAAACCTCCCCTTTCTCTAATCTTATTGACCAATGGGAACCATGTTTGGCTCTGAGATGCCAAAGTCCCACTGTTGAGCAGGGGACCTTGGTTTCTCAGACCACCTGCACTCGACTCACCTGCATCTTGTTAAGCACAAAGATTCCCCCAACCTCACTGCCTTTACTGAGTTGGGCTCCGGGAAGCGGACCAGGGAATCTGTATGTTTAACAAGCTCATTAAGTGATCCTTCCACCTAGTGAAGTTGAGAATCCGCTAATACTAAGGAGGGAGATGGCTTTGGAGTCAGGAAAACACTAGCTGGATTCTGTGCTTTGCTCTTTACTAGTGGCATGATTTTTTAACAGCTCTATTGAAATATTACATATCATGCAATTCGCCCATATAATTTGTACCTACAATTCAGTGGTTTCTAGTACATTCACAGAGTTGCACATTCATCACTACAATCAATTTTAGAACATTGTTAGTACACCGAAAGAGAAACCCTGTATCTATCAGCAGTCACTCTCCCTTTATTCTTAACCCTTCAGCCCTAAGCACCTCTAAGCTGCTTTCTGTCTCTATGGACTTGCTTATTCTATTACAGAATTTCATATCAATGGAATCATACAACAGGGGGCTGTTTGTGTCTGGGTTCTTTCATTTAGAATAATGTTTTCAAGGTTCATCCGTGTTGTAGTATGTCAGTACTCCATTCTTTTTATGGCTGAGTAATATCCCATTGTGTGGATATACCGTTGTATTTATTCATTCATCTGCTGGTGGGCATTTGGGTTGTGTCCATTTTTGGGGTTACTATGAATAAGGCTGCTAAGAACATTTGCATATAAGCTTTTGCATGGATGCATGCTTACATGTCTCTTGGATATATAACTGGGAGTGGAATTGTGAGGTCATAGGATAACTCCAGGCTTACCATTTTACATTCCCACCTGTAGTGTATGTAGGTTGCAATTTCTCCCCATCCATGCCAACACTTGTTTTGTCCATCTTTTTTAAAAATTATTATTATAACCATCTTAGTGCTGTGAAGAGGCCTCTCATCGTGGGTTTGATTTGCATTTCTGTAATGGTTAATGATGGTGAGCGTCTCCTCATGCACTTGCTGGCCATTAGTGTGTTTTCTTTGGAGTAGTCGCATGATTTGGGAAGGTAGGTAATCCTTAGCTTTGGTTTCCTTGCCTGTAAAATGGAGGTCATCAGAAGGTGAGTAAATGAGGTAATGAAGCTGGAGTCCCTCATACACAGTAAGCACTCAGCAAAGGTTTACCCTTCCACACCATTAGGTAGGAAACACAGTAGCCTAGCTAGGCTGGAACCATGATTCCCAGAATTCCCTGTACAGTTCTGGGTTGAGATTGCTTTAGACTGAGCACAGAGACATCTCTGGGGAATTTGGAAAGCGCAAGTGGTGCAGTAGCCACTTCCGGCTCTGAAGGTCGGTATAAGGCACTGCGGCAGCTCACGTCTGTGGCCGCCGCTCCGCCGGCTCACTTTGCAGCGAGGGCAGCGCGTACACCAGCAGCTCCAGCAGCCCAGCTGCATCTTCTCCTTCAACTGCCCCCAGTCCTGGGCTGGGTGCCTGTGACTTCTGTGGCACAGGGCATGGTTTCTCTGCGGGTCACCCACGTCGCCCAGGTTGCGTGGGAGACAGGTTTGGGTTCCAGTTCCCCAGCGGATCCCAGCTGAGCCTTGCTCTCCTCTGCTTCCCATCAGCCTTCTTTCCTCACTGCTGCTCTGCTAACCTAATCAACTTCAGACTCAACACCAGAGGCAACAGCCTTGCAGAGAATTTTCCACCAGCTTCCGGTATTGCATAACACCCAGTTCTTATAATACATCCCCGATTCTCTGTCTCTCAGAGTGATTCTACTTCTCTGAGTTAATCCTGGGCAGTACAATCACCGAGGGCAGTTATGCTGCCTCCCCCTCTAGAGAAACCATGGACCTGGATTTCTGAAATGTGGTCTTCCCGGAGAAATCATACGCGGTTCTTCTCAGACCTGTAACCCCAGGGCTCCCCATGCAGAGGTAGAGGGACCTTCCACCTGCTCCTCCTGTGTTAATTTTCTAGCAGTGCTGTAATAAATTACTAAAACTTTGTGGCTTAAATTAACAATTTGAAAAATCAAAATTTGTTAAAAATCAAAATTTGTTAAAAATCAGGTTTATTATCTTCCAGTTCTTGAGGTCTTAGGTCCAAAGTGCATCTCATTGGGTTAAAATTATGGAGTCCTCTGGCTGGGTTCCTTCCAGAGGCTCTAGGGGACAGTCTGTTTCCTTACCTCTTCCAAGGGAGGCTTCCTTCATTCTTTGGCTTAGGGTCTCTTCCTCCATCTTCAAGGCAGTAGCCTCTTCGAATCTCTCTCTCTCTCTGAGACACACACACACAAAACGATCCTCTTATGAGAACTCGTGTAATTATTAATATACTATGCCATCACAGGTAACCCAGGATAATCTCCCCAACCTAAGATCCTTAACCACATCTGCAAAGTCCCTTTTGCCACATGAGGTAACATAGTCACAGGTTCCGAGGACCAGGACTTGCTATCTTTGGGGGCCATCATTCTGCCAACCACACCTCCAAATCCACTCCCTTCACCTCCTCCAGGCTGCTTGGCGCCCCCAGAGTCTGACCCAAGTAGGAACTGCACCTCCTGGCTCCCTTGCCCTCTTGCTTCTGATAGGATGCAACCAATGGGAAGCACCACCAAAGATCAGAAAACAGAGTAGAGTCCCTGGTTCCCTCCCCCGGGGCATGTGGAAGATGCATCCTTCTACCAAAGGTTTCGGGATGGTAACGTCACCCTTGCCTGCCCGCCTGCCCCAAGGTCTTGCTCCATTCCTTGTTTTTCTTGTAACTCTGCATATACCTCTTGAAAAAGTTCCTGGTCTGGCATAAATATAACTGTTCAAATTATAAAACTCTTAGGACATAACATAAGGGTAAGTCTTCACGACCTTGCATTTATCAGTGGATTCTCAGAAAGACAAAAAAAGCGCAATCAACAAAAGAAAAGATAGGTAAATTGGATTTCATCAAAATTAAACACTTTTGTCCAACAAAGGACACTAGCAACAAGGTGAAAAGACAACCTACAGAGTGGGAGAACATGTTTGCAAATAATATAGCTGCTAAGGGTCTAATATATAAAGAATGCTTAACTCAATAATAAAGGCAACCACCCGAATTAATAAATAGTTAATAAATGAGTGAAGGATTTTGAATTTCTCCAAAGAAGATATACAAATGACCAACAAGCACATGAAAAGATGCTCAACGTCCTTAGTCAATAGGGAGATGAATATCAAAACACAATGAGACACACTAGGATGGCAATAATCAAAAAAAAAAAAAAAAAGGAAATAACAAGTATTGGTGAGGATGTAGAGAAAGTGGCACCCTCATACACTGCTGGTGGGGATGTAAAATGGTGTAGCCGTTGTGTAAAACAGTTCGGCGCTTCCTCAGTACGTTAAACATAAAATTACCGTACAGTCTAGCAATTCTACTCCTAGGTATAGACCAAAAAGAAAACAGGTGTACAAATAAAAACTCGTATGTGAATGTTCATAAGTAGCATCATTCACAATAGCCAAAAGGTGGAAAGAACTCAAATGTACATCAATGGACAAATGGATAAACAAAATGTGATATAGGCAAACAGTGGATATCATTTGGCAATAAAGAGGAAGGAAGGCCTGATACGTGCTCCAACACGGATGAACCTTGAAAAACGATACTAAGTGAAAGAAGTCGGACAGAAATGGCCATATATTGTAAGATTTGACTTATATAAGATACCCAGAAAAAGCATCCACAGAGACAGAAAGCAGGTGAGCGGTTGCCGGGGGCTCGGGGGGGTGAGAACGAGGAATGACGGCTTAATAGCTACAGCATTTCCTTCTGAGGTGATGAAAATGTTCTAGAATTAGATAGTGGTGATGTTTGCACAGCTCTGTGGAGGCACTGAATGCCAGTGAATCATACACTTCAAACTGATTTCAATGGTAAGTTTTATGTGTACAAAAATTCCTTTTTAAATTACTGTAAATGTGCCACATGACTCCTGCCAGGACTAAAGCCCCAGACTCTGGCAATTCCACCAAGGGGTCATCACTTCCACGATGGGACCCTAAATCTCAGCTGATCCTGCACATTGTGGGAGCAGCTGCTGTTTACTTGTGGAAGGATCCTTCCTGTAAAAGTATGTCTGCTTCGGGAAATGCAAATAAATTCTCTTCAAAGGAGGGTCAGTTCATCTCAGCAGCTTCTGCTAACCAGAGCATGGCATGGAGACCAGAGCAGGTAGTTTGAGGCACAGATTCCAGAAACTTCTTGAGCAATATTGGAGACATACCTGAGGCCACCCCAGGCACTTCTGACAGTTCCACTGGGGAGCTGAGGACAGTCGGTTCTCTTACTCCAGACAGTCTGCCCAGAGGAACGACTGTTTCGCTGGAGATGTGGCCTGGGCAGAGGTTAGGAGGCATCCACTAGCCCAGAGTCCAGCTTAAGGGAAACCTCTGTATTATCTTCTAAGTCACGTGGGACCCCTGAGCCAAGTCAGCTCCCCTCACTCTCTCTCTACCTGCCAGAGACACCAGGCCCTTCCTGGCTGGTTGTCCAGGTGGAGGTCCTAGCTGCAGCCTGACATGGTTCCCCAGGCACTGCCCCCCCGGGTCACCCCTCCTTCCCGATCCTCACACTAGGAATCTCCAGAAATACTCTCTCCTTTCACGAACGCTCAAGTTTAGGCCAATCTCTCCCTGTTTATGACGTTCACCTCTTGCCCGTCACTCCATCCCGGCCCCCCTTCTCCTCCCTCACTGTCATTGCTGAACTTGGTCAGTTACATTTCTGTTCCCTTGCTCCCTGGCTCCGAGGCCAACTCCTTGTTCCATTACCTAGTCATCCTCCCAACCAGCTCCAATGTATGAGCTGAAAACACCTGCTTTTAGACGCTCTCCCAGCAGATAATTTGTGTCCACCGATGGCAGAAGAGCCAAGGCAAGGAGCCTGGGGAGGGGAGGGCTGTTCATTGTCCGGGACCGTTCATCACAATATGACACAAAGTTCAAGGTTGCTGCCAGCCGGGCTATTTCCCAAGGTGCTGGAGTGGGGTACATGCCTAGGGAGGCCTGCAATTTATGAGACTTTAAGATCAAAACAAGGTCAGGGGGAAAATTGGCAGACTCACTGTGAGTCTAAAGTGATTTCAACTAAAATAGGTAGAGGAGATGGAGATCGTAGAAAAAGGAATTTCAGATTTAGTGTCTGATGTTCCAGCTCCTAAAAATAGGCAACCTCTCGGGCTGTGATCTTGGCTTTCTCTCTGCGTTGTCTCTTTTGGAACGCTCTGTGCAGATGTTTCTGTGCTAAATTTCTACCTGAAGGCTGCAAAACCTCTATTTGGAGTCATAGCACACTTCAAACGCAGTATATCTCTAACTGAACTCATTCATTGATTCATTCATTGATGCATTGACTCATTCCTTCGCTGTGCTTCTCTCATCATCATCATCTCTAAACTTCTCAGCATCCTGGCTTCCCCATCCCTTCCATTTCCTACCCCTGCAACCCCCAGCTGCCTGTCAATGCCCACGGATCCCTGCTTATTGGTTCTCTGGGCTCCAGTCTACCCTAGACCCCAAATCCAAATTCTCTGAGGCCTGCCTCCAAGCTATCCATCCCTGTTACAAGCCTTCAATTTATTATTGCGAAAACTCCATCTCATTCATTCTGCATCTAATATTTCCTGAATATTTATTACGTGTTGGGCATTGTGTCAGGGGCTGGGATTGTAACAGTGAACAAGATTCTCAGGACTCATGATCCAACGGAGGAGACACACATGAAGTTGAAATACAAGGGTGAAAAGTGCTGTAATAGGGAGGGAGGTGAGTGTGCCTTGAGGCCGCAAAGAAGGACACAGACCTCAGATATGGTGGGTCAGGAAAGGCCTCCAGTACTTGAAGGATCGATCTAGATTCCTTAGTAAGGGTTCAAGGTTGTTCATACCTGGCCCAGATTCCCTCTCCTGCCCTCTAGCCTCCTCACATGTTCCATGAAGCGCCCACAAAATGATCCTGCCTCTTTCCAAACAGACCAACACCCTCCTACTGCTAAACATTTTTTTCATTCTTCTTTCTCCCTTGATTATCCTTGCTCCTTCCCTCTATATGTCAAATTACTACTGAGTCTCCAAGAGCCACAGGAACACCACCCCCTCCCTGAAGCCTTCCTTGGTTTCTTTACTGCCCTTGTCTCTTTGTATGTGGTACATTGCAGTGGGCTGTATACTTCTTTGTGCCATTGAACTCCAGGGGCAGGGACCACATTTTGTTCATTTTTGAAAGCCCTAGAGGACCTTCTTACCATAATGCCCTGCACTGAGGTGAGGGTGATGATGAATTAAGGAAGATGCCCAAGAGGATATTTTGTCCCAGCTACACTGAAACACGAACGGGCCACACATAGTAGATCTGGACTGTTCTGTGTGCACTGCTTCCTTGTACTGAAACCCTCTGTTAACTCATCTGCCCAAGTACTAGTCTGGGAAGAAGTCAAGGGCAAATCACATTTATCTGTGTGTCCCGGGGCCTCAGCTTGCGCCTTCTAGGTCCCTGGTAAACCTTTCCTGACTCTGACCGAGAGCACATATTTCTGACTCTTTCGCTTTCCTGTGCACGATCTCAGTCCGTGTTGAGACTGAATTAAAGCTCTTGCAAACATAACCACATCGTCTTTTTCTCTCATACATTTGGTGAAGGAGAACTTGCTTTCATTCTGGGCTCATTGATCCCTGCCATCCTTTTCAATCCATCCTTCTCTGCTTCTCAACTGGCTGGCAAACCTTCCTGTCTTAACCCAGTTCTATTTGAACTGGCCGCCAGCCCAATGCATACGACCTTCCTTCCCCCGCCTTCTCTTGCACTTGGGCCCCTCACCTTGGCTTTGCTTTGGAGAAAGTTTAAAAGGCTGGTTTCCTCCATCCCCTTTAATCATATTCGGTTATCTTGATCAGCACTTTTATTTTGCATTGTTAAGACATTCTGCCTTGAATTCTGATTTCATTGGGGGAGGGGAGAGAGTTGGAAGGAGGATTGTTGATGATGGCTATATTTTATTACGTGTGATGGTCATGGGTTAGACATGCAGCTCGTCAAACTGGGGGCTGGGGGTCGGGAGGGGAGAAGGACACAAAATACCATGTCACAGAGCAAAATATTTTTCAAGGAGACATCAAAGGCTTTTTCCATGGTGTCTTGCCTTGACCCCATTTCACACTGGCAGAACACAAACTCAAATTAAAATAAAAATACCAGGCTGGCTCCATTTAGCCAGTTGGGCTGCTAGGCTAAGTGACCGATTTTATTAAAGTCACCAAATGCAAACATTCCAAGATTTATTTTCGTTGCTTATAATTTTTTCTGCCTTCCCACTGGTGGGCTGTTTATTTCTAATAACTTGGTAGGAAAAAACATTCGCTCATACCAGTGGAGGTCTTATATGCCAAGCTGCCAACCAGAGCACATTTTATTGCGGAATAAAACCCCTGGAAAACAGGCTCTAGGGGGGCCGCTGATGCAAGTTTACACGCATAGTACAATTGACGCCATTATAATTAGTTCCCCCCAAAAGTCTTATTTTTCAGGGCAGAGATGGGAATCTTTCTCTTTGCACATGAATATCTCCGGACTAGAGCAAAAACATTACGGAGGGTGACTCATAGACCCTTTGGGCTTTAAAGACTAATGCAGATCCTATAAATCTAACCCACATTCTTTTACTGGGAATGACTGACTTTTATGAAAACCGAGGATTGTAAATCAGAACCCTAAATAGCTTACTTTGCAGCAGATAAACACAGATTTATGTAGTGGCTGAGCCGTAACTTAACCCCTTCATGGTGCCACAGAGCACCTGGGGATATGTGTGCAGTAGGGGTTGCCTGCATCCAGCTCTATTTCTTCCTAAAAGCTGGAGGGTGGAGGCGAGATGTGTCACGTTATCTCCAGCAGGTGGAGGTGGGCGACAAGAGGAGCCTGTCAGGCGTGCTTGCTACTGACGCATCTCAGCTGGCTGCACATCCAGCCACCAGCAGTTGGCCCCTGGTTATTCCAAAGGACAGTCCCCAGCCTGCTGCGGCACACGCACAAAAGCTAACCTGGAGGGGCTCCCGTGTGGGTGCGTGTATGTGAGGCTGATGCAGCCCGGGTTTCTAATCCCTACACATTGGACCTCAGGCAAGGCACCACATCTCCCTGGACCTCAACTTTTTCATCTGTAAAATGGCGCATCTGGCACGTTGTTAAGAGTTAAACAAGACAATCACATCAGGTGCTTAAAACAATGCTGGCTCATTTTAAGCACTCAATACACCGTAGCCAGGGTTGTTACTATTATTACCAGAGCCACTGGTTACGTAGACCAGACTCCTCAAACCGTAATGGGGACATGAGTCACCCAGGAATCTAATTAAAGTGCAGCTTCTGACCCAATGCGCCGGGAATGCCGCACTTCTAACAAGCTCCCAGGTGAGCCGGATGCTTCTTCCCGGAACCTGGCTCTGAGAAGTGTAGGCGGCAGAATTCGGAATTTACGAACCGCGCCCTCATTCCTTCCCATTCGTCTCATTCCCAAGCTTTGCTCTGTGGACAGGTCGAAGCATTCTTCTTGCGGTTGATGCTGTTATCGCCATCCACGTGATCGTCACCAAAGAGGTCCCAGCGGGTCTCCTAATCCTCCCCCACCTTCGGTGCGCCTAGCCGGCGGGCGGGTGCCGGAGGCCGTCCCGCGCCCCTTGCCCAGCGCCCCGCAGCAGAGCGCTTATCTCGCCGGCGCCCCGCCCGATGCTGCCGCCGCCCACGCCGGCCTCGCGCTCCCGCGTTGGAGCAGGGCGCACCCTGTGCGGCCGACGCAGACTTTATAGGGAAACAGGACCCGTCGATCCCGGAGGGAGGAAAAGGGCATTTTTCATTTTTATGTGGCATTTCAAAGGAGGAGGCTCCTGGGCGGCCCGGAGACAAAGGCCGGCGGCGGGGTTAATGGAGAACCCGGGATTTAATCATTAACGCTTAATACTAAAGCAGCCCGAGGAGGCCCGCCCAGGTCGGGGCGGAGGCCTCCGGAAAGCTCTGGCTCAGCCTTTGGGGCCTGGGGGGCCCTCCTGGGGTTGGACTGTGTTTGGGCTCCCATGGGTGGGGTTGGGGTGCTGGGCTCATCCTTGCAGACCGGGCTTTCTGCTCAAGAGTGGGCAGATGCGCCCTGTCCGTTCCGGAACTCATCTAGGGAGGAAGGGGCGACGCCTAGCTGGTCCTGACCTAAGGAACTGAATCTTTTCCACCGGCTCGCCTTGCCCTGGGAAGGTAAAGGCATTAACTTACATTCTAGCCTAGACCTGAGATCTGGGTTGGGTAAATAGCCCAGAGCCGCACACGGGCCAGCGAGGGCCCTGCACGTGACTCCACGTGACTCCTCATTGGGCCAGTGGTTGGGGCTTGGGCGTCCCCAGGCTCTTCCCACCCCGACCCGGTTCATCCCCAGCCCTCAGGCCTTCAGCTCTGACCTCTGCTGGTCCCCCAACCTCCCATCCAGCCACCCGTCCACCTGCTGCCCCCTGCACACGCCGTCCCCCCCAGCTCTACACGCTTATCTCATTTTAATCATTTACCTGGAGCTGGGACTAAGTCGCCTCCTTCAGTGTTTTCCCAAGTGCTTGGACAGAACCTTGAAATCACACAATGAGAAAGTCATTTCCTTTCCCATTCTCCCCCAAACCTTGCAATGAGGAGGAACAGGCCTTTGACCCCTCTAGATCACATGTGATGCTCTTAACTATGGGAGCAGGGGCCCTTAGCAGACCCTGGCTTCTCCCCAGAATTTAATAAACACTGTCTTGTGTTCATGGTGGTTCTACTTATTTTTTTTTTAATACTTAAGTTTAGTACCACAAGAGGTTTTAAGCTGGATGTTAAACTGGGTGAATTAGATCAAACTGAACAGTCTGTGAAACCAGCAGTCAGATCAAAAAACAGCATCTGATGATTCTGAATTCAGAAAACAGAGTTTCCTGGGCTCCCAGAAGCCCCCTCTTCCCATCCCTTTCCATCACTACCCCCTCCCCAAGGAGTGGCCAGTCTCCTTACTTCTGACCACATGGGTTAGTTGTTTTTTTTTTTTTCCTGCGCCACAAGGCACGCAGGATCCCGACCAGGAATCTAAACCGTGCCCCCTGCAGTGGGAGCACGGAGTCTTAACCACTGGACTGCCAAGGAAGTCTCTGCATGGGTTAGATCTGCCCATTTTTCACATCCATCAAATGAATGGAATCCCCCGGGGCCCACCTTCTTTTGCTCAGCCTTCTCTTTGTAAGATTCATCTGCATGACTGTGTGTCACTGTAGACTGCCCATTCTCATTGCCGAAGAGTATTCATTGTATTTCTTTTTATGGTGACTATAATCCACGGGTCCTGGTTTTCCATTACCTCTCCACTGGTACTTTTGAGAATTATTAAAAAATAATAAAAGAAGAGACTTAATTTAAAAATTGAATAACAGCACTGGTGGAACACAGACGTGGCAAAAATAGTGAAAATGGTGCATGAATCATAAAGATGTGGCATTTCAGACTTACTAATTTAGGATGATGGAGTTTCTGACTCTGTACCCATGCCCAGATTGGGCCAGTTTTAAATCTTATCACTTGGGAACTTACTATAACCTGCCAATGCACTTGACTGTCCACCGTCTTGCAGGCCAGGCACCATGGTGGCATCCCCCACTCAGAGCTCCCTACTGTGTCTTAGAAGGACACTGGGACCCATGGAGCACATGTGTGTAGGCTCTGGGACCTCTGACATAGCCCCTCTACAGCAGAAGGCACTGAGCCTGCCCCAAAGGCTCCCAGGACACACTGCTGACCTTTCCCACCTCCCTGTGGGAAAATTCCCCAGGAGGAGATAAGATCAGTGTTGTTAGGGCCTCGCAGGGGGCCTCATGCCTGGGGAGCAGCATTGAGGCACAGTTCAGATCTGGCTTAAGCCAAGCACCCCCCAGGGCTCTCCATCTGGAGTTTCTGTGAATCCCGCTCTAGTTTCGCTGCTGAGGGGGAGACCCTCCTGGAGACAGCACCAGGCCAGGATCTCCAGGGGGCTGGCAGCAAAGGCTGCCGGGAGAAACCTGAGCCCCTGCCCCGGGCTTGCTTAGGTGTAGATTTGCACCTTTGTCTCCCCAGAGGGGAAAAGTCATTCACAAACCCTAAGTGGGCGGTGATACTGACTTGTTTACCTTCAGATAGTGCTTTGAGAGCCTGTTGACTCATTAATCTTGGAGATCTGATCATCCAGCAGTTGACGGCTCACCCTTAGGAGGCTGAGAAGAAAGGCCTCTGGGCTCTCCTGACAAACCCAAGCTGGAATCCCAGCTACCCTGTCCCTTCGTAGCTGCACGACCTCCCTTAACCCCTCTCAACCTTAATTTCCGGGTTTGCAATGTGGAGGGGGTAATACACCCCTCTAAGGGCAGTGGTGGGAAAGCATGGGAGGTGCCAGCCAAGCATTTAGCATCAAAGCTCATTAAGTGGTGTGGTTGGGGGAGGGGGAGGGGGAAGGGGGGAGTCCTAACTTTGAGTCCAGTTGCTTGGTTTTTAACCCCAATTCTGAGCATGCCTCCATTCAGGTTCAGTTTTTTTGTTTTTGTTTTTGTTTTTTTGCGGTACGCGGGCCTCTCACTGTTGCGGCCTCTCCCGTTGCGGAGCACAGGCTCCGGACGCGCAGGCTCAGCGGCCATGGCTCACGGGCCCAGCCGCTCGGCGGCATGTGGGATCTTCCCAGACCGGGGCACGAACCCGTGTCCCCTGCATCGGCAGGAGGGCTCTCAAGCACTGCGCCACCAGGGAAGCCCCACGTTCAGTTTTTTTCTTTTGAACAAAAGAGAGAAATGAGAGCCAGAGGTGGAGCTTTGCCTGTGACACCCAGGGTGCCTCTGGTTGGTGTAGGATCTCAGGTTCCCGGGCAGCGTGATCCTCCGCGGGCTTCTTTCTTCCCAGCATGCGGGTCTCCGAGAGGAGGCGGGCTGCTTCTAAACGGCTATCTCAGCATCCTCAGCAGAGGCTGCAAAGCAGGATGCTAGCAAAGGCTCACTGAAGGACAGTGCCTTTGCCCCTCTGGAAGCCTTACTCCCTACTCACTAAGGGTCCCCCATTCTGCTCTGCAGCTTGTAAACATTGCTCAACACTTCAGATGCTTAAAAAAAGAGGATGCCCGTGTTGATGCATGTTGACGACAGCATTAATCATAACAGCCAAGAAGTGGAGCCACGCAAGTGTTCATCAAGGAATGAAGGGATCAACAACTTTCAGTACATCCATACAATGTAATATTACTCAACCTTAAAAAGGAATGACGTTCTGACACATGCAGATGGCATGTGGATGAAGCTTGAGGACATTATGCTAAGTCTCACAAACAAAAAAACTATATAATTCCACTCACATGAAGAACCACGAATAGTGAAATTCATAGAAACAGAACGTAAAATGGTGATTGCCAGGGGCTGGGGGGAGGGTGGGAGGGGAAGTTGTCTGGCTATTAAAACTGAAAGTTCCACATACCGGAAACTCCCTCAATCTTTGGCAAACGGGAACAATTGCTCACCTTATTAAACTTGCGTTGTCATCTGCTGCTCTGGTCATTTCCCACCTCATCCGAATTAACAAAGGTTTATTGAGCAGACACTGTGCTGAGCACATGTTCTACAGAATTTCCCTAACAATCCTATGAGGCAAGTATTGCTACTTTATTGTTTCTGTGCTAAACAATATGGAGACAAAGCACGCTAAAAGATGACTGTGACTGTGCAAAATAATACAGCTCCTGGCTCTAGGAAATACGTGCTGCTGGCGGTAGGCTGCAGACCTATTTTCTTATCCAGGCTAAACGCTTGCTCATTGATTCTCCCTTCAAGACTCCTGTTTCACTGCTTACGAACCAAAAAGTATTCTGTCATAAATTCAGCACCGTCCAGACCAGTCTTTCCAGAGCTGCCTTAAAATCACCCAGCTCAGGACTTCAAACCCCGCCATTATCCTCCCCCGACCTCCCCATCCAAGACACTACTAAGATTATCCCATTGGTGTACTCCCTTATTGCAGTATGTCTAACAAACTTGCCTGATGTTCACTTTGAGAAGCTGACAGCTGGTGTTATTTCCCCAATTTTAGAGGTGAGGCACTTGAAGCTCAGAGACACAGTCTCTTTTCTGATGAGCAATGAGCATTTACTAGTATTTTGAGGACCTACTATGTGCTAGATATGATGCTGGACACCTTACACGGTTGTTTCATTTGATTTGGACAATAATTCTGGGCATATTAATTCCAGGTGTTACTCCTTACTTTGTAAATGAGGCTACTGAGGACCAGAGAAGCTAAGCAACTTGCTGAAGGTAAAACAGCTCGTAAGTGATAGAGCAGGGGATTAACATTTCAGTCCATTCGACTTGAAAGCCTGTTCAGATATCCCCAGTGGCTCCCTAATGGCCCAGATTATAGCTCTCATTCCTTGTTGGGTGTCCGAAGCCTGCCTCGGCTGTCCTCCTTGCGACAGTATCTCCCTCCCGCCTCCTTTACCTTCATCCTTCTGTCTGCTTGCACCAGGCAGTGTCCTAGCCCTTCTCCTGGGTCCCGGCATCCTCTCACCTACAGCACCCAGCAGCCTAGCTCAGTCCACCTGACTGCAGCCCACCTTCAGCCTTCGGAGCCTCCCCATTTTCCATCTTCCACTCGTTCCTTCTTTGCTCTGCATTTATCATCTTCTTTACCTTTTCATGTACTCATGACTGATCTCCCCAAGAAGGCTGTGAGCTTCTGAGGCCTCTTGTTTGGGACTCCTTTGCCTCGCCCTCACCCCCAGCACACCCAAGAGTGGCTCTGTGAGCCTTGGCCGGTCCCTTTATCTCTCTAAGCCTCTGTTTCCTCATCTGTAATATGGGGATAATAACATCACCTCACAAATCAGTTGTGAGATTCTGCCAAAGGATAGCGTGCGAGCGCTTTCAACGTGAGGGACATTTTGATGAGGTTTCTCTCTCACAGTAAAAACCCATCAAGGACGGGACCACCTTACACCTTACCTACACTCACCAGATTCTCAGGGAAATTGCTGGTGGGGTGTCCTTGAGCTCCTGCGTGGCCAGCCCATGTGTGAGCTAGGGCAGCGGGAAAGCTGGTCTGGGAGGTGTCAGCTAAGAGAGGCTCAGAGGGCACTAGCACCTGGCGGGGCATGTGTGCGCTTGTTGTTATTAATCATGTCTTTTTATTCTGTGTTTTGGATGCTTTGACATATTGGCATGCCTTGCTGACCCTGGAGGGACTGCCTTCCCAGGGCTGGACAGTTCCTAAAGCTAGCAAACAAATGGTCTGTGAAGGTGCGTTTCATAAGCAAACCAACCCAAAGTCCATACTCTCAACTAACTCCTTTATCAGAGGCTTAAGAAACAGTGTTTAATGTGGACTGTTGCTGAGCCTGTTTAATGTGGAATTAAAGCCAAGAGCTCAGCCCTCATCACTCTATTGGACTGTATTTTTCCCTTAACTGTACACAGCGCCCCTTACCTCGCTCACTCCAGCACCCCATGCCCTTGCAGTCAGCTCAGCCTGAGGGAGCAAAATAAACACACAGGCTCGGTGATTCTGCAGAGAAGAGCTGCCTGGGGCATTTGGGCCCAGATTTTATTTGGATGAATGTGGGAGAAGCCATGGCACTTTCCCCCAAATTCCTGCAACCACAGCATTCATGGCTGTGAGGACCAGGGTTGGGACGAGCCACCTGTCCAGGGCCACCCGCCACCGGGCTCCTGTAGGGACCCTCAGCCCCAAGCAAACCAGGCACTGCCACCACCCACAAGCCTGGCCTTCCCTCTCCTCCCCGGCTCTGCTCACCCCTTCCCCTCCATGCAGCTCAACAGACCTCCTCCAAACACTTGTGGCCTTCTCGACTCAGGCTGGGCAAAGGGAACCCAGAGGAGTGAGATGTGGTGACAGCATTTCTGAATGGCACAACCCAGGGGAGGATGCAGGGCCTTATACAGCCCAAGGCACTAAGAGCCAAGACGTGGGGGGCACAGGCACTGTGGGAGAGCCATGCCCAGCCCTGCCTGGAGGGGGAGGCAATCAAGGGAGGCTTCCTGAAGGAGGGGAGTTCTGAGCAGAATGGGAGGTTGGCCAAGCAGAGGGAGTCGAGGATTCTGTAGGCAAAGGGAATGGATGGAGGGGATGGTCTCCTCCACTTCGAAGAGGCCATTCTTTCCCGAATCTTCTTACCCCCAGCCCCCTCAGATCTTTCTTACTATCCACTGCTCTCTGTAGTATTGTGTTCATCCAGACTGCGTGTGTGTGTGTGTCTGTCTGTCTGTCTGAAAGAGATATCTACAGTCCCCTTCTACCCTCTGTATCACCCCTCTCCATTAAATCTCGTTCAGCAAATATAAATGGCGTGTTTGCATTCCAAGAGCTTCTGCCACCCTCCTTAGCCTGGCCAGAGCCAGGATCTGAATGTGAATTTGACCTTGGCCCCCTTCTCTGTGTTTGAGTTGCCTCACAGGAAGTTCTCATCAATGGTGGCAGCTCTTAATGTCATCAGGGTACATAATCTAATAAGGGGCCAAAATCTTCATAACCAGGACTGATCTGGAGAAGGTCCTTCACCCCCTGCAGGGCTTGGTCAGGTCCTGACCCTCCCAGGTAACTCCTGGCAGAGGTGGTACCTGGAGCGTGCTGCCACCCCTGGTGTGGGAAGGATTTCCGCCCTCAGGCTCAGGTGTGGTCCCCTTGCTTCTGCCTTGCCTGGACACCTCTATCTGGTAGGTAACTCTGTCATCCCTGTCTCCACCCCCCCCCCACCACCCCCCCCCCGCTCCCACGCCCACTTATTCCTGCCAACGCATTTCATCTCCGCTTCCTCCCCTCCAGGCCCCTTGCTAAACACACAGGTGTTTCTGGACCCTCTTTCCAGTCTGGTTTCTCTGCAAGCAGAATCCAGATCTTTGGCACCAGTCTGGCTGCCTTGGGGCCCCTCAGAGGCGGGGAGTACCAAGTGCAGGTGTTCCCGCCTCAGGAAAGTGTCTGCTGGGCCACCAGAGGTTCTGATCCTATCAGACTACCTCAGAGCCCAGGAATTTGCATCTTCAGAGGCTCCCCGGGTGATGAGGCTGGTGGTCTTTGCACTCACATCGAGAAGCTCTGAATGACAGCAACGCAAGCTTTCCAAATGGCTTAACAGTGGAGAAGAGAAGATCCTTTGAAAAAGGGGGTGGAACAAACCACCCTGGCAGCGGTGGCCCGGGTGCAGGGTGTTCCTGGAACTAACCCACGTGGAGCTCCCACGGGTTGTTTTAGCTATTTCATCACCTTTGGATTCAACCACAGCCCTGCAAAACAAAGCTGATTAGTGCTTTTCACAAAGGTGGGAAACTGAGGCTCTGAGAGGCTAAGAAACATACCCCAGGGTTCACAGGCTTTCAGTAAAGACCCAGAAGTTGAAGCCATGTCTGGTTGATTCTGAAAGACTTCTTTACAAATATTGCTCTGCCAATGACTAAGCTGCTACCAAATACCTTTATCCCGGGCCAGGCCCCAAGTCAGTGTTCAAAGCACACCTAAGAAATGAGCAAAGAATGAATGAATGAGTAAATGAGAGAAAAAAACGGCTTCAGGATTATGGAAACGAGCCCAAGAGGTTCCCTCTATGACCTCATGCCCAAACTTCCCCTGCCATAATTTCTTTAACCTGAAAGGTGACCCGGCTAAATTTGCCCAGGTGATAAGGCCGTGCTACTCACCTGCACCTTATATTTGCAACCCGAATCCAAACAGGAAGCGGGGGCTGAGATAAGGCAGAGGAAGGCAATGCCTGGAATCCTTACCAGCCTTGAATTAGCCATTTAATTTCATGTCCCAAATATCTACTGAGCACCTCCCAAGTGCCAATCTCTGTGCTAGGTCCTGAGGATGGAGCAGGAAACCAGACAGTCCCTACCCTCGTATGGCTTGTAATCTACTGGGACTCTCGAGGCTAAAGAGGTCATTGCAAACGGGATGGCTATATGGAAAGGGAGAAGCATGAAGCCAGGCGTTCACAGCAAGCCCCCCTCCCCAGTCCCCAAGACTTGCCTTTAAGCTGGGATCTCAGAGGTGAGAAGGAACGAGCCAGGAATCAGTGATGGGATCCCTTCATGCTGACCCGGAGACATAGTGACCGGAAATCTGGAGTGCTGGGACTGGTACCCTGACCCTGGGCCTGGGCCTCCATACTTGCCATCTTGTTACAGATTTTTTATCCAGAAAGTTGGAGGCGGGCATTCTTCACAGGCTTTTCCCATTGTGCTGTTAGATTCTATAATTAGGTCTCTGTAGCAGTCGCCAGGAGTGCCCTAATTCTTATGTGGGTCAGGAGTCCATAGTGGCCCAGGTGAGGCTTTTAGCTCTGAATTCAGTGACTCAGGGAAGCAGGGGACTCTGAGTTCTAATAGCTACTAAGCACCCAGTACCCAGCTAAGACATTTAATGCCTCCCCACTCAGTCTTTGCCAAAACCCCATGTGGTGGATCCTACTATTTTTAAAATGTTTTTGGTGCTATTTTTAAATTAATTTTTATTGGAGTATAGTTGCTTTACAATGTTGTGTTAGTCTCTGCTGTACAGCAAAGTGAATCAGTTATACGTAAACATATATCCCCTCTTTTTTTGGACTTCCTTCCCATTTAGGGGAAGGAAAACTCTACACAGAGCATTGAGTAGGGTTCCCTTGCTATACAGTAGGTTCTCATTAGTTATCTATTTTATACATAGTAGTATGTATATGTCAATCCTAATCTCCCAGTTCAGTGGATCCCACTATTATCCTCTGTAAACAGATGAGAACAATGGGGCTCAGAGAGGTAACACCACTGGCTGGGATCCTGCAGCTGGTAAGCGGGGACTCAGCAGACAAACCTGCTGGCTCTCCCAGGCCCGCTGACTTGCTGCCCAGCTGGCCACACCCTCTGTTCTGGCCTGTCACCGCTCCCAGTGTGACCCAAAACGCACATCTGTAGGTTTGGAGCCTGACGGGCAGACTGCTTGAAGAGAATCACTCTGCCCGATACTGGAAAACGTGATTGAAACACAAGCAAATGAAAGCAAATAAACCAACTTCTCTGACTTTGCTTTTCTGTCTATAAAATAGGTTATTAAGAAGCCTATGTGAGAAATCTGTGAGAGGCGCCTGGCACACAGAGGGGAGGGTCAGTTCTAATAACACGAGATGACACATGTAAACCAACCAGAAGAGAGCCTGACGTATACAGTACGTTCAATAAATAGTACTTATCATGACTAACACTTCCCATCCTTTATTAGAGTTTCAGTAAGCCTCCTGCTTCTAGAATATCCAGTTGTAGTGGCAATTCCACAATATCCTGGCATCTATGGACCAGTTTAGGATCCTGCCTACCAACTTCACTATTATTTCAAGGGGAGGGGATATGTGCTCTGAATTCCAAGTAACTGACTTTATACACTGTTTGAAAACAGAGCCCATTTGTAGCTATGGGTGGGCTACTCATGCTTTTCAAACTGTTTTTTTAGCTATAGCAATCTTTGTTCAAATAACATCTTACATGCTGGCCCGCGATATAAGACAGATTTTACAATCAACAAGTGCAGTTGAGATCTAGGGGATGGAGGTGGCCTAGAGCCTGCCCCCCATACCAGGTCTGCCAAACACAGTATAAACCCCCATACATCCATATTGTTAGTATGGACTTCTAAAGACCAGCTGGATTATTGGGTTTACTGAGAATGGTTTTGTGTCCTCCACATGGGAATGTTTAGGACACGTGAGATGCCTTTGGTCGAAGGCTTCTGTCTTATTTTAAATATGCCTCTATTTAAGCAGAAGTAATCATTTTACGGTGATGGCGGGTTAGCGGGTATTCCGCTGAACCCTGAGATATTGTCAATATTGCTTTCCGTGGATCAAATAAGGCAGATGAAAGTCAAGGTTTTCAAAATTCTCTTGTAGGAGGAAATCCCTTCAGGCAAAACTTTGAAGTTTTCACAGCCCTGAAAACTAGCCTTGACTTACTTCTGGCAACAAAAAAGATCCTTTTTTGTGTGTGTGTGCCAAGCAGGAATATATTTCTTCTCTGAAACTATTTTATAGATTACGTGTCATTTCCTACTTTCCTTTTCTGTCTCATAGTAATTATCTTCCTTTAAGAAAATGTCTACACAGCATACAGTAGACATGTTTAGGCAGATAAGCACTGCAAACCTACCCAGCTGGGAGCAGCCTTGTTTCTGTAACCCCGCTAAATCCCGGGACCCACGTGGGCAGCACTGCCTTCAAAGAACCATAGTCTTGCGGCCAAAAAAGTAATTGAAAAGGAATTCTAAACCTTACCTGGGCTTTTCAAAACTGTGAAGGGGATCCAAATTTAGAGTTAACAATAGTTTCTTCTAGTGGCATGTTTCCCACCAGCCTCCCCGTCCTGTCTCCGCATCCATCCTGCCAGGTTTCTGGAGCACCTCTCTCTCCACTGGTCTCCCAAGCCTTTCTCCACACCAGCCCTGCAGTGGGATGGCAATGACAGGATTATCTTGGGTGAGCAGAGGAGAGGTGGGGGGAGGGAAAATCTGCATACTCCCTCTTCATCTTAATAACTTGGGATTTGAGGTTTGCTGTGTTCTAAATTATATCCGTGTTATTGCCTGATTTTGTGTATGGTACAAATAGATTATTCCATGTGAAGTGCTATGGTACCTGAGCCAACCGGCTCACTGGAAAAATATTTATTTCTGTTATTTTACAAGTTTCTAGTATCCCATAAGGCAAAGAAAATCTGATCCCTGTATAAATAACAGAATTATTATGACCATTCTTTCTCACAGGATAAATGAAAGACTCCACATATACGTCTATGTACATGGTTCATCTATTGTAATTATGGTTAAATAAAGTAGGGGAATCTATTACTCTGAAAATTCAATGAAAGGCAGATGCTTGATAATAAAATTAGAAGTCCCAACCTTTGCTCTGATGATGAGAAATTAGTGAAATTGTGGGAAATCGACAATGATTGGAGTAAGAAATATCTCCAGAATTCGATCCACATAGTAAGAATTCCATACTTACTAGAACAGACTTACTTAAAGACAGATCTGTAAAAATCAGAAAAGTTTTCAGAAAATAACTCATCTGAAGAGGAAGCCCCTATGAACAGCTCCTAGACCACGCTGTTATTTCTTGACTATCATGCTCTTATTTACTTTAAAATGAGACTTTATATGTGGCAGCACTGGAGATCCAAAAGAATGGATGAAATTGTCCCTGGCTCCAAGAAGCTCCCACTATGGAGGGGTTCATGGCTTCAACATAGGAAGACGCTGAACAGATGCAGTGTTATAAGTAGTCTGGAAGGTTAATAGTTTAGAAGCTTGCATTTGTGAAAGCACAAAGCAGGGGGACCAAGTCTCCCTGTGGGTAATGAAGGTCAGGGAACACCACACCAAGCAAAGAGGACCGTGAAGGGTGCTCCAGATTGAGGGAACAGCAGGCACAAGGCTCAAAGGTATGAGTGTGCATGGTGGGGTCAGGAAACTGAGTACCCCAGTGAGGCTGGAATATGCAAAGCAGGGAAACAAGCCTATGGGTAGAAGTGAGGATTTACCAGGTGTCTCTGGAGGACAGGAGCAGAGTGATCTGGCTGGAAGAAAAGGATAAAGTTAAGCGAACAAGGAAAACTAACATTAATAGTTTATCCTGTGTAACAGACACCACGTGGTAGATTGGGCTCAACCAGGACAACACAATCTTTACCCCCTAGATCTGTAGAAGGGCTTCCACCTCCACAAATCCCTCCCTCCTCTGTCATTTATGAGAGAGCTCAGATATCAAGGACTTGACCCTTAGCAGACGCCCTGTGTTTCTAGGAAACCAGAACCAATACCTCCTAATTAAAGAGTGAGAAGCTTTGGAGAAGACAGTGTGGAACTGCCATAATTGCATGATTGGATGGAAGTGGCATAAAAGTACACGTGCAGCTCAGACCACAGCAAGAGGAATGATTATGGAGAGAAGCCCACGAGAAATCCAGCCTCTTTAAGTAGATAGATACATGGATGGACAGACAGATAGATGAATTGATCAACCTATGAAATTTGTCCCATCTACTTATCTCTTAGAATCTGACTCAAGAGTCTCTTGTGTTTCTTTTCTATCGTGCAGTTAAAAACAAAAGTATGTCTACCATAACAAAGGCTTTCTTCTCTAGATCTTTCCAAGGTGGTGCTGGATTCGATTCAGACTACGAGGAGGGAGCATCAACAATTCAGAGCAGAATGGCTTTCATCTGTGAATAATGAGCTACCCTCAACCTCCCACCTCCCAGCCCCCCACCAATAGTCAACATGAAAATACAGGAAGGTAATGACCAGGAACTCTCCACAGGATTCCACGCAACAGCGCCTCCGAGCAAGGGATCCTCAGATCGTAAGGAGGATTCCATTTCCAAGTGATGAGAGGGGCCATAAACCGTTCAAATTCCTCTCTGATGATGAGTTCCTTGAAGTTTGTAAAGTTTCACCTATCCTTAAAAAGAGTTAAGATTTGAGAAAATAAATACTCAAGTCACTAGGTAGACAGAGCATCCTTTTCAGCAGCAGTGCAATAATCTCCACAAGACATTTTATAAAGAACTGAGGTCATACAAAGTACTACTTATTAACAAAATGCCCCCTACTTTTTACTAACTGAATTGTTTTCTTTTTAATATCAGATTACCTTTTATTCCACTGTGCTTTTAAAAGAGAAGATTACAATCAGTGCAATGAAATAAACCACATGCAACAGTGGGTATGTTCACTACCATGTGTAAAATAGATAGCTAGTGGGACTTTGCGGCATAGCACAGGGAGCTCAGCTCAGTGCTCTGTGATGACCTAGATGGGTGGGATAGGGGGGATAGGAGGGAGGTCTAAGGGGGAGGGGATATTTGTATGCGTATAGCTGATTCACTTTGCTGTACAGCAGAAACTAACACAACATTGTAAAGCAAATATACTCCAATAAAAAAAATGAAAACAAACAAACAAAACACCAATGGGCATGTTAAGAGCCCTGGATTTTGGTTTTGGCTTTGCCACCAACTGGTGTGTGATCTTGGGCAAGGCTTTTGACATCAATGAGCTTTTATTTCTCCTTCTGGAAATTGATAAAGGTGATCTCTGAGGTCTTCCTGCTCAAGTATCCTATAGTCTTATCCATCTCATTTGACCCATGTTGTGCTTGACATACAGTAGGTGCTTAATAAATATCTAGAGTGGATGAGTGTGAAGTGGTTCCCTACATACTTGACAAAGAATGTCGTTTGAAAGGCTTGCTCCCCCTTTCATTTTCTTAATATTCCTTTCAATTTCACGTTTTTTTTTGTTCATAGATTCACTATCTTCTCTTATATCTGAGGATATTAATGATAGTTCTTTTGAAGTTTTCCCCTACTTGCATGCAGTGTCTCTAGTTCCTTTAACTCGCTCTTGTGGTTTCTTTATTTTGATTTTTAATTTTCGTGTTACGAGTTTTTTCATATGCCTGGTAAAGTTTGATTTTCCTCTCAAAATTAAAGTGGGACATTAAAAAGATGATTTGGACAAAATAATTTTGAAAAAGAGCTACAACCTGAAGAACTACACTGACTGATTTCAAACTTCCTATAAAGCCACAGTAATCAAGATGGTATAGTATTCGATGTATAGACCCATGGAACAGAACAGAGAGTCCAGAAATCAGCTCACACATACATGGTCAGTTATCTGCTGACACATGCGCCAAGGTAATTCAAAGGGAGAGGATAGTCTTTTCAACAAATGGTGCTGACCTCGCCCTTATTTGATCTCATATACAAAAATTAACATTAGATGAATCATAAATGTAAACATAAAAGCTAAAAATATAAACTTTTAAAATCATAGAAGAAAATCTTTGTGACCTTGAGGTAGGCAAAGATTTCTTAGATAGGGCACCAAAACCATAAACCATAAAACAAAAAATTGATAATTCAATTTCCTCAAAATTAAAAAAAAAACTCTTCAAGAAACAAAAAAATGCTTCTATTCTTATGAAGCTCTAAAATGTCTAATGGAAAAAAATCAAAACAACAGTGAGGACCAGCTAGGACAGAGCATGTGTTCTGATTCAGGAGATGGTCCAACTTGCATATTCTTCACTCCTGGCATTTGAACGGAGGCTTTGGTCTAATTGCATGCCTTAAGATTTTGATCATTTTAAGAAAATAATGATTGTGCTTTTACAGGCCAGACTCTGGGCTGAGGGTAAACACTGTGTAATTCTCACAATCACCAGCCGGGGAGGTGGGGGCAGTGGGAGGCAAGTGCTATTATTTTCCCAATTTTGCAGGTGGCAGATGGAGGCTCTGAGAGGCTGAGTGACTTGCCCGAGGTTCATGACTTGGAAGGGCAACGCTGGGATGTGGACCCAGGCCTGCCTCATTCCAAGAGAGTATGTCTAACCACCACACCACAGTGCCTCCTTGGGTACCACCTGCTGCAGCATCTCCTGGAGGACTTGGCACACGATACTCAGCTGTGTTTGTTTCACAAAGATGCTCAGCAGCAAAGTGGGTGGTAGCCAAGAACTCCCCACGAAGCCGTGCCAGCCAGCAGCAGGGCCAGGCTCATCCCCTGCCTGTGAGGGGAGAGGTCTAGGAACTGTGCTCAGTGCTGGGGGAAAAGGGAAGCTGTGAGATAGATCACTATTCTGGGAAGAGGAAAAATATATTGACTGGAAGGTCTGAATCTGAGGGTGAAGTTTGTAAACCACAGGCTTCTTGCAAGACGATCAGGTCTTTCTCTTGGGCTGACCACATTCCCTAGAGAAGGGTCTTGCATCTCCTACCTGGCGGATATAGTCCTGCCTGCCACAATTCTGAGGACTGATTACAAGTTGGCATTCAGTTAGGTGAAAGTTCCCTTACACCACTGAATTGCACCCCAGCCCTCAACTGTCCCCGATTCTCCCTGACTTTCCGTCCCTATGGCTGGGGCTCTGCATGGGTGGTCATGGTGGTTTTGGGCCGAGGGAACCAACTTCTTAAACACCTGTTTGTTTTTTTCCACTACCTACTCCAGAGGTACCTGACGCTGCCGAGATCCGTGCCTTTGGGGAGTTTTGTCCCGTAAGTCAGGTTGCTTTCTGGCTTCCCCCGTTCCTTGGAGGAACAAGTCACCACTGATCCATCTGTGTTCCAGCATCTAAAATTTTGTTACTTGTTCTTTTTCCCAGTCTGTTTGACCTCGTGGGTTTATCTGATAAGAAAAAAAATCTCTTTACAGTTGTTTTGGGAGGGAGAGTAAGAAAACACTGGTGTTTGATCCACCCTCTTTATTTACTGAGATGCTGCTCCCTCTGCTACTTGGGGTCAGTAGCTACGTGGATGCTGCTCTGTTCTCTGGACCCCGTGTCTACTCACTGCTTTTGTCTGGATGTCAGCACTTGAAAGCAGGTCCTCAGTTAACCACACACATGCAGTAGCTCCAGGCTCACCTTTTCAAGGCCATTCCTTCTGGACTCCCAGCATCCTCCAACCTCTCCCTCATCCATGGAAGTTATTTTACAAATGTCTGAGGGATGGGTCTCCTACAGGTTTGTTTGTTTGTTTGTTTGTTTTTTCCCTCTCTATGTTGATCTGATCTATTTGGATTTTTAAAGGAGTTTTTCAAAATTTCTTATATGCAGACAGCACTTTTTCTTATTATTCAAATCAGCTATGATTTTATTATTAAATTATACATTTATCTACATTTCATGAGATTTGGTGTGGAACTGGGGGTAGTTGCAAGTGCTCAATTAGACATCTGATCCAATCCAGAAGTTTAAATAGACCATCCTCTTTTCCCCTTTTTGTGGTTAGGGAGTGAGCCAGAGGTTTGTCAAACTGGAATGGTCTTTGCCACACCAAGACTATTCACCTATATTTTCTTCTAGTACTTTTGTGTTAATTTTTTATATTTAAATTTTTGCTTCATTGGAAATTTTATTTGGTGTTGGATGTAGAGAAGAATCCAGATTTCTTAAAAATGTTTAGCTCTTTGTTCAAATGTTAGTTATTGACTACTTTTCTGATTTGAAACTTATACTCTGTTAATTCATGTGTTTTCAAAGTGTGTTTTATTATCTCATGAGTCAAGTTTTCCTTGGTAATTCTTTGTTAGCTCTTTCTTGGTGATTTGTATAAGTTTATTCTATCAAATGTATTTTAAATAATTTGGGCAAGTTGAAAAATCCCATTAGAATTTGGAAGTGCTTGAATTTATTTTAATAGATTCAGGGAGCGTTGGCTTTTTAATAATTTTAAGCTATATTTCAGCCTCTTCCATGAATCTATGTTATCCAGCCAGCTGAAGTAATCGTTTACTTTAAGATGTAATAAAATTGTCTCAACACCCCATCTCACACCTGATAGAATCCCAACGTGCTTTTCAGTCTCTCTGGGGTTTCATGGCAGTGGAGGGGGTTGGTGTTTATTTTTCCTGGAGCCAGTTCCATTTTCCTGCTTCCACAGAATTCTTGATCTCTGCTCTGGCTCTGACCCTCGCACATCTGTCCTTTCTCCAGTCCACAGCACCCCACTGGAGATGGTCCGATCTTTACGCTGCCATTAACTCTAGGCCATGAGCACAAGATAGGTGACTTCAGGGTAGAGTTACAGTCTGAGCCCTGGAGTCAGAATGTCTGGGTCAACCGCTAAACTCCACTTCCAAGCTGTGTACTTGGTCAAGTTACTTAACGTCTCTCTCTGCCTGAATTCCTCACCTGTAATGGGAAACAGGATTTTTGTGACAATTAAATGATAAACACATTTAAAGCGCTTAGTGCATTGCCCAGAAAGTAGGTACTCAATAAATATGAGCTCTTATCATCAGCACCATCAGCACCACCACCATCATCATCATCAAAGGTTTGGAGGATGTACAAATGGGCTGCATTATAATGGATCACAACGAATGACTTTAAATACTAGAAGTGTTTACTCTTAAACGTTCATCTACTTGTCCTCTTACAGGAGGAAGGTCCTCACTCTCTCTTTAAGCTCCTTTACTTTGATCTCTTCCCTTCTTTCTCCTGGTTTACTCACCTCCAGCCCAATTTCACTATCTTAATTCTAGTCATGACAACAGGGATAAGACTTATCTTTCCAAAATAAACCCATCCCACCCAGGTGCTTGGCTAAAAAAACAAAACAAAAGAAACAAAAACAAATAAGCAAAAAAACTCAGTTTTCTCTCCAAGAGGAATTTATATTCGTCTTACAGCTCCAAAACTAATAATTATTTTTTCCCTTCTTCGAAAAGTTAAGATCGCATATCTAAAAGGTACATCTCTCCGCTTTACCAAAGCTCCTTTATTATCGATAGGGTTTTGTTGCTTTCTCTATAGAGCATATGTCTTATTAGTTATATATAAATTGCTATTATGAATAGAATTTTTGATTCATTACGCTTTCTAAGTGACTATTGTTAGTGCGAAAGTTATTACTTTTTTGAGCATTTGTTTTGGAACCGGAGTCATATTACCACTGTTTCTAATAGTTTTCTCAGTGTATTCTCCTGAGTTTTCTTTGGTATAAAATCATTTTATCCTCAAATAATGACAATTTTGCTTGCTTCTTTCCAATACTTACACCCTTTGTTTTGGTTTATTGTGCTGGCTTGGACAGATGGTACGTTTCAGTGATGATAATGACCCACTGGTATTGATTCTATTTGCTAATATTTTGTTTAGAATTTATAAGTGAAATGAGGTCCATAGTTTCCTTTTGGGTATGCCGTTAATAGGTTTTGGTATAATGTTTTGCTGGCTTTATAAAAACAATAAAAGCATTGAAAAGCATTCCTTCTCTGAGTTATGGAGCAATTTAAATAATTTCTGTGATGTCTATTCTTTTATGGTTTGAACTATATAGGCTGATTGAGCCTGGCCCCTTTCAGGAGAATCTCCTTCATAATTGTCTAGCAGCTTATTTTAAGTTTCCTATTTCTTCTTGATATAAGAAATCTATTATTTCTAGAATAAGTGTCCACGATATCCAAGTTTTTAAGTTTACTTCTACACTTTTACAAAGTATTCTTTAATACTTTAAAAAATTTCCCCTGTATCTGCCCTTTCTTTTGTCTAATTTTGGATATTTGCATTTTCCAACTCTTTTTTTCTTCTTCCTTTAAGGTAGACTATCACTTCTCTTTTTAAGTTTTTATTTTTGCCGTACGCGGGCCTCTCACTGTTGTGGCCTCTCCCATTGCGGAGCACAGGCTCCGGACGCGCAGGCTCAGCAGCCATGGCTCACGGGCCCAGCCGCTCCACAGCATGTGGGATCTTCCCGGACCGGGGCATGAACCCGTGTCCCCTGCATCGGCAGGACTCTCAACCACTGTGCCACCAGGGAAGCCCTAAGTTTTTAAATAGCTCTTGAATTAATCAGTTGTAGTGTTTTTAGGTTTTCTAGTTTAAATTCAGTTTCATGCTTTTTATGTTTTTTCCTTCTGCTTTAGGTTTGATATTCTTTTCCTAAATTTTTGAGTTTTGCGATTAATTTGATTTCACTCTTTTGTTAGTAATGAGAGAATTTACAGCTACAAAAATTTCCCCAAATTTAGCTTCAATTCGTGCATTTAAGGGAGCAGCAGTCTCATTATTGTTGTTTAGCAAATAAGTATTGAGAGAGAGAGGCATATTCCCCACGTGGTAGGGAAGTTAATGCTTTTCGTTTCTACTTATTTCTAGTTTTATTGAATTTTGGTCAGAAAATGTGATCTATCGCCTTCCTACCATTAAAAATATGTTGAGGTTGCCTTTATGCGTTCTCCAATATAATAATATGAGATATATGATATGCACATATCACATTAACATATATTTTAGACTTAATTTAATATATACATATATTATTAATTATACTATCGAGCTCACATATATCTGTAAATTTTATATTCTTGATCTGTCAAGAAGTGAGAAAGATGTAGAATTTGATTTTTTTTTTTTCCACCCATCCCTCTCATTGATCTGGAGTTTATTATACAAAGAAATGATTCTCAAAGTGTGGTCCCTGGAGACCTTGGCAACAGCATCACTTGAGACACTGGGAGAAGTGCAAAATCTTGAGCCTTACCCTAGACCTACTGAATCAGAGATGGGGGTTGGCCCCAAGTCTGTGTTTTAAGAAGCCCTCCAGGGGACTTGGATGTACGTTCACGTTTGAGGAACACTGAAGGAGGTATGAGGTGTGTATCGCACTTTGTCTCACTCTGTCCTGAAGAATTTTCAATTTTTCCTCTGATTTGTTAGGCTACCTTTTTCAATAAATTAATTCTGTTTCTAAAGTTTGTTCTGTACCATTCATCTGTATCGTACAGTTTTCGTTTGTACAGTTAATAATCAAAGACAGGCAAATTAGAATTAGGCATTATGTTTTCTTAGTAAATTTACAAAGATTTAAAAACTCAGCTTTCAGTGTGACAAGAATCTAATGAGCTAGACTCTCTCATACATTGATGGGAGTCTATAAAATGGTACATTGTTTTTTCCTGCAAAGAAACTATGGCAATATGTCTAAAATATCGTAACATTTGTTTTGGTAATTCCACCCCTAGGAATCTACTGTAATAAAATACAGTTGATCCTTGAATAAGACAGGGGTTGTGGTGCCGACACTCCCCGCCGTCGAAAACTGTTGTATAACTTTACAGTCGGCCCTCCTTATCCACACTTTCTCTGTATCCACCATTCTGTATTCAACCAGTCACAGATGTGTAGTACTATTGATATATTTATTGAAAAAATTCACATCTAAGTGGACCCACACAGTTCAAGTCCATGTTGTTCAAGGGTCAACTCTAATCAGAACGGGTGAAAATTTATATTTACATTGCCTTTTGCTTGCTTGTTCATTTATACTGTTAATTATTTATTTTTAATGAATAGAATATTTTTGGTAGAAGTCTTAGGTTTACAGAAAAGTTGAGCAAAGTACAGAGTGTTCCCAGTTTCCCCTATTAACATTTTACATTAGTGTTGTATATTTGTTGCAATTGATGATGTGATATTAAAACATTATTTTCAACCAAAGTCCATAGTTTACATTAGGGTTCACCCTTTGTGTGGTACATTCTGTGGTTTTGACAAATGTATGCCATGGACCCACCATACAGGTGCAGATACTGTAGCCCTAAAAATCTTACTCTACCCATTTGCTGTTTTAAAATTTTTATTTATTTATTTATTTCGGTACGCGGGCTTCTCACTGTTGTGGCCTCTCCCGTTGCGGAGCATACGCTCCGGACTCACAGGCTCAGCGGCCATGGCTCACGGGCCCAGCCACTCCGCGGCATGTGGGATCTTCCCGGACTGGGGCACGAACCCGTGTCCCCTGCATCGGCAGGCGGACTCTCAACCACTGCGCCACCAGGGAAACCCTAGTTTTATTTTTTAATAATGAATTAATTAATTTCAACATTTTTATTGGAGTATAGTTGATTTACAATTGTTTTGTTAGTTTCTGTGGTACAGCAAAGTGAATCAGCTATACCCTATTGGCTTTTTTAAATAGAAAAGAATATAGAGCATCTAAAGTTCCAATAATATGAGAATGTTTAAATAAATTATGATGTATTCAGTTCAAATGAAATATTATGCAGTTATTAAAAATGATGTTCTTATAAAATAGTTAATGACTTGGGGAAATGTCCATGATATATTACTAAGTAAAAAAAAAAAAATACACACACACAAACTGTATTTGTAATATCATCCTAACTTTGCAAAACCGTAAGTATATATGCTCATGAGAAAAAAATACTTCAAAGGAAGGAAGACACTGAAGAATCTACATTAAAATGCCTAGAAGATCTATGAGGGGTTAAAAGTAAATTGTAGATGTTAAAAAAAAAAAAAAAGTAAATTGTAGGATTGAGAACACCAGTGTCTGGCATTAGCCCAGCTGGGTCAGCATCATGGCTCCGCCACCTGAGAGTTGTGTGGTCTTGGGAAAATTACTTCATTTTCTTTTGCTATATGTTTATGAAACTCTCTAAAATAAGTATGCATTGCTTTTAAAAATGGGAAAAAAAAGTAAAAAAAGAGGAAGTGATGGAGAAGCAAAGGTAGAGACAATGGGGCAATAAAGGGGTGTAAACGGCAAATTTCCTACCCAAAGTGGCTGAAGCAGAACAGGAAAGTTGGTGACTGACAAAATGGAAAAGGAGGGCAGGCTTAAAGCAGGGCTTAGATGATGACCCTCTGACCCTACTTCCTCTGTCTCTCAGCTCACCACTTGGCTCTTCCTGGGCCACGGGCTTCCTCCTGCTGTAACCCCACAGCTTACAAGGTTCTCACATCTCTCTCACTTCAGAGCCAGTGACAGTTCCCCAGAATTCCCCTTGAAAGTCTCACTCATCTCATTGGTTGTGTTTGAGTCAGATGCTCATCTCTCAACCAATCAGAGTGGCCAGGGAAAATACAACGTGCTGATTGGCTTAAGCCTGGATCACTCAGCCTCCTGAATCAGGGAAGGAGTCCGCTTTCCCAGAAACATAAGGACTGATAGCAAGTGAAGGGGTGATTCTCTGATGGGAAATACTCGGTGGCAATAAACAAAAGATGCTCTTTGTCTGCTAGCTGTTTTTGGCCTATCCCTCTCCTTCTTAGATTATAGTTCAGCAGGTCTTTATTTTTATGCCAACAGTAGAGATGGCTGTACTGGTTCGTCCTGACCCAAGACTGAGCCTGGCAGTGAACAACTGGTTCTCAGAATTCTAGACCACAGACTTATTGATAATAACCTTCGGTTTGTGCTTCCGGCCTTTCACATGAAAAGGATTTTATTAAATGCCCTTTCTAAACTGTGCAAGCAGGCACCCCTGCGGCAGGGAAAAGGGGATGGAGGATCTTCATTTCATCGTAACACAAACACAGCATCTTGGATGTATTTTATGACCTCTCCAAGAAGACAAAAGACTGGTATAACAATACTCTTGCCAATTTGCTGAAAAGTTTATCATTCTTAGTTTTGCAGCTGGAGCTCCTCACCCCAATTCAATATTCTTGGGCTAAACAGAGTCCTCATTTTATGACTCTTGTGAAACTGTATTCTTGGAACAATGACAAACTCTGACTCTCCTAAAATCATGGCCAGTTGAACTCACTTGTGTCGTTGGGATTGGCCATAAAAACAGGTTGGATATTAAGCAGATACACCTGCTTCTCAGGCATCTCTCAGGTGCCAAAAGATAGTCTGATTGTGTGGCCTAAGCTCCACGCACTGGGGGAAAGGAATGGAATGGAATTCCTTTGGGAAATTGGGGCCCTAGGGAGTATGGATCAAATAAACCTCCCTTCTGAGCAGTCTGCCCTTCCATCTGACAGTGAAATGACCCAGTTTTCTTGGGCTATGAATATGGAGAGACCTTTAGTCTTACCTTAGTCAACGCATGAAAAAGTATATGATCCTGGCAAGAACCCATAAAGAAGAAGGCACTAGACCAGGCCATATGCACCTTGTCATTTCCTTAATAAAAAGGGATTTCATTACCTTGGCCCTGTCATCATTGTTATCTTGCCTGCTGCCTCTTTCTCTATTTCCTGGCCTTGCAGTGGGTTGCCTGGTTACTTGAAAAGAGAGTTTTTCAAAGCAAAAGACTACATTACTCTTACTAATATCACTGTTGATACTGTATCTTTGCTGTGCTTGTCACTGTGCTGAGTGCCTTCTGCACATTACCTGAATCCTCACAACACACTGTGGTAGTTTTCACAGCGAGCATTATAAACAGGAGGAAACTAAAGCTGTCTTGTTAAGTCACTTGCCCCAAACCATACAGCTCTATGGATAAAACTGGAATTTTGAAACTAAACCTGCCGATGGTAAATACCACGTCTCTTCCCTCATTATCAATGACTGACAAAAGGGTATTTCCTTCAAATTGATTTTGGCAAGATTTAGCCTGATTCCATTTGTATCCCTGCTTTCTAAGTCTAGCAGCCTCAGTGATGTCACAAGACTCATCCTCAAGGTGACTGGGCATCAAAGGGAATCCAGTCTTCTCCATGCATAACTTTTCTACAACAGTCTTCCAGAACCTTCCACCGGGGTCCTTGCCCTGAAGTCTTGGCAAAACCTTCCACTCCCTTCACCAGAGCATCTCTGCACCGCCTTTGTCCAGCTTCTCTTGGCTCAGCAGTGCTGATGACCAGAACAAGACCAGCCTGTGGCTTGACTCCCCTGCAATGTTTGACTATATCCAATGTGAAATGCTAATAATTGCTTTGCAATTTTACATTTTGATGCAAGTGCAAGGTTGAAACTAGCTATTGAAAAAACAAATAGCTTGAAAACTCGTTGTGAAGTAATGACTGCATGCAGGAAATTGACTGGCTTTCTGCCCTTGGAGGGGATAAGCTGCTCCTTATAAGCCACCAGAGGCTGGCTGCGGGACAGCAGGTGTGGATGTGCCGGGAAAGCCACATCTGTTTGTAAATCTTCAGGAGGAGTGGGGTTGAGTTTTCCATGCTTCAACTCTAGAGGAAAAAAAAAAAAAACCCGAAGAAAAGCCACTTCCTCTCGGTGAAGTTTTGTGTTTCTAGCTCCGTTAACTGCACTCTTGCTGAAAAAAATGCTTTTCGAGAAACCTTCCAAAGAGGCTGTGCCCAGGCTTTGGAACTGGCATTTGAAAATGGTGGGAAAACTCATTAAAGCCATCAATTACTCTGTGGACTCTTTGTGGCTCTGTCCCTTCTTTATACATCAGGCATATTCTTAGACCCCTGTGTCCCTGTGGAACACTTTCAACTCCTTGAAAAAGAACCTGATTAAAAATGACAATTTTCCTACAGTGACTGAGTTTTCCAAATTCATCCCGTGACTGGCTCATTCATCCAACCAACAGTCTTGAATTCTTACTGGGTACCAATGCTGCCGCAAGTCCTGGGGGTTGGAAGGTATGAGGCCCATGACCTGTATTCAAGCCCACAGTCCAGCAGAGGAGGCAAGGAATTAAAGAACTTGAAGACCCAGTGGTAAGACTTACCATGCTCCAGATGCCGGGGGACCAGCTCGAGGGCGGTTAGCACGGGGAGGTCAAGGAAATGAAGGCCCAAAATGGCTTCTGGGAAGAGGTAACCCCAGTCTGAACTTTGAAGAACACAAGGGAGTTAGCAAAATGTTTAAGACAGAAGGTGCAGCCTGCAGAAATGTGCCGGAGTGAGGAGGGAGACGCATCACGAGGCTGCTGCCCTGCACACAAGGTGGCAGAGGAGACAGGACTGGGGAGCGATGCCGGCTTCTGTCATCCTTGCCCCTGCGCTAAGTCCCTTATCTTGGGTCCATGGGCACATCTCAGCCCTGGGGGCATCTGCATGTGGGGCTCCTTGTAGCCATGTAGCCCATCTGGAGATAGCTCTATGGGGCACGGGAACTCTTCCCTCAATGCTCATGATCACTGGCTATTTCACATTTCCCAAAGCAGGTGCACACACGTGTATGCACGCACGCAGCAGTTGCAAATAGGTCATTATTCCACGTCTACAGTAACTCATCCAAACCTACACTATTGGTTGGGGTGGAGGGGAGACTAAATCAGACATGGTGCCTCCTGGTTTACCTTCACGGCACGGAGGAGGGTCTCACCCACCAGCACCTCAGGGCATCCTCTTGGCTGGTAGAGAGCACCCCTCAGAATCCTCCTCTCTCTCCCCTCCAGAACTTCTGCCCTTCAACTCTTCTCCTCCAACAATGTCTCCACCTCCCTGCTATTTCTAGCCACTCGCCATCTCCTCACCTCTGATACAAAGGCTCAGCAGATAACTTGACCTGTTGGGACTCAGAGCCTCCCTGGCTGGGAGGTAGGTAAGCCCTTCTCTCCTCAGTCAGGTGAAGGCGGGAGAGGGACTTCAGGTTTAAAAGCTGTTCAGGGGCTACTGAGGGTGATCATCTATGGTCTACTCCTGGTTCCATTTTTCTTGATTTTTCCTTTGGTTATCCCCTACTACCTGGGGGGGAAAAACGTCACACATCTTACACCAAGAACATAGGATTCCTGCCAAAGGCAGTGTTGACTCTGTTAATGAGTCTGAAGCCTCTCTGCTTGAGTAACTCTGAACTTAATGGACGTATCCTTCTACTCACCTTCGTTTTCTTTGTGAAACCTCCTTCCATTCATTTCACACCAACAGAAGTGTCCGGTTACTCTTCCCTCATTCCTCCTGACTGGAGGGCAGAAGGATTGACCAGCTACCAAGCAATACGAATCGTCCCAAGACATTCCATGTGTTCATACCTACTGGGTTTAACTGCTGGGCTCAACTTTGTATGTGCATCAATCAGCACCTAGCCCAGTGCCAGGCACCCACTAATTGTTCCCTATATTTCTCAATGAATGAATAAATGAATCAACGATCCTTAACACCTCATAATTCACCTGCAAGTTAAATAAGATTACTTCCGCTTTCTACATGAGAAGGCTAAGGCTCAGAAAGGTGAAGTTACCCATGGTTGTTTAGGTGACAAACGCTGGATTTGGGTTTTTCTAACACAGGTGTTTTGGATCCCACAGTTCATGCTCTTCCAGAAAATCATGAAGCTGTCTACCTGCCGACCCACTAAATATAGTTCGTGTCAATAAGGAGAAACCTTTTGCATGGATACTTTTGGGATCGTCTTAGTGCCAGGTAATGAGGCTGTGGATTTGGGTAATTCCTCATGACTCAGTTGATTGTTTCTTAGTTACCTCCCTCCTAGAGTCATCATTTTTGTCCACACCCAGTGCAGGGGTGTCCACACTCCTTTCACTCATTCATTCATTCATTCTCCAGACATTCTGGAAGTCTCTACTACATACTAGATGCTAGAGATACAAAAATAACTGCAACAGTCCCTGCCTTCAAGCACCCTACAATTCATCACAGTGTATTAGTTGCCTGTGTGATTGTCTTAATGACAAAGACAGAGTCTTATGAGTATTTTTGTTTCCAGCTCCTGACAAAAGGCCTGACCGATGAGACACCCTCAGTAAGCGTTTGTTGAATTAGATTGATATGGTGTCTCGTGTAACGACGGGTGCTGTATATAAATCTGTGCTCCGTGGGCCACAGCCAGGCTTTGGGGGGCATGGGTATTAATTAATTCTTTCAGATCACTAAACTGTAATTTAATAAATGGCACAATTGCATGAATATGGGGAATTGCTAGAGGGGTTAGATTCATTTTCCTCCCTCACATTAAGAAGTAATTGTGGTCATTCCTTATGCAACAAGCCAGTAAGAACTCATTTAATTTTTCCTCATTAGTTTCTTTAACTAGATTACATAAAATACGGTACAAAATTTAGGAATTACAAAAGGGTGTAAAATGAAAAGTAAGTCTCTGACCTCTGGCTTCAGTCACCTAAGCTCTCATCCCTAAAGTGAGTAGCTGTCCCTGTATTTTTTTTGCGTATGCTTCCAGAGATATTCTTTGCATACATAAGCATATGCATGTGGGCTTATATGTATACCTACATCCACCTGCCCCCTCATCCCTAGAAGGTGGTGTATATACACTGTTTTCCACTTTTCTTTGTTCATTTAATGCTAAACGCTAAAGACCTTTTCATGTTATCATGTAGATAATATTCTCAGGTTTAAATGGCTGCTTACTGTTCTGTTATATAGATTATACCATATTTTAAACAGTCCCCATTAAGGGACATTTAGGCGTTTCCTTTTTATTACTAAAAAGACATAGTGAATGTTATTATGCGTATATCATTTTGCATATCAACCATGAAGCTGAAAGATAAATTCTTGAAAGTGAAATTTAAATAAATTAATTTTATTTTCAAATTTAAATTTAAAATTTATTAATTTAAATTAGAAAATTAAATGAAATAAATTCCTAGAAGTGGATTCCTGGAAGGGCTGGGTCAAAGGATAGATGCATTTTAAGGTAGACATTGTTGAATTGCTCTCTATAGAACTTGTGCCAACTTGCACTCCTACTGTCAAGATGGGTTATCAAACTTTTTGATCTGTGCTAATTTCATTTTACTCTTAATGTTCATGTCTATTATTATGAGATCTTATTTATTTGTCAGTGCTCTAGTTTAATATTCAATCATACTTCTCATGATGTCAAAGGTACTACAACCACAAATTTTGTGTTCATCCTGAACTGCTCTTTACCTGAAACTAAAAATATATTTAGTTTTATTAATTCCATTTTTGTTTCACTGCTCATCCCCAAATGAATTTGAGGTGGTTAAATAAGACACATACAGAACAATGAGGGAGGGAAGGGGAGAGAGAGAGAGAGAGAGGGAGAGAGAGAGAGAGAGAGAGAGAGAGGGAGGAGAGAGAGAGAGAGAGAGAGAGAGGGAGAGAGAGAGAGAGAGAGAGAGAGAGAGAGAGGGAGAGAGAGAGAGAGAGGGAGAGAGAGAGAGAGAGAGAGAGAGAGAGAGGGGAGAGAGAGAGAGAGAGAGGAGAGAGAGAGAGAGAGAGAGGGGAGAGAGAGAGAGAAAGGAGGAAAGCAGTTTTTTAAATCAGGAGAAAGGAAAATAGAAGCAAAATGGCAGGATGATAAAAGAGGGAAGTTGAGTATAACAAAATGTGTATCTTCAGGTCCAAAAATTTACGAATTTTGGCCCCGAGCTTCCTGGAGTTCAGGAGTTCAAGGCAAAAAGGAAAATGTAATCAGTTAAAAAATGTACATTATTCATAAGGAAAAATAATACTTGAGAAAATCAAGAATTTTTGACTTTTAAATCTAAAAGAAATTCACAGTGGTTCATCACAAAAGGACTCCAGATAGTATAATAGGTAATGTCCTCAACAAGATGTGTGGGACTAGAGCTACTACTCTGACAGCCCAGAATGCTTTCCTCAGGCCCTTTGTCTGCTGAGAGCACCCCCATTCTTCTGGGCACCGACTCCCTGACTCTCTGTGGTCCTGGCGGGCATCAGTGAGCAAGCCTTGTCCCTCGCGTTGGGAATACTGCTGTACGGTAAACCACACCAGAAACGCAGAGGCGTGAAAGAGTAATGCTATAGCTCATGGGTCTGCAAGTGGATGATTTAGTCTGGGCTCAGCCGAGCAGTACTTCTGGTCTTGGCTGGGTTCTCTCACAAGCCTGGGGGTCGCCTGGCTGGTATACGGGCTACTGGGGCATCTTGGCTCCGCTCCACTCTTCTCTTGGCCTTCAGCACGCCAACCCACCTGTTCTCACGTCACAGCAGAGCCCCAGGTGTGGAAGCAGAAGTGCGAAAGTGCTTTTTCAAACCTCAGCCTGCGTCAGATCCATTAACATCCCGTTGATCACAGCAATCCCATGGCCAAATTCAGAATCAAGGGTTGGAGAATGACGGGATATGGGAAGAACTGCAGAGTCTCATGCAAAAGGGCGTGGACACAGGGAAGGGTGCAGAATTAGGGCCATTAGTGCTACAATCTACCGCAGGAGGCAGGTGACCTAGGCTTGGCCAGATGATGGGCCAACGCAAGTGGGCCTCACCGAGCCCAGCAAATTACTGATACATAAATCCTGGGAGGAAGAAGCTCACGTTTCCATTGGGTTGCTCAGCTGAGGCTTCAAGCAGCCATGTTCCCCATGCTTAGAGAGGGCTGGCTTGCTGCAGTGAGACCAGCATTCAAAGAGAAGCAGAGACAAGAGCAGATAAGACCTGTGCAGAAAGAAAAAGCCAGGTGCTGTGAAGTCCCTGCAGCTCTTACTCTGTGTCTGCAGATACCTCCAGTATCTAAACCAGTCCTCTGAGTTGACCCATTGACCCGTGTGCTGTATCAGGTGGTACTCAAGAGTGTGGATACTGGATCCAGTCCGCCTGGGTTCCAATCCCAGCTCCATCACTGAAGAACCGCGTGACTTGGAGGCAGGATGCTTCATTTCCTTGTGTCTCAGTTTCTTTATCTCTAGAATGAGGGTAATAATAGCCTTGCCTCTTAGAGTTGTGGTGAAGATGGAAGATGTTAATATACGAAAGGACTTAGAACAGTGCCTGGTACATAAATGTGTCTAGTTATTTTGGGTTGAGGTTAGTTGGTTTTGCCTTTCTGTCACTCGCAATGGAAAGATTCCTGGCCAACAGAGTGACTTTCGTGGGTGGAACCTCAGTTGGATTTGACGGAGAGACAAGGGTACCTCGTATGGTAACAGAGCCTCTGACTTCACCCAAAGCCATTGACCTGCCTCCCGATTGCCAAATCTATAAACCAAGAAAATACAAACTGAATACCATTAGCTAGGATTAGCCTAATCCGTGACTGGCCCAGGGAGTGCGTCACCTGTAGTCATCACACTTAGAGGACTTCGTACGTGAAGGTAGTGCTCACGGGCATCGATTCCCCCCACCATCTGCACCCCCCACACACCCCAGTCCCAGATGTGGGTGAGGTTTGCTGGGGCTGGGACTCGGTGGGCGGGGCCAGGATGCTGCATGAGCTCGTGGATCGCCCTGTGGATAACTGGCTTCTAGATTCTTTCCGTGCACCAGCCACCCAGCACATCCAGCCGATCCTGGGCCCCTAAAAGGAAACACAAGGCCACCGATGGCTGGGACTCAGAGAGTCTGCGCCGCCATCAGGCCTCCGAGCAGCCCGGCTGAAGCCCTCCGCTCTCCCTCCACGTCCGCCATCCGCTGAGTCTGCTCGGAGAACGACAGTTTACAGTTTGGCTGGCTACAGCCTGCCTCCACGTGGGGAATAAAGCCGGGCATTGTGCTGGCCTCGCAACATCTTTCCCTTCCCAGCGTTCCTGATGTGTTTGTTACCCTGGATCTGGCCTGAATGTTCTCTTTGTCATGGACCTTCGAGTGCCGTGGTGGGTTCTCCTTCTCTGCGGCAGTCCTGGGTTAAATAAATACATTAAGGCAACATACACGGCTTGACACTGGAGCCAGCCTCAATAACTCAAATAACTCATGTGGCAAAAGACGGAGCCGCTGTGGTTTTGAATTCATTTAAAGATAGATTACTTTGTTCAGTTCCTTTGAGGGAGGACAACATACACTGGGAAGGGACAGCCGTGCTCCGACTCAGCTGGGCATTTTTCTCCAGCCAGACTGTTTGAGGGTTTCTAAATCCTGTGCAGATGAACACAGAACATGACCTTCAGCCGGTTGCAGAATACCGTGCTGACATCACCACATAAATATACACTCCAAAGAAAGCCGTGATTAAGCTCAGTGCTGATTTGTATCACTTTTCCAGTGTCCCGGCAGTCTGCGTGTTCATCATGCACCTTTACAGAACCCATAATATTTAGAAATGTGCTGTGTGAGCCCCAGAGGCTTAAATAAACGAAAGCCTGTGAATGTTTTAATGTAACGCATTACCTTCACACGTGAAATTATGACCCTCTATGATACTCAGTAGTACTGCCAACATTGTCTCCACTCTGCACTTTGGAGGCCCTACGTACATTTCTCCTTCTGAAATAGCTGCTTCAGGCAGCCTTTTAAGAATAGAAAATACTTCTATTTCAATTCCGCTCCAAGATAGTAAAGACTGGGTGAAATTGTATGTTTTTAAAAAATCTAGAAGCTCAACTCAAGGGCTTTGTGCTTTGAGGCCAACAGAAGGATGAGTGGGAGGGTGCTGTTATTCTAACTTACAAAATCAGTAAATTTCATTTTCTTTTAAAAGCAGGGAGGGACAATAGATGGTTTACTAAGTATAGCAGAGATTCTGAACCAGGGGCAATTTTGTTCCCTCTGGAGACACTTAGCAATGAATGGAGATCCAGTGGGTAGAAATCACGATGCCACTAGACACGGGACCATGCACAGGACACCCCCCTCCAGCAAAGACTAGTCCATTCCAAAATGCAGATAGTGCTGCAGTTGAGAAACCCTGAAGTATCGAACATCTGGGAGTTGGACTGTAGCACTAATGTGTCCCAACGGGTTGGGTGATCATAAACTTCTTAAGATGCTTTTGTAAAAGCACTACCTTACCTTCCAGCAGGTTTATGGGCTGGTAGACATTGTTTCAAAATTCCCATTCCCCAGGTATCCTATAGGCACTTTGCTATAAAATGCCCATTGATGAGGTTTGCCTGGTTCAAAATCCAAAGAGTGAAAAGAGCTGCTCAAATTAAAAAAAAAAATCTTTAATTTTGAAACAATTTTAACTCACACAGAGGTGTCTAAAATAGTGGAGGGTGTCCTTCACCCAGCTTCCCCTAATGACATCTTATATAACTATGCTACAATATCAAAACCAGGAAATTGACATTGGTACAATATTATCAATATTAAATGACAAACTTATTTGGATTTTACCAGTTTACTCGAGTTTTAAAGAATAAAAGACTAAAAATGCCCACCCCCAAATAATCAACTTTATTCCCCTAGAAGTGCTTTCTATGGAAAGCAAAACAGTAATGATCTTTCTGCTTCTAAATGGTCCTCATTGCCAATGATGGCAGGAAAGGAAGTTATGGGTGGAAATAATTAGCTTCTAGCTTTATTAACCAATCTTCAACCTCTTCAAAAGGAAGACCCAAATGATACACTTTTGCTTTCTGTCCCTTCTTGTTTTTCAATTTGTCAGTTTACAAGTCCCCCCAAATTCAAGTATTAAACCTCTTGACAAAATGTAATTACTTTCGATCTTCATGTCCCTAGCAAGGTGGAAGCACTCTCCAGGGCTTTCCTCCAAGACACACACACACACACACACACACACACACACACACACAATTTTTAAGAGTCTTTTAGAAATAAAAGGGGAGCGTTCTGCTCCAGGCCTACTTGAGGGAAGGCACTGTCTTTATCTCCATTACTTCATAGCTACAATGACCTTCAGATGTCATAAGTGATGGGCATAAGATAGTAACTGCTACCTTCACCCTCAGCCTCCTTCAGGAGCTTCGGAGAAGAGGCTGGGTGGGAGGCGAGGTCCCAAGTGAAGTTTGTTAAGTTGTTCTAGCCACAAAATGAAAAATAGAAGACCAAAAGGTGGCCAGAAAAGGCCCAGAAGATGGGACGTTAGCACAGGCTTGTAGAGCGCTACCTGAGAAGGCCAAATACAGTGGGAGAGAAAGTCGCAGACCATAAGTCAGCAGAACTGAGTTCAAATATTGGCTCTGTCCCTTTCTGGTTGTGCAGCTGCAATGAACTAAATGTTAATTCTCCCCTCCTGTCCTGCCCCAAAATCGTATATTGAAATCCTAATCCCCAGTGTGATGGTATTAGGAGGTGGGGTCTTTGGGAGGTCATTAGGTCCTGAAGGGGGAGCCCTCATGAATGGGATTAGTGCTCTTATCAACAGGACCCCCAGGGAGCTCTCTTTCTCTCTCTGCCATGTGAGGACACAAGACGTCAGCCGTCTCAACCTGGAAGAGGGCTCCCACCAGAACCCGACCATGCTGGCACCCTGATCGCAGACTTCCAGCCTCCAGCACTGTGAGAAATAGACATCTGTAGTTTATTAGCCACCCATTTTATGGTATTCTGTCATTGCATCTTGAACTAAGACAGAGGCCTTGGGGGAGGCATTGAAACAGAGCTTCAGTTTTTTTATCAGTAAAATGATGATATCAGTACCAATCCTGCTAAATGCAGAAGGTGGTTGTAAAGGTCACTGACATGCTTGATGTGAAGATGCCCTTTAGAGGAGGAGAAATAAACAGTGTAGGCTCGTACAGTGAAAGGGAACAGAGCTGCAGCCACACGTATCAATGTGGTTGAATCAAATACAACACTGAGTGAAGAAAGTTGCAAAAGAACACATAAGGCATGATATATCATTCATGCGAACATGCCAAACCATACTGCATACGTAGCCTAAGGATACATGCTGATGTAGTTCAAATATAACGTCGATGCATGGGAATGACCAGTGTCCAGTTCAGGGTAGGAGATCCCCCAGGGTAGGGAGGGCAGGGAAGGCAATTGGGTCTAACTATGCTGGCAGTATTTATTTCTTATGCTTGGAGTGAAGCTGCATGACTATTCTTTCCATTATTCTTGAGACATTTTTGTATGTCTTTAATATTTTAAAGTGCTCAAGATCTTTAAAAGGTTTTCTCTCATTGTCAGAGAGGTCCTAAGACCTCTGTGGAGTTTAGGGCATGGTCGAGACCCTGAAGGGGCTGGTGTGTATGGAGCTCCTCGACCTTAGAAAATGTGCTTAGCTACTCAACTGCCCTGTGCTTGCAATTCTCATCTGTCAAGAGCACCTCCTCCATAATATCTGGGAGGCTTGAACAAGATAATGTCTGAAGCCCACTTACCATCGTACTCTGACACATAATCACCTCTCAATAAATGTTAGATTTTAGCTACCGCACAAAATTCACTAGGTTGTATGATCGTCGTGATGACTCATCAATTGACAATGGAGCAGCGCTGTGTGTAAATAATAGAGATGCTTCCGTCTTCTGGCCACTGTAATGTAATATTTAGGACACAGAATAATGTTATTATTCCAACCCCAGATTTATGAGCCAGAATCTTACTTGGATAACTCGGGTCACTCCACTGAAATATCTTGTGGAGAGATACTTGAATATGTGCTTGGATTCTTGCCAGTAGCCATAAAAATTCTTTACCACTCACTAAGGTTATGTATTATAGTCATGTAGGCATTCTGGCTATCAGAACTCTCATTTTTTGGACGGTGCCAGATAAACTTGAACATAACACACCTTCAACAGTTTCAAGATTAATGGCAACAAATTCCAACTTCCTGGCCCCAGGCCCACGCAAATCACACTACTTACCACCCTATAATGTTACCCTGTGCAGCCAACTCACTAAGTACGGTGCCTAGAACAATCTTAGGTTTCATTGCCAAAATACCAGGGAGACAGAGTAGACTTTAACAGCCATAAGCCACATGTATGTCTCTATGTTCTCCAGAGTTCGAGTCAACGTGGAGAAATTCTTTGCCATGTTGCCCTCAAGTTATTCTGTTAAAATTTAAGAGAGCCTTGCTATCTTAAAACAGTCCAGTCAGCTGTAGTTGGCCAGCCAGTCACTGTGATTTCTTCTTTACAACGAGAGCAGAGGGGAGTGGATTACCGAAGCCTCAAGTGGCTTAATAAAGGTAAAAGTCACCTAGACTTGTCATCTGCAAGACTGGACATCCTGTGTTTAATCTGTTTTAAGAATGAAAGTATCTTTCTATCCTGAAACAGCACAATCCTCCCAGCCTTTTCTTGAGCCTATAAATTTACTTTTTTTACATGTAGGTCTGTGAAGTACAGCCTTGTTGATTCAACATCTGGAACTACTCAGGTGGTTTGTCTCTGCCGACTTTAGGAACAATAAAAGCAAACCACTGGATGATTCCTGGATATTTAAACTTGAGGCATAGGCATCCTGGCCTCACTGCTGACAAACACAAGATTTTAATTTTCTCTGCTGGATCCAAGTGCAACAAATGTGGTTGTGAATAGAAGGCTAAGTGTTCTCCTCAAAAATGGGCTACTTGCCTAAGATATAATTTTGTAACTGTGGGGCACATACCTCAGAAGTTTCCAAAATCCTTGCAAATCTCCAGTCTGTCCCCAAACCCAAGCACAGTCCCACTTTAAAGAAATAGACTTCCTAACTATAATTTCTGCCAAAACTGAGAAGAAACCTATCAAACTACTGTGGACACCCTACTGTCAACTCCACTCCTGGAACTGTTTAATTGGCACCATTTTTTGTTACTGGGGAAAGACTTCTCTGAAGTGATCCCTGACCTGTTTGCAGCCAATAGGCAAATTTATAAATATTAGAGATGTCATCAGAACCAAATTTATAAATATTAGAGATGTCATCAGAACCAAAGGGAATGAACCCTTGAAACCTTGTCTGAGAAAGAAAAACCCAACCGCACAGATTAAATTAGGAAATAGAAGAAAAATATGTGACTTTGCTAAAGATATTACTTGATGGTCACAATGAATTATAAGCTGATGTAAAGAATACAATGTCACAATATCATCAAGTGTTAAAATACATGGTTGGTTAAGAGTCTCAAAATGAGGCACCAGGGGCTTCCCTGGTGGCGCAGTGGTTGAGAGTCTGCCTGCCGAAGCAGGGGACACGGGTTCGTGCCCCGGTCCAGGAAGATCCCACATGCCGCGGAGCGGCTGGGCCTGCGCGTCCGGAGCCTGTGCTCTGCAACGGGAGAGGCCACAGCAGTGAGAGGCCCGCGTACTGCAAAAAAAAAAAAAAAAAAAAAAAAGATGCACCAACAGAACATTGAACATGGGCCACCAGGAACAATGCTTGCTTACTACACTCTAACGTATCCCTTAGATTTATCTCTGTATCTTCCAATGCCAAGTACCATGCCTGGTACAGAGTAGATACTTAACACATGTTTATTTTTGGAACTCAAGTGTTAGTCATAGATTTATGACTTTATTGAGAAGAACATTATCCAAACTGCATAATAATTCCAAAGAAGTGTCTTGACATTCGCCTACTCTATGGAGACTTTAAAATGTAGGTCCAGAGAAAGATATTGTGGCTCCTCACAATTTATTGAGACATAAATAATCCCTCATCTATACACAGACTGTGTTCAGAGAGGTGACTTCGGAAAGCAGTTGTTTGAAACTGGCGCGGCCTCCATTTCACTCTACTCCGTGCCCAGGATGGTCTTTTCAAAATGTGGATAATATAGGCACTTCCAGGGGCGTATTATGGCGTTTTTAACAATGAGAAACAGCTCCTGCAGGACCCGTTCCCTTCCTAATCTGCGGCTGTGTTTCCTGCATCTCCCCTTCCTCACCAGGCACACCGGTCTCCTTTAGGTCCTTTTAAAACGTCAACCATGTCTTCGCACAGGGCCTTCGTATTTGAGCCTCTGTATGTCAGTTTATGCTCTTTCCCGCTTCTCCATATGGTCAGCCCCCCAGATGTCCCAACACAAACGGCACCTCCTCAAAGAGCCCTTTTCTGACCAGTCTGTAGCCGTGGCCACCCCACCACGTGGTCCTCGCTATCTCACCATTCTGGTTATCTCCTTCACAGAGCTGCAGGGAGTGGGGCTCAGGGGAAGAGTAGAGATGATGGTGGGAAACATGGCGGACAAAGTATTTGGCTGGGGCAAGATTTTGCAAGGCCTTCAGAGTCAGCGAAGGTGTTCGGATGGTATCTGAGGATCAATCTGGCATTAGATGGGGGAGTTCTGGGGCTGGATCACGTTGCATGGTGGACAGGAGGTGATGCTGAGAAGATCAGGCTCTTCTAGAGGCCACTGTGATAGCGCTGGTAGAGAAGGTGATGGTCTGGAAGGCAGTTGAGGCATGATGAGAAATAGGAGATAAAGATGCGTTAAGTGATTCCTGATCTCGAGGAACTTACTAGGGGGTGAAACCTAATACTGAACTAACTGAACTGCAAAGCCGTGTAAGGAAAAACTCCAAGAGCAGAACCTCAAAGGAGGGTGGTTCCCCATGAATGGTCCTACTTAATTGACATCATTTCCTCCTTTTTGCTATTAAAGCAATGGTCTCATTCATTCCTCCTTTGAGCCTTGTGACTGGTCTTTTCAATTTCAGTAAAGTTTGATTGTTTCTTTTTGTCTGTTTGTTTTTCTTTTGAAGTCAGATGGGTCTTCCAGATTACTCCAACAAGATTTCCAAGTGAAGCTTATGGAGGGCCTCTTAAAGATCTAGTACAAACTCAAAAGAGTCTAGAGTAAAAATACAAAAATAAAAGTGTGCTATTTCTCAGCTGCTGAACCTGATATAAAAATTAACAAGGAAATCAAGTAGTTATCCATGAGTACGCTTTCTTTTATTAGATAAATACGTGAACATGACTTGCTCTACTGATTAAGTCAATACATACACAGAAGACAAAGGGAAAACCGAAAAGGCAACAGAATAAATATCATTGTAGATAGTGAATATATACGCACAAGGGGCAAATAGCCAATTGGTGCTATTACAGCGTATGGTTGAATATGTGCCCCAATTTTTTTTTTCTGGATGTAGCACTTAACTCTTATTATCCGTGATGTAGCTTGAAAACTCTTAAAGTAACTAATCACTGGAGAATTTTATTAATTGAAGCTCTATTAGATTCGACTGCTAATTGCTTTCCATCCAATGACAATTAAATTGCTAACAGCACTGTTAAGTCAAGGCCATTGTGAATACCTTTTGGGTAACAAAGGAGGTGATAAGACAGGCTAATATTTACTTTCTAGGGATGTCATGTGGATTAAATGAAGTTTATGCAACGTGCATTTTACATAAACCTTCTCAATACATGACAGTTTCCTTTTCCTTCACGACCTGGACAAGATGGGATGCCTGGTGCCTTAGTTTCCCACTGTGCGAGGTGATTGCAAGCCCTGAGTTACTGGGGCATATTACTTCTGAAGAGAATGAGAACATAAGAGAGATAATGTAATAATTCAAAATTGTGGTTTAATTAAGGTTGCTGGCGTGTGCAGAGACAGTGGATGGGGCTAGAGAAATTTTTCTTGCCTCTAATAAGCCAAAGAGACTGTTGGGCTACACAGATCATTTATATTGAACATCAGTTTAATATTTTAGCAACTGCCTTTTAATAAGTATAAAGTATGAAATGGAATGCGAGACTTTTAAAAAAATGTGTGAGTCCATATACCAACCAAGGAATACCTCACTTTTTATAAAGTCTTTTGTAAGTTCTAAAGCATCTGCATTTGCATGATCTCATTGGATCCCCATTATGCCCTTTTAAGCCCCTTTAACTGGTGAGGCTTAAGGGGTTAAACAACTTGCCCAGCTGGTCAGTTGCAGAACCTGGGACCCAAATCAGGTCTTCCACAGCCAAGTCTGATGATCGCCTCACTACCACAGAGCTACTTCCACATGACATTTAACACCAAAGTTAGAAAATAAACACGAACGTGTTACGGGCTGGACTGTGTCATCCTCCAAATTCACATGTTGAAGCCCTAATCCCCAGGACCTCAGAATGCAACTGTATTTGGTGGTAGGACCTTTAAAGAGGTGATTAAGTTACTATGAGGACATTAGTGTGGGTCCTAATCCAATATGACTGCTGTTCTGATAGCAAGGGGAAATTTGGACACCCAAAGAGACACTGGGAATGTGCACACACAGGGGAAAGGCCATATGAGGACTCAGAGAGAAGGTGGCCCTCTGCAAACCAAGGAGAGAGGCCTCAGGAGAAGCCCAACCTGCTGACACCTTTTTCTTGGACTTCCAGCCTCCAGAACTGTGAGAATTTTCTGTGGTCTAAGGCCTTAGTCTGTGGTATTCTGTAATGACAGCCCTAGCACACTAGTGCCCAGTAATACCAGACAAAAGAGTGTACACCAAAACTAGTCACCCAACATTAACGCATGAACAATGAATTTAACCATATTTGTTCCAGGTTAAACTTTTTCTCTCTTTCTCCCCCCTCACCCCCATATATACGTGTAAATGTTCATCCTGTATCACTCAGGGTCCCATCAGGAGAAAGCAAGCACACAATAATTTGAACAAGAAAAGTTGACTCTAAAGAGTTATCAACTACAAGATAGGATTGGAATAAGGGGGAATTGGCTGCTAACGAATCAGTAGAACTCTAAGGAATATACGCAGAGCAGATAATGAGGAGCACTCAGTGGCCCTGGGGCTGGGGTGAAGGGCCAAGGAAGAGCCCAAGGGAGGAGCCCCCCAAGGTGGGCGGGGCTCCACCCAGGCCAGCCCCCGGGCTGAGATCCAGAGAGTTCTGCCATGGCTCACCGGATGGCAGGAAAGTTGCTGTGGTGCCACACCAGAGAAACTTGCCAGAAATCTGTCCTTTAGGGTGACAGGGAAAGTACGCCTCAGGGCAACTTCTCACTGGAGGTATTTCATTACAAAATCGCTCCAGGGGACACTAAGGAGGAAGCTGCCAGCTACTAGGTGCTGCTGACGCTGACATTGTTGCAGTTGGGCACTGGGGAGCCCTGGAAGCCACAGAAACCTGGTGCTGGAGAGGGCACATGAGGAGCAGGAACCAGGACCAGAAAGAAAAACATCTTCCTTCTGTAACGTCTCTCCAGCGTCCTCTATTGACAAAGCTTGGTATCATGCCAGCTGGCAAGGGAAAACAATTTAAAGAGCTCTCTACATTTTCCCAGAGCAGGCAGTTAAGGGTGAATTTGGACCTGAGAGGTATTAAATGGATAACTGGCACAGGATGATTCACAGTTGCACTGAATCGGAGATTTTGTTGTACTTGGGCAGCTAAAGTACATATGCTCAACGTCCAGTTGAATGCAGAACTGAAGAACTTGTTAATATTAGGGGTAACCTCTTCAAAGACAGACGTAGAATTTTAAAAGAGCAAAGGAAGGAAAAAATGATGGAGGGCAATCTGAGGAAGCCAGCTTCCACAACTCAAAGCCATGTATCCTTAACTGGAATCTCTTGCCCCAAACAATGAATATGTGCTCACAAGGTTGCACAATCTATAGCATGACCCAACTGCACCATGGTGTTCCTGGATTTTAATCTCCTGAACTTCCTTGTTCATAAAGTTATGTTTGTCTGAATCACAATATTTACAACTTAAATATTTAAAACCTCAGTCATCTTGGAATGAGCAAGTACTTAGTGCCAATGTGTTTCTTTCTTAATTAACTCTAAACTAGTTCAATAGTTAAATTAAAATACATATCTCTAAAGGTTTTTAATTAGCAAGAGGAAGAGATATACCCAAAACTGTTCTATTAGAGTTTTAGATAATATGAAGTTGGCATCTTTTTTTTTTAACCCTTCTAGAAGGTTCTGGTTCTGCAAACAAGTAAGATACATCTCTGGGAGACTTACCGAACATTTAAAGATGATGATTAAGCAAGATGGAATGTTAGAGCTGGATGAGGCCTCGAAGACCATTTAGATAGTTCCACCTTTCCTTTCCAAGATGGGGAAACTGAGTCCTGGGGAATCTTTGCCCTAAATCGCATGGCTACAGCATGGCTACATTGGAGCTAGATCCAAGGTCTTGCAATTTTCTCTAAATTTTCTCCATGACTGCTTCAAAAAGAAATAATGTTGCACCCTGCATTTTCTGGAGTAAAGCAGAGGATGTGGGGAAGGAAGGAAAGGGAAAAGAATCAAGTCCACCCTGCTTCTTGCTGAAACTCCACCCAGTGCCCTGCTGGAACCCCTTTATGGGAGGTAAGTTGGAAAGAAAACATTTTTCCCATTCTCAATCCTGCCCAGTGGCCAGGGTCTGGAGTAATGATCATATGCACAACACCTGAGTTGTCTGAAGTCTAAAAGGAAACATCTGAAGGCATGATCCTGCCTTAGTATATGATGCAAGAGGAAGGAATTTGGATGGTATTTGTTTCCTTGTTTTGCTTTCTTGTTGTTTGCTTCCTTTTGTATTTGGTTGCCTTGGTTTGTTTTGGACATTTAGAAAGTCAGACTCTTTGGGCAAGATACTCTCTCACATCTCAGGAAAGAACACACTCATGGTGAGAATTATACACTAGCAATAAGAGTACAGTTTTCTCATCTCTCAAACTTATCCAAGAATTTGGATACAACCGGGGTGCTTGTTGGCTCTTTATATTTTTAAACCACAGTACAATTATTTTTCAGAATCATGAGTTTTGACTTAGCCCTCTAAAAAACTCTTATAAAGTGTGAAATTTATAAATACAGTTGTGTTAGAATATTAGGATATTAACAAACATAAACCTTAATCTTCCACGGGTGAAAAAAAGAGTTTTCATCAGCTCCTAGACCAGTAGATCTGGGGGGAGGGGAGGATGAGATTGTTGAGATGATCTGTCCCAGCACTGTCCCTTTATGAATGAGGAAATTAAGACTCGTCCAGGTCATCTGACTTATGCAGCCGTCACATCATTTAGAGGTAGGACAGCTGTCCATGTCAGATGTGTGTGTGGGTGTTGCATGCTCCCCCAGTCTGTACCACATCCCCTAATCATGGACTTCTAACTTGAAGATTTGGGAGATTTGGAGGGGGAAACAGTAGTTCACCACCATAAAGTATGAAGACTCCATGTTCTCCAGAGAACTGTCAAAGTTTGTTTGCCTAGGGTTTTTTATAGAAATAGACTGGGCACAATAATCTTACTTAAGGAAAGAAGTTATTTGGGTCATAAATGCCCTGATTATAAACTAGGGATAAAAATATCCCACCGAAAAAAAAAAATATCCCACCGTTTTCACACTTAGAATAAAGATCAGTAACTGGTGGTGCTGAAGGGTGTCGGATGGAAACACAATTCATATAGGGATTCCCTTGGAGATCTCATCCCTGCAATCATTCCAATGATAACCCTTACATTTGGCAATCTGGTGAGAGGCCCCTGTAAGAGCTTAACAGTTTTATCAAAGTCTTAAGCCTTAAAATTAGGTGAAAAAGAGAAATCATTGAGTTCCCCACCATCTCTCTGCTTTATGTATATAGGTATTTTAGTATCTTTTTTCCATTTCTTAAGGTTGAGGAGTCTTTTTAAGGTCGTAATTTTACTTCTCTTTTCACAACCACCTGTACTCTCCTCCCCACCCAACCTTCCCATTTTGAACTTGAGATAATAGTACAGAACCACATCTCCAAAAAACGAACCTTTTCTCCTGGTACCCAGTGACATCGAAGTTCCCCATGCTGCTCAGACAAATCCACGTCTCATTATATCAGTCTGTCTAAACAGGCTGGGGCACTGATGGACTGCAGAACCTTTTCATCTCATCCTGGAGAACTGGGCATAGGATCCAGGAGGAGAAGGTACCCAAGAACCTTGTCCATCCAGCAGCCATGCCAGAAGCACCAACTAAATCGAAAAACCACAGATTCAATTAACTAATCCCTCTCCTAGAAGTGCCAAGAAGAAATCATCTTGTCACTACCCCCTTTGCCATGAGCCCTGGTCCAAGGTTCAATATGCTTTTGATTTTCCTAGCGCCGTCAAGAAAAGAAATGTTATTTCAAGGCCACTCCCTGTTTTTCACATTCTTGACAGAGGTATGTTTTTCATACTCTCCACAACACTTACTGATGGAACAGTATTTGTTTTTAATTTCTGTACAGTATTTTAGTTGGTCTCATCTATGTTTTCCTAATTAATTGAACATACAGAGCCAGATTCATTGGAGAGGGCATTGTGGGTAATTATGTCTCAGGAATATTTTTCCTGCTGAAAATACGTAAGATTCATCTTCTGTTCTTTTCTGGTCACCTGAGAGCCTCAGCTGCAGAGAGATTAAATTCCATCTTGTGAAATCACACCAGAACTATTTAGTGACATTCCCCTCTGAACAAGGATGTAGGAGACTGTGCTTCGATACAAACTTTACTCCCCAGTCCCACAAGTAGGATCACAGCTCAAAGCACACATTCTCAACCAGATGGGTTCTACACAGTGTTTTCCTCTGTATCATTTTCACTTTTCTCTGCTTTCCTTACACTTTCCTGTCACATAAAAATTGGATCATAGGCTGATTTATCACAGGGGCAACAGGGCACAACTTGTGTCAGTGTCTAAGATGGTTTCATGGGACTTTTGTCAACAACAGCTAAGGATAGAAGAAAGTTTCTTATTATGAAATTGTCTTGAGAGTGACAAGGAGTTTTACTGATGACAAAAATTGAAGTGTGAAAATTGCACCACCATGTTACTACAAACACCTATTCTCTTTAGAATTCTCGGAGTATTAAATGGATGTGGTGCTAACAAAAACAGAGCTGGAGATTTGATCCAAGGCACTATTTTCTCAGTGAAAATGCCACTTATTTGGAGAGTGGTTCGGACCAACTCTGAGTTCTAACACGTAGAAAAAGGGTGCAAGAACAGGGGGAATCCAGGACTGAAGTCTGTATAATTCAGCTCAGAGTGAGAGCTGACCCATAGGCTTACTGACCCCTGACTTCTGGGCTAAGACTTCCAGAAGGTTCCCCAGACTCGTGGTCATGGTGGCAGCTTTTGTTTACCTTCAAGTAAACCCTATTGAGAAATAATGCTAATTTGTATGTAAAACCTTCAAGTCGAAATCATCTGTGGGTTCTTTGCTGCTTACAGAAATCTGAGCTAAAAGCAAGGCCTACACTCCCTGCAGCTTGCATCTGATAACAAAAAACATAGCAACCGTATAAACAGACCCTTTTTATTGACTATAGGTTGCCACTTCTCCCTTATTGAAACACGAGTCATTGGGGCATAGAACTTATACCATAAGCGGAAACCAGAGACCCTTAGAATCAGAAGTATCTCCAATGCTAATTGTATTAAAAATCACGAAGCATATTCCCAGACCGGAGCATTCAAATCAAATTAGCCACCATCTTATTTTTTAAAAATAGAGGATTCGTGCCTTGTGCGTACATTATCATCACAAGTTAATGAGGAAGGTATAGCATGACGGGGGCCCCTCACGTTACCGGAACTCAGATACCACAAAATGCCCTCCTCAGTTGTTTTTCCTGCAAAAGCTGAGCGAGAATCTTAAAGTGCTACCACTCCATTCTCCGTGAAGGCGGCATAGCAGAAACTCCTCACTTTGCAGAGGAGAAAAGCGAAGTCCAAAGAGGTGATGTCAAGCCGAAGACCTCACAGTGCTTTGGCAGCAGCGCCTACAGGTAAGACACAGGTCTCGTCACCTGCAACGCTGTGTGTGCTCTGGTTACATCCCCAAAGCTTCCACTTAGATGGAGGGAAATGCAGTGACCGTTCCAAGGAGGAGCAGAAACATCGTGCATCCCAGACGCTGGCTTGGAGAAACCAGAGCTCTGGGATCGTCCTGGCCTCATCATACAGTACGTTCCCCCTTAGTTCCTCCCCATCACCTGCTCATAAAGGAGAAAAGAGAACAGAAGCAAAGCAAACAAGCAGAGGACTCCAACTTCTGGTTAGAACGTAAGAGAATGGACCTTTGCTCCTGGGGTAACGACAAGAGAAACTTGGGCAAATAAACAGTGTGTTCTTCTATCAGGCTACTTAAGAGAGATGGGTTGCAAGAAAACCTTGATGAAATGAATTCCAGAGAAAAGCAAGCCTTTCAAGGGTGAGCAGGCTTCTTACCGGGGGAGGGAGCTGGATCCTGGTATGAGAAGGTGGAGGAGGCTCCTTCCAGAATTTGGGGAGACTGCAGCAGAGGAGGACTTAGTTGAGCCTGAGAGGACTGTATGGGCCAGCAGGATGGAGGAAATCTGGAAGAGTCCCAAACAAATCACTCAGTCAAGAATTCTCCCCACCTCTACTCCACCAGCTTCGACTATGGTTGAGAAGGTGGCAGTGGAAGAAGACCTGGAAAACAGGCCCCGACGTGCTTGGGTTCTGAAGCCCAGACAGAGTTTAACCCAAAAGGAACCACAGGCCTCTGGAATCACAGCTTAACCCCTTCTTAGCCCAAATAGCCCAGAAACGTTGATCTAAGGAAAGAAATGAGGATCACCCAAAAGTGTAAATAAGTAGGAAAGACAATTTTTATCAATGTTGAATTTATTTAAAAGATGATTAACTGTTCAAAGCAAAAATAATAGCAACGTGTTATGGGGTTCATAAGATATGCAGAAGTTAAACATAGGACATCATAGCACAAAAGAAGGAAGAGGGTATGAACGTGAGTATACTGGTGAAACCCTACACTCAGAGTGGTATAGGATTAATTCAGTGTAAAGGATATAAATTATGGTCTCAGAGCAATGAAAAAAGTTACACAAATAGGCTAATGTGCCCCCCACCCCCTGCACACCCCTTTCTCTTAGAAAGGTGGAGGGATGTGCCGCACGGCACTCATCCTCCCAGCTCTGCAACAGTTGGCTGCTGTAGCTTCTTCCTGAGTTCCTCTCCACAATTGCCCTTGGCCCGGAGAGCAGCCTCCCCCAAGGGTACACCCCTTGGCTGGGGGCAGCCTGCATCCTATTACCCATTGATGAAGGGGCACGGAGGTCCAGCCCTTGCCTAACCTGGGGAGAGTCCAGCGCTCAAGCTCCCATCGGGATTGGCTGAGGCTTTTGTTGCAGCTGCATCACAATTTAACTCCTCCCTCTGCCCGCTCCTTCCTCCCCCATCCCTCACAGCTGTCGGTCCCGAGACCTCTCCCAGCAAAGCTCTGCGCACGGTCTGTCTGCTGCGGAGCCTGACCTGTGGAAGTTGGTCCTGGGAGTGCACTGGAGCCAGGTCACCTGCTGGCTGTTGCAGCGAGGACCTGTCACCAGTGGTAAGTGAACTAGGACGTGATAGCTGCGAGGGAGATGCTCTGGCGGATACTGGACCTCAGGTGTATAAGAGTTTGGAGGAAATAGTCACTATAAGAACAATGGAATCAGATGTTTGTTGCGAGAAGTTATCAGTGCATCAGAGAAAGACAGTAAAGGCTGATGGTGATTAGACATCAATATAAGGCAAAATAAAAACCCAAGGGCCTCCTTGACAGCATATGAAGAGACCCTCGTCTTCTGCAACTGGGCAGAGACAGCTAAGAAGCAGGCCCTGAATTTAGTTAGAAGAGTAGAAGAGCTCAAAGGAAAAGTGAAGTCTCAACTCTGCCAGGTCTGCTACGGCAAGGTCAGGGCCCTGGTTGGAAAGGAGTGGGATGGGGGCAACGAGGTTGATATATTAAACCATCTCAAATCCAAGATCCCCTGGAATTCTCTAGACCTACCAAAGTATCCTGCTCTTCTCCTTACAGGCTTATGTCTGCGTTTGCATGAAGATGATGATGAGATCTGCTTTGCAAGACAACGCATGACACCTCCCTCCCATGTTCCCCCTCCCCCCTGCAGATCTACCCCCGGCTCCCCTCCTGTCACCAGGCCTCAAATAAACAACCTAACCGTACACCTAAAGCCATTAGAGAAAGAAGAATAAACAAAACCCAAGTTAGCAGAAGGAAAGAAATCATAGAGATCAGAGCAGAAATAAATGAAATAGAGACAAAGAAAACAATAGCAAGGATCAATGAAACTAAAAGCTGGTTCTTTGAAAAGATAAACAAAATTGATAAACCTTTAGCCAGCCACATCAAGAAAAAAAAGGGAGAGGGCTCAAATCAATACAATTAGAAATGAAAAAGGAGAAGTTACAAAGGACACCACAGAAATACAAAGGATCATAAGATAACACTACAAGCAAGTATATGCCAATAAAATGGACAATCTAGAAGAAACGGACAAATTCTTAGAAAGGTACCATCTCCCAAGACTGAACCAGGAAGAAGTAGAAAATAGGAATGGACCAATCACAAGTACTGAAGGCTCCTGTCACAGCGTAATCTGGCCAGAGAAGTGTGTTCCTATGAAGGGATGGAGGGGAGCATAGCCCGGAGGAGCCGTGCGACCCAGTCCACACATCCCTGCAGGAGCCAGGAGGGTACGTGTAGGATGGACGCTGAGTGTGCTGGATGAGTGAGATGAAGTGCAAAGCTGGATGGGAAAGTTTATTGTTATGGAAACTCTCCTTTGATACAGCATTTAACATCCCGGCAACGGCCCAGGAGACAAAGCTAATACCTTGTTAGTTTGGCTCCTGGAAGCTTAGACAATGGGATGCTAAATGAAGTAGATATGCCAGTTCTGCCATCGCAGGTGGTGTAGGAAGGGATGAAAAGGCTCGGGAAAGTGGGCAAGCTTGAGTGGATGTACCACACAAGGCCAGAGAACCCAATGGCTCTTGTGTTCTACAGGGAGACCTGGAAGGATGCTACATTTGCCAAAGGAAAAAGAATGCATTGGGGAGAGGGCAAACAGCACGAAGAAGCCCAGTGGTGCCTCTGCCCTGAAGGTCAGGGCTGTTGGTGGAGATCCTGATACGGAATTGGGTTCTTGCTGGCCACGGGGATGATAGAGGCCAGGAGGCAGAGCTCACTGTCAGATGCAAGGTTCATGTAATTATCACTGTGCGCAGCAAGGTGGGAGTGGCAGCCAGAGGGATCTAACCCACAGGGAGTTATGGAAATGGTTCAAATAAATGTGCATTCTGAGGGGAACAATAGATGGGCAGCCGTCAAGGGTACTGCTCAATACAACCAAAATAAACCAAAATAAAGGATGAAGAATCAGGATACCAAGGGCAGCCATCGCAATAAAAAGTTACCATCCCTTACCCACTTTCTCACACCTGAAACAGATTGACTGAAGGAGGCTGGTCCCCCAGTCCTTTCCCCAAAGGGACCTGTGGCCACTTATGTGGCCACCTGTACTCTGAGGAAAGGGGCATGCTCAGATAGTTTGAGGGTTCTTGGACACAGGTTGTTGCTGGCATTGATACCTGAGGACCTAAACATTATTGTGACCCACCCCCATTAGAGCGGGTGAATATAAGGTCCAAATAATGAATAAAGTCCTAGCTGAAGCCCAGTTCACAGTGGGTTCACTAGGTCTGAGATCCACCCAGTGGTTATTTCCCTAGTCTATGCCTGTGTAATCGGAATGGATACCCTTGGTAATTAGCAAGCATCCCCATACCCACCATACACACACATTGGTTCCTTGGCCTGTGAGGTTACAGTTATCATAGTAAGGAAGGCCAAGTGGAAGCCTCAAAAATCTCACCTCCCTCCCCTGGCCGAGACAGTAAATCCAAACCACTGTCTCATCTCAGGTGAAATTGTGGTGGCCCAGAAAAAGCTAAGGAATGCAGAGGTGGTGGTCCCATCCTATTCTCATGTACTTCACCAGTTTAGACTCTGCGGTCCCAGACGGATCCTGGAGGATTCATGTAAACTCAACCAGGTAGTAGCCCTGATTGCAGCTGTGATGCGAGATGTGGTATTTTCACTAGAGCAGATTACATGGCCTCAAGCACATGGAATGGAGCCGAGGACCGGGAAAATGTGTTCCTTTCCATCTCTACCAGGAAGGAGAACCAGAAGCGTTCTGTGTTCTAGAACGTTCTAGTGTTCACATTGAGATGAAGCACTGCGTATATCTACTGTATTGACCCAGTCATATCTCAGCCCTCATCCTTGGTCATTATGTATTCTGAATGGATGAGCTATCTGGCCATTGCACAGAACACCACATTTGTCTCTTACATCCATGACATCATGTTGGTCAAACCAGATGTGCAAGAAGTGGATGTTGGAAGCTTTGCTGGGACACACGTACTCTTGAAGGTAAGAGATAAATCCAGTAAAGGTTCAGGGATCTACCATATCAGATGTGACTATATGATGTCACAAGAAACACTGGAAGGGGCTGAGGACCGCCCACCCCAACATGCACACCTTTTTAAGGGAAAGATCCAGGAGACTACTTGAATGGAAACCGCGAGGCTTACATCGGAAGAGTTTCCAAGGAGAAGCATCTCCAAGATTCACAAGGAACTAAGAGCTCTCCTGCTCTGGCCCTGATCCTGGCTGTAGGAGGGACTTGGTTTGTAGAGTGGTTGGCACAGAAATCACAGGAGAAAGCGGCTACCTCTTCTGAACATGTGCACAAGGAAAAGTCTGGTAAAGCCGTCACAGCCTTTATATTTAGGATGGCCTCACCGGGTGGGGAAAGAAGTAGGATTAGATCTTATGGGCATGAGATAGTGGTTGAAAGCATAAGCTTTGAAAGCAAACAGAGTTGTGCTCAAATCCCAATTTTGCCACCCAATAACTGGGATTCTTGACAAGTTAACTTCTCTAAGTCTCAGTTTCTTGATCTGTAAAATGGAAACACTACTAGCTTCCTTACAGAGTTGTTTATATAGTTAAAGAAGAGAGTAAATAGTAAACCCTTAGCACATTGATGCGCACTCCATATACAGTAGTCATTGTGACCATTGTTACTATGAAGAGGGTTTGGAAGTGCCCGACAGTGAGTCCCAACATTGCAATCTCAAAAGGCCCAATGGGCACAGGAACTTGGGTGGTGATGGCCGAAGACACTGCTTTTGCACAGCTGTGATGCCCAGAGAAGCACGTTAGCAAACAACGAGAGATGGGAGTTTAATGGGAAACAAATATAAAAATGTCACACGGACCTCTGGGAAGTGTCATCTCAGGCCACAACAAATGTCAAAGACAGCAAAAAGTCTGATTTAGTTTCGTTCGGAGCAAAGAGCTCCAGGAAAGATGGGATCAAATTCTACAGAACTCTTCCAGTCCTTTGCTGCATCCATTTTACTTGCTCAGAATGATCTTGATAATGAAGAGGAAAGAATAAAATGGGAGACTCTTACTGCAAATGTCAGAGCAGGCTGAAAATACAAGCGGGCCTCAGGGGAATCTGGTTACCTCTGGGGATGATTGATTCAAGAATTTTTCAGTTATGCAGAACCCAGCAATCTAGCAGCCTCTTGTACCTGCAATGTCTTAGAAAATTTAGAAGTGTGTTCACAAAAAGGCTCAAGGGTTAAAAGAGAAATACCAAAGTCGACTCACAGTCGCAGAAGGGAATGGAAGAGGGCCTTTCTCCGGCCCCTCAGTTTCTGTTTCTACTCTGCCCAAAGCTGATGATCTGTTTTCCTCATCCCCACAAGCCTGGGGACCTCACAGAGGCAGGCACAGTGTCTCATCAAGAAAGCAAGGGAGGTAAGAGAAAATTAGCACAGAACAGACATCAGAGATCAAAGGACAGTAGTCTGGAGCCTTTAGTGAGAGGGCATCAGGCCTTTCTCTGACGCAGGCAGCCTGGGTTCCAGGACCCTTTCTAGGACTGGAGCCTTGAAATACTCACTATACAGCTGATAACTTTGCCTCACAAAGATAAAATTCACATTATTGCAATGGTTCATGAAAAGTTCCTATGAGAAATTTTTGTCCCAAAGCCATGCCAGCTGGTTGATTAATCTTGCAACAAAGATTAGAGAGGGACCCACCCATTCCATGTGCCTCCAGTAGTTTTGGATTTATAACTGGAAGTGACCACCACTGTGGTAACCTGAATAATGGCCCCCAAAGACATCTAGGCTCTAATCCCTGGAGCCTGTGGTTATTACTTTTTATGGAAATTGGGGCTTTGCAGATGTGATTGAGTTAAGGATCTTGAGATGGGAAGGTTATCCTGGATTATCTGGTGGACCCTAAATGTAATCACAAGGGTCCTTTCAAGACACTTAATAATGGACTTTTATAAATCTCAGAGAGATTCAACGACAGAAGAGGAAAAAGTGATGTGTCAACAGCAGCAGTGGGAGAGATGGAAGAAGGTCAGAGGATGCTGTGCTGCTGGCTTTGAAGATGGAGGAAGGAGCCAAGAGCCCAGGGATGCAGGTGGCTGCTAGAGTCAGAAAACAGGTAAGGAAAAGACCATCCCCTGGAGCCTCCTATAGGGACCCACCCTGCCAACACCTGGCCTTTAGCCCAGTGACGCTAATACTGGACTTTTGACTCCAGAACTATAAGGCAACCTGTGTTGTGCCACACATGGTAGTAAGTAATTGTTTGTGATCATTTGTTACAGCATCAATAGGAAATTAATACCACTACCTACCGCTTCTTTTCTAAGAAAATTCACGCGTGGGGTGGAAACAGCTTTCCTCTGGCTATGATCCAGATTCTGTGTCTACCTCCAGAAATGTTGGGGGGTGTGGGGGGAGTCTAGGGCTGGTCAGATACATGAAAAAATAATTCATGGCACATGAAGAAACTGACATTATACAAGAAGCAGGGGGCTAAAACTAGTGTGGCAACATCTAGAAGATGTATAAATCATTTGTTTAAATAATATCATATTGTTTAGAGAAAAAAAGAGGCTACAGAAAAACTCTCTGATTAGCCTCCAGATTTCTTGGTAGCCCGCATTTTCTACTTCCTCAGTTAATTTTTTTCCACCTTTTTCTCTAATAGGTTGATTGAGATGTAATTCACATATTATATAATTCACCTTTTAAAAGTGTACAGCACTTCCCTGGTGGCGCAGTGGTTAAGAATCCGCCTGCCAATGCAGGGGACATGGGTTCGAGCCCTGGTCCGGGAAGATCCCACATGCCGTGGAGCAGCTAAGCTCATGAGCCACAGCTCCTGAGCCCTCATGCCACAGCTGCTGAAGCCCGCAAGCCTAGAGCCCGTGCTCTGCAACAAGAGAAGCCACTGCAATGAGAAGCCCGCGCACTGCAACGAAGTGTAGCCCCCACTCGCCACAACTAAAGAAAGCCAGCGCACAGCAACGAAGACCCAAAGCAGCCAAAAATAAATAAATAAATTTATTAAAAAAATAATTTTTAAAAAAAGCGTAAAAATGCAGTAGTTTTTAGTACATTCACAAAATTGTGCTACTGTCTTCACTATCTAATTCCAGAACATTTTTATCACCTTAAAAAGAAAGCTTATATTCATTAGCAGTCACTCGCCATCCCTTTTTCCTCCAGCCCCCAGGCCTAGGCAACCACTAATATACTTTCTGTCTCTATAGATTTGCCTATTCTAGACATTTCATATAAATGGAATAATACAATACATAGCCTTTTACGTCTGGCTTCTTTCACTTAGCATGATTTTTCAAGGTTCATTCATATTTATCGGTGTCAGCACTTCATCCCATTTTTATGGCTGAATAGTATTCCATGGTATGGATTATACCATATTTTATTTATTCATTCATCAGTTAATGGACACTTGGATTGTTTCCCCTTTTTATGAATAATATTTTCATTTCTGTTGAGTGTTTACCTAGGTATGGAATTGTGGAGTCACATGGTAACTTTATATTTAATTATTTGAGGAACTCCCAAACTGTTTTCCAAAGCTGCCGTACCATTTTATATTCCTACCAACAGTGTATGAGGACTCCAATTCCTCCGTATCCTCATCCGTACTTGTTATTGCCTGTTGCATTGATTTAGACATCCTAATGGGTATGAAGTGGTATAGTCATTGCGCTTTTTTAAATGTTATTTTTATTTTTTTGTGGTACGCGGGCCTCTCACTGTTGTGGCCTCTCCCGTTGCGGAGCACAGGCTCCGGACGGGCAGGCCCAGTGGCCATGGCTCACGGGCCCAGCTGCTCCACAGCATGTGGGATCTTCCCGGACCGGGGCACGAACCCATGTCCCCTGCCTCGGCAGGCGGACTCTCAACCACTGCGCCACCAGGGAAGCCCTCATTGTGCTTTTGATTTGCATTTCTCTAATGACTAATGATGTTGAACATCCTTTTATGTGCTTATTAACCATTGTACATCTTCTTTGGAGAAATGTCAAGTCAGATCTTTTGCCCATTTTTAAATTGGGTTGTTTGTCTTTTTCTTCTTGAGTTTTATGAGTTCTTTACATGTTTTGGATATAAGTTTATTATCAGATATGTAATTTTCAAATACTTTCTCTCCCATTCTGTGGGTTGCCTTTTCACTTTTTTAAAGGTGTCCTTGGAAGCACAAACATTTTTAATTCTGGTAAAGTCCAATTTGTCTATATTTTCATTCGTTGCTTGTGATTTAGGTGTCATATGTTAGAAACCATTGTTTGACCTAAGGTCATGAAGATTTATTCATGTTTCCTTTAAAGAGTTTTATAATTTTAGCGTTTATATTTTAGTCTGTAATCAATTTTAAGTTAACTTTTATGTATTATGTGAGGTAGGGGTCCAACTTCATTTTTTTGCATATTGACATACAGTTGCTACAGCACCATTTGTTAAAAAGACTATTCTTTCCCCATTGAATAGTCTTGGCATCCTTCTTGAAAATAAATTGACCATAGATGTATTGGTTTATTTTTGGACGCTCAATTTTGTTTCATTGATTTATATGTCTATCCTTATAGACACTGTCTATAAGCATACCAGTACCACACTGTCTTGATTATTGTAACTTTGTTTTAAGTTTTGAAGTCAGGAAGTTTGAGTCCTTCAACTTTCTTCTTCTTTTTTGAGATTGTTCTGGCTAAAATAAATTTTGGAATCAGCTTGTAAATTTCTAGAGAAAAAAAAGAAGTTGAAATTTTGATAAGGATTATATTGAATCTGCAGATCACTTTAGGCAGTACTGCCATCTTAACAATATCAAGTTTTCCAATTCATGAACATAGGATGTCTTTCTATTTATTTAAATCTTCTTTAATTCTTTCAACAATGGTTTGTAGTTTTCAGTGTATAAGTCTTGCACTACTTTGGTTTCATTCATTTTAAAGTATTTTCTTCTTTTGGATACTATTGTAAATGGAATTGTTTTCTTAGTTTCATTTTCATTGTTCATTTCTAGTGTATAGAAATACAATTAATTTTATATATTTATCTTGTATTCTGTAACTTTGGTGGACTTGTTTATTAGTTCTAATAGATTTTTTAGTGGATTCCTTGGCTTTTTCTATCATTTGCAGATCATGTCTACCTAGTTTTATGTCTTCCTTTCCAATCAGCTGCTTTTTATTTTTTTCTTTTTTCTTGGCCAATTTCCCTGGATAGAACCTCCAGTGAAATGTTGAACGGAAGTGGCAAGAATAAACATCCTTGTCTCGTACTTATCTTAGGAGGAAAACATTTAGTCTTTCACCATTATGTTAGGGGGTGTGCGTTTAATAGATTCTCTTCATCAGGTTGAAGAAGTGCCCTCTTATCCTTGGTTTTTGAGTGTTTCTCAGTTATTTTCTTTAAAGAAACAAAATTATGCCCAGCATAGAGTTGTGTGGACTTCTGGTTTTGTCAAAAATCCTAAACACTTCAGAAGGTATTATCACATCTGAGTTCACAGTGACAACTCCAAGACAAAAAGATAAACAATTCTGTTACATCTCATGTTTTAGGACGCACAGCACTATATAAAACACTATGAAATACTTCTGTCCAAAATGGTTTAAGTAAAGTGAAAAGTATTACTTCTCAAAAGGCTAATTTCTCTGCCTGCCCCATTCCCCAACTGAGCCCTGAGACCCCTCTCCCTGTTTACTTCCAGTTGTCAGTTAAAAGCAACATATTCATTCTATAAACTTTCTAAGGAAACACTTAAATCTCAAGCCTACACCTGGTTTTCTTCCGAACTTGAGTTCATCTTCCTTTCCCCATCTGTGTGTCTCCCTTCTGTATCTTCTCATTCCCATATTTTTCATTTCCAGTGGAAGGCAACACCTGGTCCTTGGGGAAGAGCAGAAAAAGGAATGAAACAAAAGTTCTTTCTGGTATTTCAGGGAGTTTGTTTGAAGCTGCAGTGATGAGCTCCCCCTACATTTCCCTCCTGGGGAACAAAGGAGTCCCAATGGGGTGGCTGAGAGCCTGTTGGACTCCACAGAAGCAGGACTCTGTCCCCAGGCCTCTCTTGAGGGTATGCCCCAGAGAAGCACCTGAAGGGGCTCCCTCCTGGCTGGGTCTCGAGGCTCTGGGGCCTCTGCTCATGTCACCCCCTTTCTCAGTGTCCTCTGTGCTTAGAGTGTGGCTGCCTTGGCCATGGCCATGGCGGGTCCCCAATTCACTCCTCGGTCCACCAAGATATCAGGACAGAAACTCTGAGTCAACACTTCCCTGGGTTTCCTGTATCCTGATTCTCTGGATGATTAATCATCTCCAGAAGCCTGAACAATTCAGTAATCTCAAGACCTCAGGCTTGGATTTGTCCAGGAGGCAACCAGCTTTTCGTCAGAAGGCTTGGGGAACCCCCGACTGAGGTAGGTGTGGCCCTTTTAAGTCACCCTCCCAGAACTCATGGAGCAAAACAGGCTCCCAGGAGTTGAGTGAGGAGTCTTTGCTCAACTTAATCTCTTTATTGTGGTTTTTTGCTCCCAAACAGGCTCCTGCAAGTAGGACAAGCAAAGCTCTCATTATGTCTAGAGTCTCTGTGGAGGCCATGCTCTGCAGGTTTCCTCTGAGCACTGATGCCTCCTCTTCTGGTAACAGAACCCCAAACATTCTTTGAACAACAACTACTCCTGTCTCTCTGAGCATGTGACCCAATGGATCAATTAGCATAATTTCAATCTCTGGTGACAGTGACTGCTTCAGGGAGAAATTTGTCCTATGAGAGTAAATCCTGGGAAGCTAACAGGATGAGATGTGTTCTTTTCTCCTCAGCATCTAACCTGAAAGACTTGAGATTCTAGAGCTGCTGACCGCCATCTTGATCCACCAAATATGGTACCAGAATAAAGTCCACAAGAAGGAGAACAGAGCTGAGGGATATTGTTTGACATCTTATGAGCTCCTGGATCAAGCCATGCCTAAACTCAATATATCTGCTGAGCTTTTTATTTGAATAAATGAATAAATATTAATAAATAAATACATGAATAAATATTCTCTTTTTTGCCTAAGGCAATTTGGGTTAGATTTTTCTATCATTTGCATCCAAAAGATTCCTAAAGGACACAACCACCATGCCTATACAGGTGCATAAGGCCCAGGCCCTGCTCCCCTCATTCTCTCCCACCAGGCAAGTCTTCCTTCTCCATGATCTAAATCCTCCCCATCCTTTGAAGTATTGCTCAGATGTTACCTGGAGTGTCCCAGGACTTCTGTTCTCACTAATTATTTCCTTCTTGTGGCATAATAAGATATATATATTTTGTTCCTGACACAGAGCTCCTAAATCCCTTGTAATTTCCTGAGTGATAGGGGCGCTAGGAGCATCTTTTGTTCTAACATTTGGTCTCTGATCCTGGTTCCTGACACAGAGCTCTGAAATCCCTTGGACTTTCCTGGGTGATAAGAGCTTCTTTTGTTTTAATGAGGCAGATTTTAGTGGGCTCCTGGATAACTTCAGGGTGGGGGCTGGTCACCAAAAGACCAAGCTATGTTTAGATACTTGGAGCTTTCAGACCTACCCTTCACCCTCCAGGGAGAGGGGAGGAGAGGGACTAAAGGTAAAGTTAATAATTGATCATGCCTACGTGATGAAGCCTCCATAAGATTTCCTAAACTGTGGGGTTCCAAGAGCTTCCAGGTTGGTGAACACATCCACAGGCTAGGAGGGTGGTGGACCCCATCTCCATGGGGACAGAAGTTCCTGTGCTTGGGACCTTCCAGATCTTGCCCTATGCACCTCTTCATCTAGCTGTTCTTCTGCATCCTTTATAACATGCTGTGAAATGAGTGTTTCCCGGAGTTCTGAGAACCATTCCAGCAAATTATTGAACCTGAGGAGGGGGATCATGAGAACCATGGTTTAGAGCCAGTAAGAGACATGGGTGACAGCTTGGAACTTGAGATTGGCAACTGGAGTGGGGTCAGTCTTGTGGGACTGAATCATTAACCTGTGGGTTCTGCATGAACTCTGGGGAGTTAGCGTCAGAATTGAATTGTAGGACCGCCAGCTGCTGTCTGCCAAGTTGGAGGATTGGTTGGTATGGGGAAAATCCCTCTACATTTGTTGTCAGAAGTGTTGTGAGTAGATTAAACAGAGGTTTCTCTTTACTCCTCTGAATGGATGTGATTACAACCTATAACTTTGAATCTCGCCCATCCTTTAGAGTTTTCCTTGGAGACCTCTTAGAGATTTCCTTGGCCACAAACCTCATAAGCTTCTTAAGGGTAGGAACCAGGGCCTGTCTGTCTTGTATCTGTGTCCCTGCCTGCCACATACCTAGGAGGTCCGTAGAATTACTGCTGAGGAGCTGTGGGGTCTACAAGGTCAAAGACCATAACAAATGGTACGTGCTGGTTACCACTGGGAAGGAACAGGGGATGGGGAAGGAGCAGGACTTCTGCATTTTACTTCCATATTATTATTTGAGTCTTTTATAATATGACTATTTTAACACATCTCTTTTGCAAAGAAAGCCCTCAGTGTGAATCGAAGAGGAGTGGTGGATTGGCTAGCATTTCCGTACAGATTTCTGAAGCCCCTTGAACCCACATCTCCTGTGGGAATCCTACACTTGCTGCTTCAAGCAGAGATCCAAGCACCAATCCAAGGCCTTGACCTTGTGTGGGAAGAACGTATCTATCACCAAGATAGAAGCATGGACAAACAGCTTCATAGAGCATTTTATCCCCTAGAAAATCCCCAGCCCTGGCATCCTGGGTGCTGCTCAGATTTCAAATACAGGCCCAAATAAAAGAAATAGAAGTAAATATTGTTCTCATAAGCCATAGGGTGCCTAGCAACCAAGAACAAAGCAGGGCTGGAGGGAGTAGTTTGGCTCTCACAGGCCCTTGTATGTGTAAACTGCAGTGAAAACCTTTTCTATGTGAATAATGCATTTTTGAGTGTTAAATTACTGAAGATGTATGTGACACTAAGGCCGAGAACCACCAGAAAGGTGACATGCCCCGGGCCCCACCCTGGAGGAGAGATCAGGGGTCTCCTTGGCCTTTGTCCCACTAGTGGCATTGGGGAAGGGGGAGGTCTTCCCTGTAGCTTTGGGACTGGGACACTGGGACCAGGGGTCTGAAATGACAGTGGTCCAACCCTAGACGTAATTCAAAAGGAAATGTTAAGTCACAGAATAAATGTAAGAGTTCTGGTGGTCTTCTCTCAAGACCATTACAGTGCTTTGTTAGAAAAAAATGAATGTAAAGCACATAATGTTGTTCTTATTAATTTTTTTATGTGAAACTTTGAAAGACACTCAAAGTAGAGAGAAGAGTATGATTTTTAAAGCTATCGTCAAAGTTCAGTATTATTAAAATTTGGTCACACTGCCTCATTGATATTCTCTCTCTTTTTCTTTGCTAAACTATTTGAAAGCACATCCAAGGCATCACTTCATCTGCACATACTTTAGTATGCATCTCTAAAAATTACGGTCATATTCTTTTGTACCACAAGGCCAGTATTATACCTGAATGAGTTAAATTTACTTTTTGGAGGGCTCCCTCCAATACTTAGACCATAACCAAATTTTCCTGATTGTCTCAAAAGGGTGTTTTCATATGGCCTGTGTTCTCACGTTTTTTAATGTCCCCTCTTTGTCAGTGCCCTAGGTATGCGTTTAGATTGACTTTTGGAAATCTAGGATTATTGGGGACATACTGAAAGCAGGAAAGAGGGAAGAGAAAAGAAGAAGAAAAAAGCATTTACAAAAAGCACAGAAGTGGTATTTTTATAAGATCCAGGTGAAATCTGGCTGGCCATTAGCTTTGCCCATATGAGACACCCAGCTGGGTGGGATTAAGCTGCCTCCACTGATAAAGCAGACATTTTCCCTAGCGCCTTTTGAGCCTCGACAGCTTCTGAAGACGTAGGATGGGAGGTGGATAAAGGGTTGTTGTCATCGTCTGTCACCATGGCAACTCTAGCCAGGACTTGGCATTGCTAGAATTTTTCCAGTGGATTTTGAAGACTGCTAACCCTAGGTCAGAGTGAGCGGGAATGTGGATTTCCAGATATATAGCTGCTCCCTGGCACAGCTTCCCCAAAGAAGAAGGAAAGGAGATCTTCAGGGCCAAGATCAGGAACAAACATGAGGGAAAGAGAGAGGAGCCATTGAAAACTCCCTTACTCAGTAGGCCTCCCCTTGCCATGGAGGGTGGGGAATGCATGTGACTCCCAAGAACTAATTGGCCTAAGAGAGTGAAAAACCTTCATGCTTTATGACCTGCAACCCCACCTCTAGAAATTTACTCTAAGAAAAAACAAAAGTTAGTCCAAAGATTTATTTTGTTTGAGGACATCCCTTAGAGCATTATTTAGAGCAGTAAAAAGGGTGGGGAGGATTACCTTGAGGCTCAACAACACGGGATTGGTTTAATAAATGCTAGCTCATCCCTATACAGGAATATGAAGCCTCCACTCAAAACATGTTGCGGAAAAATACTTTGTGAGATGGAAAAAGTTCCATAATACGTTAAGTGGGAAAAAAAGGGGCTTATAAAGTCGGTCTGATGTCAATCTCATGATTAAAAAATTGAAAGGAAAAGAAAGGAAGGAAAGAAATGAGAAGTCTGTACATCAAAATGTTCTTAAAAATACAGTTTTTTCACCAGGTGGTTGAATTATGGCCTTTTCCCCCAAATTTCTTACAATGAGCTTCCATCAACTTATAATTTTAAAAACTTTATAATAATAATAGTAAACATAACAGAGAGGTAGAGGAAAGGGAGAAACAAAGGCATGGGAGAGAGAGGAGGCAGAAAAGGCAACAGGTCTGAGAAGAAGAGAAGCAAAGGGAAGGGAAGGGGAGGGAATAAGGGAAAGTAACTCAGCCAGGCTGGTGGGATTTGAGAGTCCTTTTACAAGCTTCACTTACGGTTAAAAACGACTCTTTTACAAGAGAAGAAAAGGAAACAAAGTAAAGATTTTGAAGGTCTAAGTAATTATCTCATAAGTGGTTGCTTGTACAGATTGGCCAGACAACCTCAGGCCAAAATTTTCTTTGGAGAGGATGTGACTCTCTTTCTTCATAAGACTAGCTGAATCACGAACCTTGACTTTTTAGGTTGTGAAGGATTATAAATAATTCATAATATTGTAATAAATTATATAAATGTAGCAATACATTTATATAATTTACCTGAGTGATCATTAGGTAACCATTCAATTCATTGAGAACCTGGCATGCAGTTTCACATCGGTTTATTAGCGAATGAGGGCCTGGCTAGGGGACCCTTGCTCATTAAAAAAGTGATGACAAAGTTGGGTAACGTTCCTCCCATGAAGTTTTCCACTACTGTCAGAAAGTACTCTCTGTGCTCGACTTGAAAAGCACAACGTTCAATACGTGATGACAGGTACTGGCTCGTGAGTGGGCGAAGCTTAAAGGAACACGTTTCTTGAGGGAAACGGGGGAAACGGACCAGTGTGGCTTGTCAGCGGGGCAGGGGCGTCATCCCACCGGTTGTCCCTGGGCCCAGGGTAGAGGATGCGACATGGCCAGGGTTGGGAAAGTGTCCATCATCCCTTCCCTTGCAGGCTCTGATGTCCATTCCAAAGCAAACTGACAGGGAGTCCCACGGGCATTTGGTCCAACGTACTCTGCGTCATCCCATCACACCCTAAGCTACAGGACGCACTCAGTTAGTTCTCAATTGTCTAGGGCTGTGTAGTCAGAATCTCAGACTGTCTTCCTCTCTCTGATCTTGGGTCACCTGAGCTGCCTACTTGCATTTCCCTGCATCACGGCTGGGGAGAAAGTTGAAACCACTGCCAGGAATGGGGCTTTCCGGTCACTGCCACACTAAGTACCTATTACATGCCAGGTCACCCTAAGCATTCATCAAACAAGTATTTATTGAGCACCTGCTCTGCACCAGAGCTTATTCCAGGCACTGAAGATATAGCAGTGAACAAAACAAAGTCTACTTCTAGGCTTTGATAACAATAGAAAGACGATAAACAAGGAAAAAATTAGTAAAATATATCATGGGCCAAATAGGCTAGGGCTAAGAAAAAAAAATTAGCAGACAGGAGCAGGCAGTGTGAAAGGTTGCTATTTGGAAAGGGTAGGCAGGGAAGGCCCCATTAAGATGACATCCGTGTAAGGAAGCAAAGGACATAAGGGAGTGAGCCAGGCAAGAATCTGGGGAAAGAAAATTCCAAGCAAGTGCAAAGGCCCTGGGGTCTATCATTCCTGGCATGATTTAGGCAGTGTTTCTCAACCTTTTCTTTTTAATGATCACACTCCTAAGGAGGCTTTTTAGACATTTTTTTCCTAATTGCCCCCTCAGATGAAATTTTATTGTATATCTGTTTATGTAATGTGTGTATATGCATGCTTTATAAATAAAAAGAATAAGTTTTTTTTTATCCTCAAGAACCAATTTTTGCACACTTGGGAGTGGGAATATCCCTGTAGAGAATGCATGACTCTGCAAGGAGGCCAGTGGGCTTGGAGCAGAGAGAGGGGAGAGATGTAGGGAGGAAGATCTGAGAGGTGATTTGAGGTCTAGGATGTCCGGCTCAGGCAGGGCCATGGAGGTTATCATAAGGACCTTTCACTTCAAGGGAGGTTGGCAAGTTTTAGCTGAGGAATGACATGGTCTGACTTACATTTTCTTAGGATTTCTCTGGCCACTGGGAGCTAATATGGCAATATAGAAATGAGTGACAACAATCCTGGTCTTAAATAAGTTTCCTGGGAGTGGACACAGGAATCCCTCTTCTCTCCACCTCCCTTACTTCCTGTTCCTCCCCTTCCTTCCTCCCTTTCTTCCCTCATTCCTTCCATAAAGATTCGCTGAGAACCTGTTCTGGGCAGGTAGTCAAGATACATGTCAATGCCCTGTGCCGAGTGGGAATAAAAGTGGACGCAGAGTAAGGAAGCCCCACCCATGGGGGATGGGTGAGGGGGTGGGCAGGGGCGGGGCTCAGATGGCTTCTGAGTAGAGGAGTCATCTGAAGGCAGGTGCTGAAGGAGGGGTAGGGCTTGGCGGTAGAAGCACTTCAGGGATAGAAGGCAGCACGGGCTGAAGCCAGGCGAGGCCAGGGGTACAGAGGCAGGAAGTTCAGGCCGGTGTGCTTTGCGGGAGGGAGAACGGGGTGCGGGGTGAGGAGGTGGCAGAGGCTTGAATAGACACCAAGGGGGGTCAGATCTTGAGGGGCTGTAGAGATCCCATTCAAGATCTCAGACTGTACCCTGTAGCATGGGGAGCACAGAAGGGTTTCGAGCTGCACTGTCACATGGGCACATCAGAGCACCTGCTTTGGCGGCCGCATGTAGGCAGGGGGTTTGAGGGAGCGCGGGTGGAGGTGGGTGGAGGCCGGGACGCCTCTTTCGGGAGTTCAGGTGAGAGATGCAATGGGCCGGCGATAGGATGCCAAGGAGGAATTAGAGCGGTTCCTCTCTAATTGCTCTCATTATTCATCTCACTGTCAGGCAACAAGGTGGAGTTAGAAACCAGCCCAGCATCAAAGAAAAACCCAAATCTGTTCCAATATAGATGCAACTGGATGGACCATCGACACAGAGCACTGTCGTCTGCTGCTCCTCTCTCTTCAAGTGTGGACCCCATTTGAAAATTCCTCCTGCACGTTTTGAATGACAATAAAGCCAGTGAGAGGGAGTCAAAGACAGAGGTCTCCGGGGACAGGGCAGCGGGTCCCTGGGGAAGGGCCCATTGGCACACCCACATGTCCTGTAAGGATGGAGCATCGTACGTAGAACCATCACTTCCAGCACAAGGCAGTTCAGGAGCCCCAGCCCGAACACCGCCGGGTTCGCCTGCCTCTTCCTGGCAGCACCTCGGGCCCTCGACTCCCTGCTCTCCGCTCTCCTCCCTTCCATTAACTTTAACTACACTTGGGCAGATCCGCAAGAATAAATTAAGAACAGAACAGACAAGGACCTGCATCCAAAGCAAAGACTGACACTCTTGGGGCCGGAGCCCACGAGGAAAATTGCTTCTGCGCCTCATTTTTCATTTCCTAACAGCCCGTCGTCTCCGGTTTCTACATCCCAGGAGGAGCCAGTAGCAAGGATGTTCCGAGGTCCAAGTCGCAGTGTTGGAGGGAAACGAGACCTAGTGGCAGACCTCTCCCCACCTCGGACTCCGCGCTTGGGGTTAAGGATGAGAAAGCAGGAGGCTGACCCTTCCTGCTCCCACCCGCACCCCCAGGAGAACAGGGTTTAAGCTCACAGCATTCTTCCAGCAAAGCTGGTGGCGTGTGAGGGGGGCACCGCAGAAGCCCGGCTGCCTGGGAGGTTTCGTAATGTTCGCAGCGTGAGGCTGCCTGCCTGGCCAGCAGGGCCTGGAGGGACGAGAGTTGACTAGAGGCCATGGCTGTCATCTAGGTCAGACATCCTCAAATAGTGGCTAATGCCCCTCTCATGCCCAACTGCTGTCACCCTCTTGGCGACTAATGCTGTACACATGAAAGGCACACAATACAGTGGTCAGGGGGCCAGCGGTGGGGACAGATCTGTCCTGGGTCAAATCCTGGCCCCTACGTCATCTTACACTCTATCAACGTACACTCCACCATGCTATACTATACTGTACTATCCTACACTATACAAGACTGTGGTGTGCTGCACCACACTAGACAACGCTGTACCCCCCTACACTATACTGCACTCTGCCATTACTACACTATACTGCACTCTACCGTTACTACACTATACTGTACTCTACCGTTACTACACTATACCAGGCTGCACTGTACTAGACTGTATTGTACTCTACCACACCACACTATGCTGTACTTCACTCTACTACACTATAATACACTAGACTTCATTATACTACCCTATGCTCTACTGTACTACAATATACTGTACGGCACTGCACTGCATTATACTGCACTATACTACCTACCCTACACTATACCATACTGCACTATTCTTTACTACACCATACCACACTGTACTAGACTAGACTACACTAGACTCCACTAAACCTTACTATACTATGCCATGCTACACTATACTGTGCTGTACTAAGTGTGCTACGACCCCGCACTACGCCGCACTGTACTATTTTATCCTATATCGCTAGTACAGCACCTGGTATTTAGCAAGTACACAGTAAAGGGTAGGTACTACAGTTATTTACATACGCTCGCCTCATTTGTCTATCTGGTCAACCTCCCCATGACCCTCTCTCTCTGATTCCTTGGATCCATTCAGACCCTCCTTCTTCTATATTCCCACTGTTTCTGACACAAAATTCCATTCTAGCCATGATCGCAATGTTCTTGATTGTCTGCTAGCTCCAGGATGGTAAGGACTGTATCTTTTCACCCATCTGGGGGCTGATTGGCCCAGGTTTGCGCCCTACGCCTGCCCAGGCTCGGCCGCCCGGGCTGCTGCTGCCTGATTCCTCCCTCCTCCTCCTCCTTGCTGCCCTCCCGAGCCCAGACATACGCAGAACCTCAGAGTCAGCCATGGCAAGTGATTTCCAAGAACCATCACTGGAAAAAGCCTTGCAACCATCAAACGGGGCTCATCTTATACGAGCTAGCACAAATCCAAAACGAAACTAAGCAAACAGGACTAATCTCATCATCGTCATCAAACCTAGGCCCACAACACAGGGGACATGGGGGCGGGGGCTGAGTTTCTGGATTGTGCGAAGGAGGTTCCAGCGATCAGGTTGCTGCAAGATCAGGTTCACTGGGGATAATAACCGCAGTTGCAATTATATGTGCTGTTAACATTCTTTGTCCCTTGTACTTGACATAAGCCAGAAGGAGCCCCTGACACAGCTGCTCAGTGCCTCTGGGGTAAGCCACAAACTCTGCAAGAGAAGAAAAGCTGCCCCACCTGACAGAGAAACAGAGCCCATGCAGTGTCTGGTTTGGGTGTCTCTTTAGGCCAGATGCTGTTGAAAGGGTTTTCTTTCTTCACCCATTTCTCCCTTTCCTTGTCTTTCTGTCTTTCTATTCAACAACATTATTACAAGATGGAACTCCTCCTCTGCATAGAGAAGGAAAAACAACTCTCCTGGTGTTTGCAGCCTTTTAAAAACAGAAGTATTGGTACAATCCCAAGTCTTTGAAAAAATTTCCAGTAGTTTTTCCAGGTATTGCCAGAGGATTTGGAAATGAAGAAGCAGTCCTTTAACCTAGTGAAGGAAAATAAGCAAGATTTATCATTCTGTAAAGGTGTCACACTGTGCCCTTAGCACCTGTCACAGGCTCAAAAGCCAGCTCATCTACGTACAGTACTGTGAAAGCAGGGCCACTTCCCCCAGCTCAGAATCTGGGATAGCTAACACATGATCTAGAAGCAATCTGTTAAGTGCTACCCATGGGGCCCTGCAGATTAAAACTTCGAGCATTCAGCCTCAGGGTGTTCAGGGAGGGGGGCATTTCCTCTTGACAGCAACAATAATAAACAAACAAAAAAGCATCAGAGTAATGAATGTGAGCACAATGCATTAGAATTTACAAAACCTTCCCTAACACCCCATCTCATTGCAATAGAGCAGTGCTATTGGTGAAACCGGGGACAAAGAAGAGAAGGGTGTCTGTAATTCGTGAGCTCTGGGTGTGTGCAATCAGCTGTGGTTGAGAAAGCTGAGAACGGTGTGATCTGCTGGATGCAGCCAGGGCTGAGACCCTGAGAACTGGCAAGTTAACAGCTTGCAGCCAAAGCTGTAGCCCTCGCGTTTTTTGACTTGAGAGATAATGACGCAATAAAAGCAGCAGAGGCACCAGCAAGGATTCTGCCCCATGGGGTTGTCTTTGCCAGAGCAGCTGCCCGCGGGTACCCACTCAGGGTGCAGCGAGGGACTGCGGCCCCCCAGCAGGCCAGCAATGCAGAGGACCAGATTCCCTCCTTCGGGGGCTGTCACTGAGCCCATCCTATGCCAGGGCGGCCCATATGGCCTAGCTGTTGTTGCCAGAGACACAGAGTGTAAATAGACCCTGGGAGTACAGAAGGGAGGCCGGCCAGGCTGGCTCTGCTTCTGGTCTCATCCCAGGGTTGTGTGCTTGGAAACCCTAGGAGGGACCTTAGCCATTTTCCAGGCCAACGACTGCATTTGTCAGACGAGAAAAGTCCCCTCCTCTCCCAGAGGTGAGGGACTTGCCAAAAGTCACATAGTGAGTCAACCGCAAAGCAACGAGGGGTGGTGGCTAAGCACATGGTGCATCTCCCTTGCCCTTGGCATTGGGAAGTTACTCAAGTTCTCAACTTCCTCATCTCACCACGAGTGTGAGGTTAATACCCTCCACGGCCGAGTCTTCGGACAATCAAACGCAAATGCAACCCATCTGCCTGCAACCCTTCTGCCTAGAGCCCTTCTGCCTGGTTCCTAACAACTGCTTAGTGGATGTTGCTGGTTTTAATTATTATGACCCCTAGGAGCTGGAAATAGCTCTCAAGGTCTCTGCTACCCAGGTCAGAGGTACGGTGTGATGGATAAAAATCACGTGACCCTGAGTTTGAATGTTGGCTTCGCCTCTAGTTTTGTGACTTTGGACCAGGTACTGAAAGTTTCTGCGCCCTCACTGTTTTCCACTGTAAAGTGGAAGTGGTGACACCACGGCTCACAGGCTCTGAGGATCAGATACAATGAGATCACAGAGGGCTTATGGCCGGAAACTGCAGCTGTTATCGTCAGCTCATCCAAAGCCTCTCCCCCAGCGGCAGCGAGTACAACTGCTTTTAGTTTGAAGGATGGGAAGTTATGCGGAGAAGGTGCTAAGTGTGTGGCTTGGGGAAGGCTGGCAGGAACAGAATGGCCGGCTGGTGGATGGCACGATTTGAAACGAACCATATGTTTAAAATTATGAACCCAGATGTTAGGCCTTGGCGCCTAGACTCAATCCTTTAGGTGTCTCTAATGGTCTTGGAGGCTCCAGGAAATTTGCATGGAGATGCAAATCAGTTTCCTGCAAAGGGAAACATAGGAAGTTATCCTTTTAGCAGATCGCTGAGCTGGGTATATTTGGGGGAGTTTGGGGTGGGGAAGACAAGGGAGAATTGAACAGGACAAGGGCAAGAAGAGGTATCTTTCCACTCAGCCCCAGGGATGGACCAGGGGCTACGTGTAACAGGTACAGCGGGGGCTCCCAAGGGGATGAGGGTTCTGGAGGAGAGAGAGAAGGCGCAGGCAAGCTGGATAGAGCCTTTCACAGCCTCAGAATCCTACCCCAGCCAAAAGCACAGAGGTGTAAATTCCATCCCAGTCCCCGCTGTGTGAGGCCAAGGGCTAGAGGAGAGCTGGTCCAGGGGACGAGGCTTAGCAGAATCCACAGGGATGCACATGAAGGCCGTCGGGCCCAGAAACTAACCCTCGGAAAGGAGGGTCTGTTTCTTACATGGTTTGTATCCCTTAATGCTTAACACTGTGCCTTATACATGATGGGGCCCAATTAACGTTTGCCCAGGAAACCGCAAAGGCTACAGAGATGAGAAATGGTTATGAATGTTAAAGGTTTGCTCTGTACACAGAAATCAGAAGACTTGATCCCTTAGCAGTGACAGGCTTCCTGGTCTTAACACCATCGCCTCATTTCTTGTAGCCTTTGAATGAATGGGAAATAGAAGAAGGGTTATATCTCTTTGAGGGGCCTGGGGTAGAATTTCTATTTTTTTTTTTTTCCTCTAAGGCCGTATTTCAAATTCTTTCACTGAAATCCAGGTTGTGCCTTCAAGCAGGGAATAGGAATCACCTTATTTGTACAGTACCTTCCTGTAGTAAGGACAGTAGGTATGAAGATATTTCCCAGTACTATTTTTAAAGTATTTTTTAAATTTAAAGAATATAGGAGTCATGAGACAAGGATCAGTGACAAAACCCTCTTTGTATCAGGAAAGCCTCTTCTGAGCACCTCTCCTAGGACTAGGAATTTCTAACTTTTTGTCCTGATTTATCCCACAGCCTTAGTCTGCCCCATAACCTCCCCGTTGGTAATAGAATAGGTGGCTACTCTTTATGGAGTACCTATTTGTTAGGAGCTGTGCTCATCACTTTACACACTCATTCTTTCTGATAACTCAGGACCATTATCATGCCCATTTCACAGATTAGAAACTGAAGCTTGGATGGTTGTCAACATGCTCCAAGTCGTACAGGCAAGAAACTGGTGGAGTCAGGATTTGAATCCAAGACTGAGGCTGAATATCGGCAACTTGCTGATCAACTCTGCCTCCATTTACGAGGGGAAAACATATGAGTCCCTGTCTTCCATTTGGTTTGTCTCTAAAATATTCTTCAAGCAAGGAGAGAAACCAGTGTTGAGGAAAATATCACAGAACACACAGGACTCCCCAAGACACAGAGACAAAGGAAGTCCAGGAAATTAATGGAATGAGGAAACATGGGTTTAGTTATCTAGTAAAAGTATTTCACACCTCAACCTCTTGGTAAAAAGTACATCAAAGAATTTCTTTAAAAAAACTCTAGAAAGAAGATACGGCAAATAGATCTTTACAGACACGCTACATACCTATCTATTATTAGCTCTATTTCAATTTATTCACTGAGTGATAAGGATTTTCCAAGAGACTGTCAGCTTGAAGAGCCAGTATCTCCTTGAAAGATCTTTAGATTCAGGAAGTCAGATAAAGTGTTTCTTATAATGATTTCTGAGTAAGCTCTGCTGTTCAAGTTTTGACTCCACTGCCTACTAGCTGTGTAACCTCAAGCAAGATGCTTGGCCACTCTGGGCGTCTCCATTCTCATCTGTAAAATGCGAGACCATTTATAGTGACAAGGTGTAGTGAGGGCCAAGATAGTTAGCTCATAATCCCTAGGAAGTGGCTTTCTCGGTGGGGTCTGGTGGGACGGCTCTTCAAAAAATTTCTTATTGGGTGAACACAGGGCAGCCGTGACAAGAGAGAAGTCCCATCTCACCCACCCCAAATGCAATGCTTCTCAGCCTCTGGAACACACAGCAGCCGGGTGGCATGGGCCAGGACATTCAAGGCAATGGGTGCCAGGTTTAGTCCTAAAGCCTGGCAGGCCCTCTCAGTGTTAAGCCAGAGGATTGGTGGGGGCTAGGGGAGTTCTCTTCCCATTTGTGACTTTTTACATCCTCACCTCTTCCGTGGGCCTGTCTGAAGATGGTTCACACTCCTGCAGAAGCACAGCTTGGGGGTGAGCCAAGCAGTCTTGGAGGCTTTTCCCCGAATTGTGTGACTTTTGAAAGACTTTTTTTTCAAGATGGGCTTTTGTTCTTTTGGAAAAAGAAAAATCTCTCTTCCTTTCTGCATGTGGCTACAGCAAGCTGCAATTCACACAGCTGCCAATTCAACACATGTGCATGGGCGCACGTACCACACACACACACGCACGTGCACTCGCACACACACGCACACACACGCACACACACACACACACATACACGAGTTGAGCCTTGTCCTGGCTCCCTCTGAAACAATCCATCTTCAGCTTTCACTGTTAATTATGGCTCTGTACACCAATAACCAAATGACACTGAGCCTGGAGTGGCTGTCCCTGCCGTTTCGCATCACATTTACGCAGGTTGATGAAATCATTCTGGGCAAGGTTAAGGCAAGTCTCCACAGTGCAAAGGTTCTGCTTAAAACAAACACTGCTTGCTTTCAGGACCTGGCAGGGAAATTAAAAAGAAACCCAAGATGCTCTAGGCTTCTGTCCTGGTTTCCAGGCAACCAGAAGCTGGGTGCAGGAAGGGAGAGGGGCTTTCTTCTGGTGCCAGACGGTATTGATAGACAGTGCGCTAACTTTCAGAGCCAAGAAGATGGGGAGGAACAGAGGAAGTCTGCATAAGCCTCATTACCCTAATCAACCGTAGAGTTGGCCTGTTGGCAGGGAGAGCTGGAAAATGAGCCCATCTGCAGGGGCTAGGCTGGGAGAGATGCTTTTCTATACTTTACAAAGACCTGGTGCTACAAGCATGAGGATTCCTGGGGAACTGTCCACTTGGCAGCTCTAGATGGATGTCTAATTCAGGTGGGCAGAAGGAACCTGCCAACTGCCTCTGCAGGTAGACCCAGGGACCACTCCAGTGGATGTGGCCAGGAGACACCTGAGCAACGCTTGACTTTCTCCAGCACATTTAACCAAGATCCTTCAGAGGCGACATGTGCCAATCACAGTGCTAAGGCAGGCTACAGGCTGAAGAAGACGCACACGCACCAAGCCATCAAATCCACTTTGCTATTTCTTTTTTCTGTCAATGTCCAGAGCCCCAGGGGGATCACGTGGTATCGTGGAAACATCAGGACTTCCTCAGACAGACCGGGGTTCAAATCTCTACCCTGCCCCTTAGGGGCAGAGCGAGTGGCCCTCGGACCTGTGCCTAACGCCTCTGAGCTTTCTCCCCTCTTCCATCGGAGGGTGGTTGTGAATCAGCGTTCAGCGCAATCATATTATTACTACTCAGAAGATGAGGGTTTTCCATCTGGAAAGTTTCTATGGTGACACTGTAAAAAGTCCAGCCAGCCAAAATTCAAAGAATTCCTCAGGTTTGATAGGTGAGGTTCTCTGACATTTTCCTCGTTATTGAACTTGCAGTTCTCACGGTACGGAGGGCATACATAATGGACAGTATACACCTGTTACAAAAACCTGTAGCATACTTCCAGTATTTAATTAAAGAAAACTGTATGGCATATACTCTATGCCAGGAATTATTATTCCCATTTTTGGGAGGAGGAAACTAAACTGCAGGGAGGTAGGAGGAATCCTGGAAGTTACACGGCTGGTTCACAGTGACACAGGGTCTCCATCCCAGAATCCTCAGGAGGAACAAATTCACTAAGTTGTCCTGAAGAAAGAGGTGTCGAAGCCCAGCTCGTTGTCACTGCACCCCCAGGACTCCCGCCTCCTGGAGTGGTTCTTGGGATTCCGAAGGGGCAGGGGGGTAGTCAGGCTGCTTCTGCCCCTCTGAACCACGCCCTCCACCCTGAGCTGTGGCTTTGCATTGTTCCAACAGCATCCACTGTTCTCCCTGGTACATGTGTCCCCTGAATCTACAAAATCCAAGGAAAACAAAACAACAAGCAAACACAAACCCGGAGGAAGCAAATCCCCAGGTTTGAGTCCTGGCTCCTCTGTTTACTGGCCATATGGCTTTGGGTAAATTCCTGAAATTCCCCAAGCCTTGGCTTCTTCATCTCCGAAAGAGAAGTTACACGTCCAGTCTCACAGGGCCAGTGTGAGAGATAAATGACAAAATGCAGGCAAAGCACTGGGGAGACAGCACCGGACAGCACCGGGCACTTGCTTGCTAGCAAGCAGTAGAATTTTCTCCACTAAATTCTTCTGAAAGGTCTTCAGAAGACAGCTCTCCCTGCAAGTAAATGCTTCTGCAATTTGGCCTCCTTTGGTGAGAAGTAGGGGAAGGGACTCGCCAGGTCTGAGGCAGGAATAGTAGGAACAACTCATTTTCATTGGGCTACTGCTCTAAACACCTTATAGGTTTGCCCGTGTAGTCCTCACTTTGACCCTGCAAGATAAACACCGTTGTTGTCAACCTCATTTTACATAAGAGAAAACTGAGGCCCAGAGAGGTTAAGAAACTTACCCCTGGCACACACTAGTTCACCCCCATGGGTCGCCTCCCAGTCCAGTGTGCACTTTTCCCCAGTCTGTCTCTCTTGCAGTGACACTTGGGACCAAACCCTTTCCAAGAGGTTGTTAAGCTAAGATGAAGCCCAGAGCATCTCGGAATGAGGCTGAGAGTGGCTGGCGCCCTGCCTGCAACACTCAGAGGCCAGGAGCCCTCTCGGTGGGAAGGGGAGCCGTGGCCATGGGGGCAGCCAACAGCCGACCCAGCATCCTTGCCTCACATGCACCAGATCGACCGCTTCCAGTTAAATAAAAATATCAAAACCCATAACATGCAGAAGAGCACCTGGGGATGAACGTATTACTGAGCTGTCATCACAGCTCGCTCTCTGCGAGTTCCCGGCACCCATGTGCAGCACATGTGGAGCTCCTTGGCAATCGCATCACTGCTTCCCTGTAGCCCGGAGGATCCCGCTTCTCGGGCCAATCTCCGGTCCTGCCATGACCCTCCCACGGTAGCCACTTCCTGATTCCACCACTCTTCTATTCTTTTAGCTTTTTGCACTGAATGAATCAGTCGACTGCTTCCTAGCCACTGGCCATTGCAAATGGAAATTTCACTCCTCCCGGCCCTTCTGGAACTAGAGGGGGTTGGAACGAGATGGGTGTTTTCCAGACGGGGCTGCTGGGAAGAGCTTGGGCATTCTGAGGGCCTCCCTAGAGGCTACTGCAGGGATGGGGGGGGCGGCCCAGGAGGAGGAACTCTGGGTCTCTGACCCTCTTGTAACTGTTTTACATTTTAGAGCTCTGTGAAATTTTGTTTCAACAAAGGGTTTGGTGGTCAAAACCCCATTAAGTAATTAAATAACTCAACACATAAATCAAATCAAACTGCTGAGCAACAAGATTTCTCAGGTCCCGTCTAGCGTGAAGAGCCTCTCTGCACAGTCAGCAGTGGTCGCTGGGGCTGGGAACCACTGCACGAAAATGAGCACCACGCTGCCTTTTGTGTTAGTCAGGGCCACGGGGATAACAGGAAATGTAAGTGAGGCCAAAGACAATGAGAGATGGGCCCTCAGTTTGGCGTGTAGCAGAGAGTTCTTTTCTGCTCCTGCATTCAGGACAGACACGAGGCCTTGCGGCCTTCAGGTGTGTCTGGAAAGGAGGTGAATCTGGCTCGGCAGCTGGGGGCCAGAGTCCGACTGAGTCCCCCCCCGACCAACACCAAGATCCTGATGACCTTGGTCCTCAGCTCTTGAGTGATTCTTTCTACATCCCAGTGGCAATAGGCAGGATGTGATGGGGAAGGGGTGACAGCTGAAGCTCATCAATGAGCTCTTCTGCTAACTGGAAGAAACATCACACACACACATACACACACAGACACACTCAACACACACAAACACAAATGGCTATTCATTTTAGAAAAATCATGGCTTATTTAAATGATGCCTTATGTTTCTAAATCGAGTTCAAATTGGCATAAAACCATGTGTTTTGTTTTGTCTGGTGGCCTCTCTTAATCTCATTATCTGACCTTCTTTTGAAGATTGAGACACACAGCTATCACAGTGAACAAAACACCTAGGAGAGGCACGCAACAGCTTGGCATGGTTATAAAGATAAGCTTCCAGGGTTTCTGGACACTTGGCATCCAAGGACTGGGGACATCTGGCAGAGCACATCTGTCCCTTAAAGGCCGTAGGATACAGACTGTGTTTTAATAATATCGTTCTGAAGGAGGCCATGTCCCTTCTAAGTAACGACCCTTGAACTCACTCCATCCTATTGCCCCATTTTATTTTATTCATAGCACTGATTCTTACTTTATGCCTTATTGTTTATCTGTTTATAATCTGTCTTCTCTAGAAGAGAGAAGAGTTTGACCAGAGCAGGGACCTTATCTGTCTTATTCACCAATGTATCCCCAGCTTAGAACAGTGCCTGGCGTATTGTAGGTACTCGACAAATATGTATTGAATGAATGAATGAGTGAATGAATGAATGATGCAAGTCTAGCCTTCTCACTTAATACAAGCCTGGGGCAACCATGGTGCAGCAGAGACGTACCACCCAGGAGATCCAGTCTGCTACTGCACGAAAATCCCTAGAACTAACTTTCCATACCCGAGACCGCAAAATGGGCAACATCTCCACCAAATGGGACTGTGTGTGATCGTGCGTTAAGTTCACGTGTATGAAAAATTCCCACATGTTATCCGGCATGTGGTAGGAGTTGCCCAAGCTTTGTTGAATCCAAGATGGCTTTTATCATTTCCCCCATTTCAGAGAAGAATAAACGTGACGTTCAGAGGCTGAAGAAAGTGATAAAGCCAGGACTCGTGCCCGTATGGTCTCATGCTCAGATCACAGCTCTCTCTGCACTCCAAGCCACTTTTCTAGAACAATCTCTGTCTCTCACACACACACATTCAATGCATATTGGTGGTTTAATTAAAAAAATTAATTTGACATTTTCCCTAAACATCCTCTTCGCTTTTCTACTCCGCCAAGACACATTTCTTTTTTCTTTTCTTTTTTTTTTTTGATGTGGACCATTTTTTTAAGTATTTATTAAGTTTGTGACAATATTGCTTCTGTTTTATGTTTTGGTGTTTTTGGCTGCAAGGCATGTGGGATCTTAGCTCCCCGACCAGGGATCAAACTCGCACTTCCTGCATTAGAAGGCGAAGTCTTAACCACTGGACCACCAGGGAAGTCCCCAAGACACATTTGTAAGTAAAGGCTTCAAGCAGGAGGATGGGAAGAGGGACAAAGGTCATTTTCTAAGAGGGTGAACCTGGGCTCCGAGCCTTGCCCGCCTGGTGGCTCTGGTGCGTGGCTCTTTCCACAGTGAAGCAAACTACCTCCCTATCAAGTCCCAGGAGACAAACCCTGAACTGGGGGGCACACACTGGGCCCCGGAGGCTCCCCGATCCTCCCTTCCCTCCTAAGCCCCCACCCAGAAGGGCAGCTTGTCCTCTGGGCAGGATGCAGAGCTAGGGCCAGCCCCTCCGGTGGTCCACCCGAGCCTCCGTGGGATGGGGACAAAGCTTTCTCCTGGGGGAGAGGAAGATCGGCAGAGGTTTCTGGGCTGTGCCCAAGCTAGGGTTTTGTTTTACTTCATGATGAGCAACAGCTGTGCCCCACAGAGGACGCACCGAGTCTCCTTGAAGACTTGCCTCCCTGGTGTTCTGATAACAGCCTTGGGGCAGGGGAGCGTGGACGAGATGAGGAATCACGTTTCTCCCAGCAGCTCCCATGTGCCAGGCTAATGTCCTCGCAGGTCAGGGCGAGCAGAGATGGCCTCCCTCCCTCCCCCCTATCTGAGGGTATTTTCTGTCACCAAGGAGAATGATAGAGGCTGGAACAGGTCAAAAGGACACAGCCTGCAAGCTGAGGAGACAGGGCAGTAGAAGTCTGCTGGAAACTGCCAGCACCGGAGAGCGGACGGTGAGAGCTACAGAGCTAGGCGCTGGGTCAGAGGGACGCGGGTTCAAAGTCCACCTCAGCCTCCCCAGCTGTAGATGTCCATATCTGTACTTAAAGGGCTCGGAAGAATGAAACGAGCTGGGCTTCAAGGGCCTTTGTTCGTCTCAGGAGATGCAGGTTGAAAGAAGGAGCGAGTGCTTGGTCTTAAGAGGGGGCATGTCAGGTCACGTTCACGGTTAGCAAGCTCACAGTCCTAACCCCTTCGCCATTCGGTTTTCACTCTATCATGATTTCGCAGCTTTCCCACTCTGAATACCAACTTTACTGAGCACTTAGCCTTCTCTGCGGGCTCCTTTTTCCTCAAGAGCAAAGCTCGGTGGTTTAGGGCAGTGCCCCGCTTCCCCACATACTTGATGATGATAGGAATCACAGGGTACTTGACGTTTAAAGGAAAAAAAGGCAGAGGAGGAAGGCAGGAAATCCCCGCCCCATATTCCAAACAGGCCCAATCGGAAGGACCAGCCAGTGGCCTAGGAATCTGTATTTCTCACAAGCTCCTTGAGGATTCTTATTGGCAAGCAAGTTTGATGAATGTATTTCAGGGCATGGCTTTCACATTATTTTTGCCAAGTCCCACAGTAAGAGATACAGCAACGAACACCCTTCACATTGCAAATCAACACACACACACACACACACACACACGCACACACACACACACATACACACGTGACCAGTTTTAAAAGTGTCATGAAACACTGCTCACCCTTGTCATCTACGCTCCGTTTTCTTTTTCCATTTTATTCCACTCCATTCCCCTCTCTTCGAGTCTTTCAGTGTGATTGTATCAGTGGTCCCCAGAAACCAGTCCTCCAAGGCACAGCTTAAGGAACAGCAGGGTTCCTGATAAATGTACACATTTCCAAATCCCATCCCCAGAGATCTGATATAGTTTCATAAAGTGGTCAGAACCAGAGTGTGCAGTGGGGTCTCACTGGAGAGTCTGATGCCTGGGAGAGAGAGCTTCTGATTGGTCCAGATGGGTCAGAGGTCACCTCTTGGTCAGAGAAGGGAAGACATCTTGAAGGGCAGTCCCACCAACACTGTATTCCTTGGGGTGGGGAGCTCCTCAAAGTAAGTAGAAGAAAGGGGGATGGAGGCTCTTATGGACCATTTGTGTCCCACAGAAACTGGTATGAAACTGTAACCCCCCATGTGATTGTATCTGGAGGTGGGGCCTTGGGGAGGTGATTAGGTCATAGGGTAGAACCCTCATGAGTGGGACTAGTAACCTATATTATAAAGAGAACCCAGAGAGCTCTAACGCTGACAAGTGAGGACATGGCAAGAACACGACCATCTGTAAACCAGTAAGCTGGCCCTCACCAGACTCCGAATCTGCCGGTGCCTTGATCTGGGACTTTCCAGCCTCAAGAACCCCATAAAAAGGAAAGAAATTCGGTCATTCGTAGAGACATGGATGGACCTAGAGACTGTCATACAGAGTGAAGTAAGTCAGAAAGAGAAAAACAAATATCATATATTAATGCATATACATGGACTCTAGAGAAATGGTACAGATGAACCTATTTGCAGGGCAAGAATAGAGACACACACGTCAAGAACAGATGTGTGGACACAGGGGCGGGGAAGGGGGGTGGGATGAATTGGGAGATTGGGATTGACATATATACACTACCACGTGTAAAACAGATAGCTAGTGGAAACCCGCTGTATAGCGCGGGGAGCTCAGCTTGGTGCTCTGTGATGACCTACATGGGTGGGATGGGGGTAGGGTGGAAGGGAGGTCCAAGAGGGAGGGGAATATATGTACACGTAGAGCTGATTCACTTTATGGTACAGCAGAAACTAACACAACGTTGTAAAGCAACTACACCCCAATAAAAAAAGGAACTGTGAGAAGTAAATGCCTGCTGTGTATAAGCCCCCCAGTCTGTGGTATCATGTTGCAGTAGCCCCGAACAGGCTTCGACGCTGAGCAGGCAATACCAGTGTCCGCAGAGACTGCCCTAGAAAAGCCAGGTTGGCTAAGCTCTCCTCTGCTGCTTCCAGCCTCCCCTGTGCTCTCCTGGGGTGCCTAACATGGTGCACACAGCAGGTATCCCACGTGTGCAGGTTGCATCCAGGGCACACTTGCATTTTGACCATGGTCTTGGTCACAAAAGATCAGGTTTTTGACTCTGTGCATCATACGCACGACAGAAGGCAAAATCCTTGGGGTCTGGAGTTTAATTGATTACAACGGAGTCTAGAAGATTTTTATTTATTTTATTTAGCAGATTTACCATGTGCAAGCCACTGACCTGAGAGCTTTACAAATATTAACTTATGAGGTCCACATAAAATCCCTATAAGAGAAGTACTGTACGTGCTGGGCACCCTTAGAGGTGTTGTACCCATATTGTTGCTAATTTTCCCATCTATCCTGTAAGGCGCAGGGATTGTTTTTCTCCATAGATGAGACACTGAAACTCGGAGGTTATATAACTTGTTCAAGGTCCCACAGTAAGTAGCAGAGCTGCACTTTGAGCCCTAGTAAGGAAGAATGAGTAATACCAGGGCAATCTCTGAAATGGCATTTAATCGTACAATTATCAGTAAGTTCTTGCATGCTCAGAACAGCCATGGGCTGAAGAAGGCCAAGCCCTGGGGGAGAAAAGAAGTTCCCTTCTTACAAACAGAAACAGAGACACAAACAAAAATGACTCATATAAGTGCAAGCTGTGGGCAGGATGCCAGTAAACACATAAAACCCCAGTGGCTGGCTGAAGATTCCTATGGCTTCCATGTGCCCTCATTCTGTTCAAATGCAGTGACAAGGAAATTTATCACTGCTTACATAAATGTTTTTTTCAGTGAGAGGAAGAAAGCTCTCGTCAATCATGGAGACTTTTGTTCAAACATCAAGCTCTGTTTTAATTTTCTAGTAGCAAGTATTGCGGTCAGCCCTGCTTTAAAACAATGACCCCAAATTCCTCTTTGCCTTCACTACAGTGACAGTGTTGTTACAGCTGAGTAATGTTCTTTCCCAGTTTGTGTGGCTAACCAGTATTTTCTGAGTTAAATATGTCTCTCCAGGTTGTCCCAGGTGGGTTCCGGGATGGAAAATCTTGCTCCTAATTTCGAAGCAAAGTCCCTGGAGTCAGCTTTTAATAATACATATACAAGTATATATTTATTAATAAACATAAACAAGTGGCATGGTTTGTGGGTTTAGAACTGCTTTGTTTAGCTGTTGGATCCAAATTCCTTCTCATGATCTTGGATTTCTATTCGGTTTGGTATGGTGCCTGTGATTATGATAGAGTTTAATGAAAGGAAAGGCATTATGTTGGAAATTGTATGCAATAATTACTTTTTCATAGGTGGTGAGTTTAAACACGCTGTTCTCCCTGAATTTCCTTCAGTCGAATGTGAACATAAAAAATAATTAGTTGGAAAGTGTATCAGTTATTCATTGCTATGTAACAAACCACCCCAAATATAGTTGCTTACAACTACAATTTATTGCTTCTCTTGGCTCTGTAGGTTGACAGGGTAGTTGTTTTTCTGGTCTCACCTGGGCTCATTCATGTGGCCTCAGGCACTTGGTCCCTCAGCTGAGCGTGGAGAGTCTAAAGTGACCTAACTCACATGTCTGGGGCCATGGTCTGGTTGTTGGCTGTGCCTCTCTCTCTGTGCGCTTACTCATCATTCAGTGTCTAGCTGGGGCTTTCTATCAGGGAGAGATAGTGGGCCAAGAGGGCAAAGGTCTCATGAAGATCAAGCTCTGGAACACCTTAATGTCACTTCAGCCATATTCCATTGACCAAAGTAAGTCACAAGGCCAGCGGAGGTATAAGGGGTGATAGAATAGCTTCCATCTCTAATAGGAGGGGTTGGAAAATCCTTTTCATTGGTTCCACACACAAAATGCATTGACCCCCTTGCTCAAAGTTCTTATCCCATTATAGCATCAATCTCAGTGTCAAAGTCCAGGGCCTTGATCATCTAAATGCAAATACAGGTGAGATGCCCTGGATGCAAGTTCCCCAGGTGTAGTTCTTCAGATGCAGTGCTTCTTGAATCAGACAACTAAACTAAAGAGACATGTCACCTGCCCCTACTTTGCAATGCACCTGGTAAAGTATATCACCGCAGTCCATATTTCCATTCAAAAGGGGAGGAAAGGCAGGCACATGGCAGTTGCCAGTCCATAGCATTCTGAAATCCAGCCAGGCACAAATTTCCAATTTCCCTACTCCAGGAGTAAGGAACACTCCTTGATGGAGAAAGCTTCAGCTCGCCTGGACTGCATCTTAGTCAGTTAGGGGTGCTATCACAGAATACCATAGACTGGGGGCTTAAACAACAAACATTTATCTCTCCCAGTTCTAGAGACTGCAAGTCCAAGACCAAGGCACGGGCAGATTCCACGTCTGGTGAGGGCTCTCTTCCTGATTTTCAGATGGCCACCTTCTCATTGTACACTCACAGGTCAGAGAGAGAGCGAGCGAGAGAGCTCTGGTCTCTTCATCCCCTCATAAGGGCAGCAATCTCAACATGGAGCTCCACCGCCATGACCTGATACAAACCCCATTACCTCCCAAAGGCCCCACCCCCAACACAACCACAGTGGGGTTTATGAACTTTGGAGGGACACACACACTCGGTCCATACGGGGTGGGTCCACAATCGCTTCTTCTCCTTGGCCCTTGGCTCTACCGTCTGGGTCTTGGCTCTGCTCTCTGAGCCGTCCTTCCTTTTCCATAAGACATGGCGCGTGTTTGCAGCTGAGTAGCTTTTCTTCTTTGCCTGCTTCCGTCCCATAGAAAGCTGGGGGCTCAGAGGCTCTTTGCATTTTAAACTGTCTCTGCCTTTCTAAGTCCAATACAGTGTCTTTAAAATTGTGAATTTCCCATAATTGGGGGTACCCCCCCAAATCACATCCATTATTCTTTTTGAGACTACCTGTCTCTACTCTGGGCTGAGTGTAAACGTGCTGTGGGATACCCCCTTGAGATTCTGAGAAGCACTTTGTCTAGCTGAGAGTCGATTAGGTGTCAGCTTAAAGCTTTCTGAGGTCTTCATAAAGGATCTCACAGCCACACCCTTGAGGGATTTTTAATCTCAGGCTTGTTTCAGTTGGAGAATGTTTTATTGGCTGGGATGGGGAATGTGTGGGCTGAAATGAGAGACAGTCTTGTTTTCTAATCAAGCCTGTCCTGAGCCCACTCTATTTCCTCTAAATTCTGCTTCTAAGGTAAACAGTTCTTTAGATCATCTTTCTCATCATGTACATTGTCACATGCAGGCAGGAGAAGCCAATTGGCACTTTCAATATTCTATCTAGAGATTTCCTTGGCCAGATCTGTGAATTCCATAGGGAATTTTCTAGCTTTCTAATTTTGGAAGCTAGAAAATTACCTGGGGTGATAGTCCGGGCAGTTTTGGACTATTGCTCCACCAGTACATAACCTGGGCTGCCTTTTCTCTAGCCTCCGGTAGCAGTTTCCTCACCTTTTTTTCAGCCCTCACTAATGGTGTCCTGTCCACCTTCTAGCCGTCTCCTAGTCCAAAGCCAATGTCATTTACTTTTAGGTTTTTGTTACTGAAACACCTCACTCTTATGTACCAGGTGTGATGGTTAAGTCTATGCGTCAACATGACTGGGCCACAGGGTGCCCAGATATTTGGTCAAATGTTATTCTGGGTGTGTCTGAGAAGGTGTTTCTGGATGAGCTGAACATTTGAATTGATAGACTGAATAAAGCAGAGGGCCCTCCCCAAGGTAGGTGGGCCTCATGCATTCCATACAAGGCCAAGTAGAACAGAAAGGCTGACTGTCTTAAGAGTAGGAGAGAACTGCCTGACCGCTTGAGCTGGAGCGCCAGTCTCTTCCCGCCTCCTGATTCAAACTGAGACGCAGGCTCTTCTTGGGTTTCAAGACTGTCGGTCTGGGACTGGAACTTACAGTACCCGCTCTCCTGGTTCTCAGGCCTCCGTACTCAGATCGGAACTACACTATCAGCTCTCTTGGGCTGATCTGCTGACTGCAGATCTGGGGACTTCTCAGCCTCTGTTATCACACGAACCAATTCTTACTTCTATTGTTTCTCTAGAAAACACTGACTAGTCTACTGACTTGTGTATGTTATTTGTTACTGCATATCAACTCACTTAATGGTTTAAAACATGGGTAGGCAAACTTGCGTTTTGTAAAGAGCAAGAGAGTAAATAGTTTAGGCTTTGGGGGCCATACGGTCTCTGTCACAACTACTCAACTCTATCATAGCACAGGAGCAGCTGTAGACAATATGTAATGAATGACTGTGGTGTTGTCCCAATAAAACTTTATTTACAAAAGGACATGCCTAGTCAGATTTGGCCCATGGACCCTGACTTAAAATCAGGATTTGCTGTTTCTCATGGCTCTGTGTGTTGATGGGAAGTTCTTCTGGTCCTGCCTGTGCTCACATTCCATTGCAGGCAGCGACAGTCAACCAGTGGCCCAGCTGGGGCTGGAGGGACTAAGGTGACCTCGTTCACATGCCTGGGGTCTTGATGCTGGCTGTCAGACTGAACTTTCTCCCACACAGTCTCAGTCATCTAGTCCGCGCTTTCTTGTGCAGTGACTGCAGCATTCTAGAAGAACAAAGGCAGAAGCCGCAAGGCCACTTGAGGCCTAGGCTTCAGCGCGTACACAACTTTGCCACATTCTGTCGGTCACAGCAAGTCCCAAGGCTGGGCCAGATTCAAGGGGTGGGGAACGAAACTCCACCTCTAGGGTCTAGAGGAAGCTGCCCAATATTGTCGTTATCATTTTTCAGTCTGTCTCAGAGTGAACAAGATACCTTAGCTGTCACACCTTTACCCAGTAGATAGAAATCCACTAGGGCCTGTGAGTTGTTTAGACCCCTTGACTCCAAGGAAGTGGATTTGCCCTATTCAATAGTATATTAAGCTGTACTCCATGACCAACCTTGCCTAAGGCTTTTGATAGCTTTTCTTAGAATCTTAGTCTAATTATGAAGGTAGCCCAAGGTGAGAAGATATATTCATTGGAGTCTAGAAAATAGAAACTGAAAGGCTATGGGAGACATCCATGTCTGTCCTGAAGGGGGAAAGGCATCTCCCCAGGTCCTGTCCTGCCATGACCTGTACCCCTGCTCACAATAAAAACTGCAAGTAAAAGAAGTTGCAGGCTCGTGATCTTTTCCCTTTTCACATCACCTTCACCTGGACACCACACAAAAGGGTTTACATCATGATACTAAACACTATGGGATTTTTAAAATCTCGACTAAATCATATGCATTTCCTGCAGGTGTTTCCAACTTTCAACTTTCTCTTGGAATCTTCTCTGAGCATTTTCATGTCTCCATTTCTCTCCAAAGTTGAAATAAGAGCGATCTGTTTTTTTTTCAACAAAAAATTAAAATTCCTTGTTGATCCTGGCCATCAGATACTTTCTGTGGAATACTGATCTCGTTATTTTGAAATAAAATGTTTTGGGATCAGTCTGCTAACAGATGTATATTTAGTTGTAGGGTATCTTTGATGCATAAGTCAAAAGACAAAACATTTACTGATATTATATATAACACATTTTTATCTTTAAAATCAAATTCCATATTAAAATTTAGATGAATTAAATATATATCTCTAGAGGCTAAAAATGTAGCTCTAAAAATGTCTCGCCTTCCTTTCCTTAAACTGTCCTTTTCTCAAGTAGCCATTTTGGAAAGTCATCATTAAAAGGTATGAAAATGAAACTGTCCCAAGGCACCCGTCATTCTTCCATAGAGAACGCAAATGGGGCTGTTTATTTGCTTTTCAAAAGTGTTGATTTTTTATGACTCTTTGTTTAAAGCTATTTATCATTGAAAAGGCTATGCAAAACCAGACACGGGATTCATTTCCAAAAGGTAACTTACACCAAAGAGCCTGTGATGGTATTATTGGCTATGTGGACTTAAGAACTCTTGTTCTCTGAGAAGGTTTTAAATCAAAAGTGTTAAGTGGAGTTTAAGCCCCATGTCATTTTAAATTCTAAGCTTGAGATCCATGAAGCATGGATTTTATGATGGAAATGACAACTGACCCTCATCTGTAACAGATACAGAGAACTAACTTTGTGGCTTCCTGGGTAATTCCCAGCGAGTTGTGCAGGCAGATAGGAACAGATGGCTAGGAAGGCGGGCATAGAACCAGCTGGCCAACCAGTGGCTCCTGAGGGTTTCCCAGCTGTGCCCTTGATGCTCAGCCTGCGCTCCTGTCCGCTTCCGCTCCGCCAAGGGCTTCTGCCTTTCAGTAAATTCTACCCCACCTTTTACAACAGGCTTTTCAGAATTTACATAAATAATAATGAAACAACTAGCCATTGCTATTTATTGAATACTTACATATGCCATATGTAAGTATGGGCTGTAGACCGTAATGCTTTCTGTCATTTGTTCCTTACAGCAACCCCGAGAAGCACTGAGGATGCCTCTCCCAATTTTAAAGACAACAAAACCGAGGCTCAGGAAGTTAAATAACTTCTGAGGGTGCACAGGTAGTAACGAGCAAACCCGGGTCTGTCCACCCCAGAGCCTCAGCTCTAGTCTATTACAATAGCCTAATACTTAATTCATCAGTCCTTACAGTGTAAGTTCTCAAGGGGAGAGACACGTTGTGCACATCTATGGTATCTTCCAGGGTAACTGGCACAAACATCCAATAAAAAAATCTATCTTCTAGTAAAAAAAAATGTGTGTGTGTGTATGTGCACGTGTGTATGTGCACATGCAGGCATATGTGAGACGTGTTTCGAGTTCAGCTCCAGACAGCAAATAACACAGTAAAGCAAGTCACATGAATTTTTTGGTTTCTCAGTGCATATAAAAGTTATGTTTACTCTGTACTGTATTAAGTATGCAATAGCATTATGTATAAAGAAAAAAGTACATATTTTAACTTAAAAATATTTTCTTGCTAAAAAACTGCTAACCGTCACCTGAGCCTTCAGTGGGTCTTATAATCTTTTTGCAATAAAGGTCACTGTCACAGATCACCGTAACAAATGTAATAATAATGAAAAAGCTTGAAATATTGCGAGAATCACCAACATGTAGCACAGAGACAGTACGTAAGCCAATGCTGTTGGAAAAACTGTGCCGATAGACTTGCTGGATGCAGGGTTGCCACAAACCTTAAATTTGTGAAAAATGCAACATGTGCAAAGTGCAGTAAAGTGAAATGCAGTAAAATTAAGTATGCCCGTGATGTGTAGATATACACACACATATACGTAAATGTGTATACACACACAGACACAGACACACATACACAAGTCACCAGTTTACAACATCCATCTGAAAAGCCCACATCTTTCAGAGAATTTTGCAGTGTCGGGGTACAAAATATTTTTCTTTGGTACTCAACTTCAATTTAATCAACTTAAACCTTGCAAACTAGCAGGCCATGTTTCGAGCGAAACTCCAATGAGGCCGAAACTATACAGTGGGTGAGGGGCTGGTCTCCACAAGAAGGCAAAGGCACGCACCCAAAGGCATCAATCACCCAAGGCTTTGGATTAGCACAGTCTCCTTCGATGCGTCACAAAGCTCTGGGTTTGAGAGGAGCGTTAGCGTTAAAGCTTGATAAAGTCATATTCATCCAACAAATTCCACTGTCACCTCATTAGATATGAAAAATAGAAGGCTTCAGGACACTTGGAGCTATTTTCAGTAAAAATAACATTTTTTTCGTTGTAAGGGAATTGAAAAACGCTGCCTAATTGCATGGTGAGCAGTCATGACAGACCGCCCCGTCAGTGGGGTCAGGACCAGAGGTCTGGTAGTGTAAACTGTCCTCCATCCTACAAGCATTTCCTCCCCCAAAAGAAATTGTTGTTAAAACCTTAATTGAGAGGTCAGTGGTCTTAGGACGGGCAGGAGATAAGCCACTAGCTATGTGAAGTAATGTCCACTTTGATCTGTCAGGCCTTTTGGCACAGAAAGAAAGGCAGCAAGGAGGCAGAGGTCCTCTAATCTTCTTAGAGATAAGCTGAAACTGTTTGGCTGGGGTAGGGCAGGGAAAGGGCTTTTCTCTGTGCACTGAGGCCAGACTTATGAATGAATCAGTTACAGCCTGGCATCCCCACCCAGCTCGGTAACCACACTCCCAAATAGGGAGGCAACCTGTCCTGGGGGGCTTGTTCCAAGGAAGAGTCTATGAGAGTTGCCACCATCACCCTCCAGGGGCAGCTTTGGAAGATGTCCAGACCATGGCTTCCTCAGAGAAGCCAGAATCAGCAGAGAACTGGTCAAAACGCTACAGAACAGGAAGTGAGGGAGGGAAGGAGAAAAGGAAGAAGGAATTGAAGAATTGAGTTATTCTGAATCTCTGTGTGATGCCAAGTGCGTGAAAATAGAAACCATGTTGCACTGAAAGGAAAAGATATGTAAAAATTAAAAGGCCACTTTTTTTTTCTGGTCTCAAATCATCCATTTTCTTGGCGTTAAAAAATTAGTCAAAGCTCAGGATGCACTCCACAGCAAAAGATTAATTTAATAAAAATTAGTGGATACACCCAAGAAAGGGAATCTATCTGCCAGGAAAGACAGATATTCAGAAGTTGGTAAGTGCTACCTTGCCTCCCACTGACTAGGAAGTGGCCAAGATGATTGATTTTTGAGCCTGGATTCTTCACAGATGGAATACACTGGGACCAACTGACCAAAGGAACTTTCAGGTGGAAAAAGGACCAGTGTCCTGTTAGAACCTATACTTGAACACTTCTGGCTTCATGATGATTCCTTAGATGTTATTTTATAAAGCATCAAGCAAATGAGGTAGATATTTTGACTGTTTTGCAAATGGATGGGCCGAGATGCAGAACTCGTGTTTGGAAAAGAGGGCTTAGCTGCAGGCAGCAGTGTTCAGAGGAGACACGGGGCCTCCAGTTCGTGAGTTCAGAAACAGTTTATTCTACCCAGTGAGGCCCCCTAGCCCCTGACCCCATTGGAATGCATTCACCGTCTACACCAAGTCTTGGACCACCCACACCAGCAACCAGGAGTTGGTGGCTATAATGCACTTTATAGCTAGGAATGACAGTACTATAGTGCCACTGCTTGGACGGCATTTCCACAAACACCATCTTACTTTGTCTTTAAAACTCAAAAGTGTCATGAATAGGCAGAGCTTGTTGCCACCCCACTTTTAGATTTTTGGAACTGGAGTTCCAGAAGATTAAATGATTTGGCGATAAAGCTTACACAGCTAATAAGACCAAATCTGCCCCTGGATCTCTGAGCCTAAGTCAGAAAACATACTACAGAAGTATCATGCAGAAAGACACCAAAATCAATGTCCAACTTAAAATTCTGTAGTAATTGGAAACTTACAGTAGAAAGGACCCTAAGAAGGCAACTCTCACCCAGTCAAGGAATTTTCCACAGAAGGACATCCACCCACCCATCCACTGAGTACTTTTATCAAGTTGAACATGCCCATCACAGATCAGCAGGGGCATCCCCGCCAATGAAGTCTTCACCTTTTAAGACATTGCTCGTTGCCGAGATGGAGGGAAAGAGACTGGGGCAGATCACGCTCTGGCTCCTTGCTCTGCCACTGACATTTCACGGGCCAAATCAAGTCACATGGTCATGCTTAACTTCAAAGGGAGTGGGGAGATGCAACCCCACTATGTGCCAGGAAAAAAAGAGAGGTTCTGAATGTCTTCTGTCTGAACCCAGGGTGAAAGGTTTTCAGATCTGACAATCAATATGCCCCATTCAAGAATGCAAGTCATAGATTTAAATTTGTTGGTGTTTTTCCTGAAGCCCTTCGCCAAAAATGTTGCCTGGTGTTCCACTGGAGGAATGTTGTCTTAATGGAGCTGGAGCAAAGCAAGCTGCAATGACACAGGGGTTCCCCCCTGGAAGAGACATCTTTGAAGTTCTCAAAGACGGACAGCAGACCCAGGGAGGACGCACAGATAGGAATGTTTCTCCTTTTGGAAGCACTGGGGTCATAAACCATGATAAACATGCTCCCATTTTCCCCCTGCCAGCACTGGCCACCCTCCCACATTACCTTTCCCACACAGAGAGGAGAGAAAGGGGAAAAAGAAAAAGAAAACAGAAACGGCAAGGAAGAAATTTGGAAGTAGCCGCAGAGAAGGTTCTTAGAAGTGCAGCACTGTACTTGAGAAAAAACAAAGAATGTTCCCCCCAAAATTCTTTGGTTCCCCAGAAGACACAGAATTTCCAAATAAGCCAAAACACCTCATAACTTGTCTCCCCTCTTCCATCTTGAATTCCTGAGCACAGACCTCGGAGACTGCGGGAAGACGGTCCTCTAAGTACACAGAAACTTAATGACAATTTCTAAGCATCCACAATTACTGAAAGTGACCAAAGTCACCCATTTTAATTTATTTATCTCCAAAATATGCATTGCCTCATTATTATCATCAATCGGATATTTTCCCAAAGGAAAAAATTAATTGCCCACCAGAAATGTTTTGAAATGTTTACATGTGTTTCTCTGTATAAGCACGAGAGTGAGTGTGTGGGAGACTGTTTATAAGTTAGCAAAGTGTTAGTAAACTCTGGTTTGACACTGATAAGGTTCATATGAAAGTCATCACTGAAACTGTTGCCTAAATAATAAACAGGATCTCTTGGCCTACCCTCTTTCAAGCATCCCTCACTAGATTAAAAAAAGTATAGTGTAACCGGAAGAAATGCAAAATGAATGGGGAAAACGGCTGAATTATTACTGTGTTCAGTGCAACGTTTAGGGAGAAACAGCCTTTGGTGAGATACAGGGCCTCCCAGGCCAGGTCACAGTTGGGTCAACCACTGGTCAACCACAACAGGCAAGTCACAGAGCAAATGTTACTCTTTTTTGCAAGATGGTGATAATAATAGTGCTTCTCCTATACCGTTTCTTCCAGGATTAAATGAGATAAGGCTTAAAAGGCACGTAGAACAGTCTTGGCATCGAGGAAGCCCTCAACAGATTACCATTATCAAAGGGAGCTTGAGTTTTCTCACAAGACAGACCAATTGTCACGATGCCTCATATGGGATCTTTCTTAGCCACATCTTGTCAAGAGGAAGCCTTGCAGTTGGTGCTCAGAGGGAAGGATGGGATGCAGGAGGGCCCCGGGCTTTTTCCTATAATGTAGGGGTGGGTTCTGGATTTGCCACTAACCGCTGGGTGAGCTTGGGCAGCTCACCGCAAACCACCTGGACCTCAGCTTTATAGCCAGAAAGCAAGGCTGATTCTATTTAGATCACAGCTTTTGCTCTTCAAATGATATCTCACCAGGAGCTGAAACAGAGACAACTGATAAATGTAGGGCTGCTCTGGCTTTCAGGGAGTGGGAGTTTCACCTAGTGGGGAGACAGAGACCCGCTGGCAAGGACCCGCCTTCTTCCACCTCCAATCCACACGCTTCTATTGCGAATGGTGCCCCTGGGCTTGTGTGATGCAGTCAACCTGCCTGTCTTGCACTGCGGCACACAACACTCCACTTTCATATGGGAGAAGATGAAAAATGTCTGTGGACATCCCATCTACTGGATTCTAGCATCTGTACTCGGTAGGGTCCCTGTGCTCCCTCTGTGCTATGCTTGGCACAAGATCATGCCTACAAGCCCAGCCCTTTGTCCGTCAACGAATATTTGAGAACCTACACTGGGCTAAGCACAGAAGAAACAACACCAACACCAACAATAACGATAACAACAGCAGCAGCCGTGGACCTCGCGGAGGATCCGTCTAGAAGGGAGCCTGTGGGAATGGTGTTAGTCTGGCAAGGTTGGACCCTGGTTCTTCTACCAGGCTTCTTAAGGCAACCACTTTAGGCAACTTTCTTAACCTCTGACTGTCTGCTTTACCGACACAATGGAAATAATAATACTCACTTTCTACGTGAAAGTATGAGCCTAGATCAAGCAACTTAGCGAAAGCAGCTAGCATAGAGCCCGAAACCTGTTGGCACTCAGAACAGTGCAAGTCCCTTTCCCTTAGTGGTTGAGTGAGAAGAGCTTTTATTCGTCCCAATATTTTCACAATGCGTGTCTGCATCTGGGACTGCCCTGCCCCGACCCAGTTTCAGAAACAAGGCTGTCCAATTGTGTTCATGTTGGTGCGTTTATCACGGGTCTCCTGAGTGAAGGGCTTGGGCAAACCGTCATTACCTCTGGACCAAACGCTGGCAACCACACCTGGGATCAGTGCTCTAAGCGAGCCATTGTTCCAGGCTTTTCCTCCACGCCGGGTTTGGATGGAACCAGGTCTCCTCTAGCCTCAGAGGCTGCTCTGCGCAGCTTCAGGAAAGACAAAGGACTGGATTTGGTCCGAAAGCACGCAGCCTGCACATTAAACAGCCACTCGACAAGCCGAAGCCCGGGGCAGTTCTTGGGCTCCCAGGTCCCAGGCCAAGCCCTCACAGACAGTAGAGGTGTGACACTAGCACCCTGCCAGGAGGAGGGCGGGCATGGGGGCAGCACGCAGGAGGGGGCTGCCGGGAGTCACTCACTTCACTGTTACAGCCACGAGGAAGGAAAGCATTTAGTTCTTTCCTTTAAGGGGAAAAAATTCTCCAAAGAGGAAAGGAGTCTCACACTCTTGGTGGCTGCAACAGACCCCCCTGCCCTCTGTCCCCTCCAAGCCCCATCTATGACACCTGCGACGCTGCTGCCTGGTAGCGACGGTTTGTGCAATAAAAGCTGAGCTGGACTGTGCCTGGCCGCGGAATGTATGCCTTTGAGAGTCTCCTGTCTCGGCTTCTCTGCAGTTCATGGCCCTGGAATGTTCTCTGTGCTCCCTTGGATGGCGCCAAGGAACAGCTTTGTGTTCCCAGCAGCCAAACCTGATTTGAGAATATCATCAAGGACCCTCTTTCTGCACAGTCGTAAGTGTGTTAAGGTAGAATTGGAGAATGATGGGTTTTTTTGCTGGGGCAACAGTGCTCTTAGGCATCACAACAGGATCCATTTTGGCTCAATGCAAACATTTGCTACCTTCCCCTGCTAATCCCACTTCCATGGAACTGTCTCTGCCCTTCCATGTAGGTTTTATCCACACTTAGCCATAGCAGAATTCCTTAAGCTGGCGTCTGTCTCCCGCATTTAGTGGGGGCACTCCAGGGGGACACGGACCACATGCCCTGTTTGTTTCCGTCTTCCTCCTGCCAGGTCGGCAGGATACACTGCAAACACTTGGTGCTCGTAACCCTTTCCGAGTCACTGCCACCTGGAAGACCACTCCATTGTTAGATCTTAGAAAGGAAGATTCACTCCCATTGACTGAGCATCTGTAGCCTAAGTGCTTTCATATACTGTCTCCGGTCCTAATACTACTCCCATTTTATAGATGAGGAAATGGAGGTGCGCTCTGAAATTTCAGGGACACTTTTGATCTTGAAAAGATGTTTTTAGACATAGTAGCCTAATCTCTCCCACCAAATATCTCTACTGACCCCCTGCCTGCCACGTAGGCGATCCTCATCCACAGGGTCATGACCCACGGGTGGGTCACATTCATTTGTGAGTTACACCTCAAGTAATGCTTGTTAGTAAGAGTTTAAGAAGCTATGTTGCTAAAGGTTAAAGGACAAAAAATTACAGCAAATTTCAGGTTAGCCATTAATGACCTGTGTTCACCCATTTGCATTCTCATCTGCTTTACGAGGAGAAAGAGTTGCGATATGGAGTGTTTTGGGGGGAGGGGGGGAGAAATTCCATCACTCTCTCCACCCTCTCCTGTTCTAGCCACACCCCAAGCCAGAGGGAGCCACAATTACTGATATCCTATTCCTAGTTAAGGCAACACGTTCATGAGGATACTAAATCCCAGAGAATTAGGATTCTGGGCTTCCCCGTAGGTTGTGACTGTTATCCATGCTGTGGTTGTGAAAGATTGAGAACCCCTGTCCTCCACTGGTTCCCCTAGATCAGTGGTCCCCAACCTTTTTTTTTTTTTTTTGTGGTATGCAGGCCTCTCACTGTTGTGGCCTCTCCCATTGTGGAGCACAGGCTCCAGACGCGCAGGCTCAGTGGCCATGGCTCACGGGCCCAGCCGATCCGTGGCACGTGGGATCTTCCCGGACCGGGGCACGAACCTGTGTCCCCTGCATTGGCAGGCGGACTCTCAACCACTGAGCCACCAGGGAAGCCCTCCCCAACCTTTTTGGCACCAGGGACCAATTTTGTGGAAGACAATTTTTCCACAGACCAGGGGCGGCTGCAGGTGGGGGAGAGGGGGGATGGTTTCAGGATGATTCAAGCGCATTACATTTACTGTGCACTTTATTTCTATTGTAATTACACTGTAATATATAATGAAGTAATTATACAGCTCACCATATGCTGACAGGAGGCAGAGCTCAGGCCGTAATGAGAGCCATGGGGAGCGGCTGTAAATACAGATGAAGCTTCGTTGGCTCCCGCTGTGCAGCCCTGTTCCTAACAGGCCATGGACCAGTACTGGTCCGTGGTCCAGGGGTTAGGAGCCCCTGACCTAGAACTTTAGATGATGAGCTTCCTAAAGCGGATTTACATAGTTTAAAAAGCTACTCATCCCTAATCCCATTAGAATCCCCCAATCCTATGTTACAAAGAATAATATGGAATAACTATCTTTGGGGGTATTTTAACATACTTTTTCGTATCTCGTACTTTAGTTTACTCTCAAAATTGTCCTACTGGGTAGACCGAGAATATATCAACTGTCTCATTTTATGGGTGATAGAAACTGAGTCATAGATGTTTTCAAAGTATCTTTATAGTTTTGCAAGCCCAGATTGCTTTATCATTTTTATTCTAAGGAGGCATTAGTTGGACAGGTGTGGGAAGTACATACCAGTTTAAGCAGTGCATAATTTTAAATGAATAAGCAATAGTGAAATCTTGTTTTTTTATAGCACAAAGAGAAGCCTTTGGCCAGAAACGAGGGGTATTGTTCTATTGGAAGGCAGGCTTCTTTGTTAACTGATTGGGGGATTCCTCTTATTTTTAGAAATAAGCATTTCTGGATGAATCCAGAACCAGCACTCAGGGACACATTAAAAGAAGGACAAAGTACTTTGGGAAATCATTAGAATTCAGTTTTTCTTAGTTCCATTTCTATATCATAAAAAAAGGGATGGTGAATAAATTCATGAATGTAAGGATAGCATGAAAAACTACACTGGAAACTAAGGAGGCAGTCAAGACCTAAGTTTTGCTGTTGAGAATGTTTTCCAAATATCTCAGCAGAAAAACCAGGTTAACTTTTTTTTTTTTTTTTTTGTGGTACGTGGGCCTCTAACTGTTGTGGCCTCTCTCGTTGCGGAGCACAGGCTCCGGACGCGCAGGCTCAGCAGCCATGGCTCACGGGCCCAGCCGCTCCGCGGCACGTGGGATCCTCCCGGACCGGGGCACAAACCCGTGTCCCCTGCATTAGCAGGCGGACTCTCAACCACTGCGCCACCAGGGAAGCCCCAGGTTAACTTTTAAAGAATGTGGACAAGACCACAGGACACTATTGCCTCAATAAGTAATTTTATTGAAAATTTAAAAAAATTAGAAGACAATTAAAAGGAAAAACCTGCCAATGCAGGAATTTAAAATGAGTAAAAGAATTGAAAATTACTGAGAGATTGCAAATGTGTTGAAAGCATTTCAATTCCATATGGGTGCTGTCCTGTGAGATGCCCAGAAACAACGTTCTTGCTTTGTGGGCTCTGCCACTGATCCTAAGCTCAGCAGGGTCACATGCACAGGGCCAGCAATTGTACCCTCAGGTGCGCTTTCAGCGTGTTTTAGTAGAATGGGCACTGGCTTTTACCAATTTCATCAGGGCTATGTGAAGGCTTGGAGATAGCGACTGGCAAAGGGTTCATATTAGTTAGAACTTTTCCCTCCTCCTTCAGAAAGGGGGATAGGACCTCGGGATTTATCAGTTCACATAATTGAAAAGACGCAAGGAGGAGAATGAGGCATGGCTGGACGTAGGGGGCCAATGATTGAGTCACCCATCTTTCAGCATCACTCAGCTCTGCTCTCTGACGTTGTGATGGTTAATTTTATGTGTCAACTTGACTGGGCCACAAGGTGCCCAGACATTAGATCCAACCTTATTCTGAGTGTGCTGTGAGAGTGTTTCTGGATGAGATTAACATTTGAACTGGTAAACTAAGGAAAGAAGATTGCCCTCCTTCATGTGAGCGGGCCTCATCCAATCCATTGAAGGCCTGAGTGGAACAAAAAGGCTGACCGTCCCAAGAGTAGGAGGGAACCCCTCCTGCCTGACGCCTTGAGCTGGGACATCGGTCTTTCCAGCCTTCAGACTCAGACTGAAACATCAGCTCGTCATGGGTCTCCAGGCTGCCAGTTTCGGAACTGGAACTTACATCATTGGCTCTCCTGGTTCTCAGGCCTTTAGACTCGGACTGGAGCTCCACAACAGCTCTCCTGAGTCTCTAGCCTGCCAGCTGCAGATGTTGGGACTGCTTCGCCTCCGTAATTGCATAAGCCAAATCCCTATACTATATATATAAAGGTCATGTGCCCATCCCTGGACCAATCACTGTGGCTGAGGTTCTAGGAGGTGCTTACTGACTGGCTGAACTAGGGAAAGTGCCCACCCCCGGCGTCAGCAGTGAGAACGAGCCATGTGAACTGAGAGTGAGAGAGGAGCGACCCCCAAGGGAGAGCTGGGGTGCTGCTGCCCTAAGACAGAAAAAGATGGTGCCACGCATTAACAGGTGCCCATTACAGGGCTTTGCCCCAGTTGCTTGAATTGATAATGATTTTTTTATTGAGCTTTGGAGCCAGAAAGGCTAGGATGCAAGTCACCGCTTATCAGGTAGTCTTGGACAATACGCTTCACTAAACCTCCGATTTCTCATCTATACAGTGAGAACAACATTTAGACTGGATACTATGTATGTAAGTACCTAGCAAAGTACCTAGTACATACAAATACTCAGTAATTAGTACCTAATCTTATCCTGTAAGACAAGAGAGTCGAGTAACAGTGACCTAGTTCTTAAGCTATAAAATTCATTCAAGCTGGTAGTTCTCAACCCATGCAACCCCAAGGTAGCTAAAGAATATTATATTATCAATTAATAAAAGTGGTTTGTGCTGGCAAGGGGTAGGGAGAACAAACGGTACTCCTTAAGCTATATGTTAGAATCTCCAGGGGACTCTACACTGAAAAAGTACGCCTGCTGGGTCTGATATGCAGCTGACCCTCCCACCCACCTTAGGAATCACTGATAAACCATTCAACTGGCTTATTAGAGCATGCCACAGCAAAAATAATAATAATAATTTTACAAAGGAAAAAAATATCATTTGGAATCACTGTGTACTCTTCCCCCTGCCCCAAACAGCAGAAGGAAGAGAATTCACAGTTACACTTGAGGTTCTAATCATAACACATCTCCACTATAACCATGGTGGTTAAGAATGTGCCTGCTATTTTAAGTCCATGATTATTTTTTAATAGTACTATCATTTCTTTCCATTAAGTCTGTGTCAGTGAACTAGAGCTTGGCCAAAAAGAGTGAAAATACATGGAGTCAAAAGTTGACTGATAATAGAAGTATGCCTTTTTTCTTCATCTCTGATACCACAATGAAAGGGATAAGAGAAACCAGGAAACACAACAAATGACAGCTATTAATTTAGTGGTAGCGTGATTTGCATAGTAATGCGGAAATGTGCTGCTCATTACGGCATCTGCTCTATCATTAGAACCCCGAGACATTTTTCGAACTTGACTGCATTCTCCAGTTAACACTTTTTTGATAATGAAACCAACTTCAGGATATGAATTATTCCACCTGTCCAAATCAGCCACCCTCATTCAGGATATTTCCCTTCTTAAGAAATGTCATTTTCCCCTATTAACACACATTTGGAAAAATATGTAGAAATCGTATTAAATCATATCACATCCACTTGGGTTTTGCCTCATGTATTCTGAAGCATCTTTCTTTACCCTTTTGTGCCCCATTTCACAGAGACAGTGGACTCAGTTCACCACCTCAGTCACCGAGAACTTCAATTTCAGGAATTATACTACCTGAGTCCCTTTTCAAATCTTACCCGGGAACATTAAGCCAATAGGTTTCTAACCCATGGGAAATTCCATAAAGAGAAGCCTCGTAGATAACTGAAAAGTCAGAGAGGGTCGGTGGGGAAAGAAAGCAGAAATATCAAAGAAAGTGTCCAAAAGTCTTGGTAATACAAGATTTTACTTCAATTTAGTCCAGTTTTTTTGTTAATTATATAATTTTTCCACTTGTGCTCTACTAATCCTCTTAGTTAACTGGTCTGCGCAGAATTCTAGGACCTCATCTCATTGTTCCCTGACTCTATTTATTCAGTCTTTGTCTCTTTCTGTCCCCATCTCCTATTTAATGCAACCCTACTGTCAGTGGGCAGTTCAATTCCCAAGTGCTCCAGGAAGCTGTTCTTGATCAATTTCAGCTGATGGCCTCACTCTCTCAGCTCCTAGACTAATCAGTTCATCCATTCAATATTGTTTGGAATGTCTACTATTATTTCCTTTCTTTTCTCATGTCATCTCTTCCTAAATATTTTATTTCATTTAACAAACATTTACAGCAAATAGCAGACACTGTAGACACTGGCAATGTGGGAACGACTGAAACAGACAGGCTCCCCATCATCAGGAAGTCTCCTGGTTGGTTTCCAATGGAGTAACATCATGCTCACATTCAATTATCGGCAAACATGGAGGGGGTGGGGAGAAGGGAAGTGGATTGGGGGAGAAAAAAGGGGGACAACAATTTAAACAGGTAGTTCCCCTTCAACAAGCAGGTGCCGGAGTACATGTGAACTGAGAAATAAGTAGTTATCTGGTCCTCTCTGTTGCATCTTCCTTGCCATCTCTCCCTACCTCCTTACTGGGAGATGTTCACCTTGTGACTATCTCTTATATTTAGTATATATTTTTCTAACATGACCCCTAGAGACAAGTCAGCTACTTCATTTAGTGCTCAACAGAAGCAGTGATCAGCTACAATACTAGGGGGAAATGGACTGTTGGCCGCACTGAAAGATGAATGTCAGTGTACATCACTGTCCAACACAGCACCGCCCTTAGAAACTTCCAGGGGTGAGGTTGAACACAGGAGACTTTCGTTGTAGGGGCCTCTGTTCCTGAACAACCTATCATCTGAGTGAGATGTTCTTCTGGGGGTGCGGAAGGAGTTCCCTGAGGGCAGGCCTTTTGGTCATTCCCTCCTTCAAGGCCTAAGAGTGTCTAGCAGTAGCTACTGCCAAATACTTTCCCAGGCTCACAACAGCTTGAAGACAGGGGTCAGACCAACAGTTAAAACAAACCTGGAAGCTCTTGAGAATGTACAAGGAGAAGAGTTGGGATCGCAGTGGTCTCTGGATACTGGAACCTGGGGGACTGTTTTGTAAGAGAAGGGCAGGGGAGTTGTTGGTCATTAAGGCATTGCCGAGCTCCGAGTTCCCCCCTTTCTTCCCCATCGTTCCACAAAGAGTGTCTTTCAATAAGAGGAATTCTCACAATCTAACTTTTCTGGAATACTTTGTTCACTTGATGCAAGTTCATGGCTCTTCTCCCAAGGACCCCTGGTCCTGTCAGAGGTGGTGCAGACTTGGTGAAAAGAGATCTGGGTTTAGAGGTAAGATACTCATTTTATCACATATTTTCCATTCAGCTGGCCGGCATCTTATCTTTTCCTTAACTGCATTTTGCTTCCGCATTGGCAAAGAAAGAGCAGAAAGTGTGAGCCACTTTCTGCTTTCTTTAATTTCACAGAAGCTTAGGATTCTGAACCCAGACTAAGATCCTCCAAGATCTATTTTTATGTTTGGGTTAAGTAGCGCGTCATATGGACATTACCATATCAAAGAGTCATGTGAGGTCACGCCCCTGACACAGGTGGTCCTGCTTGGGGAATTGAGCCGGTGAGGGGAAGACACCTGGAAAACACTTCAGAGATGGAGTCCCTGAGAAAACCTTCTAACCAGCACGATCTAATTTAACACAATCCATAAAAAAGGAAGTTCTGTGAACAGTTCTGCTACTTACAGAAATGAGTCGAAATGGATCTATTTTTATATTGCAAACAAATCTTTCAAACAAGATCCCAAAGACAAAACTCAGCCTTGAACAGAAATCAAGACTTAAACGTGAGCTCAGCAAAACAGCATGGAAATCAATCCATCATCTATGCTATATGTTTCAGTAAATATGCCAACAATAATAAAATTGTAGGTGTGGTCTTTAAAAGCCAACGCTTCTTATATTAAATTCCCGGAAGCACTTCTGAATTGAGTTGAATAACAAAATAAAACAGTTTGTATATTTATGGGATTCTGTTCTTCAGAAACTTTTCGACTCAAGTAAAATGCATCCCATATGTGTGATAACTAAACTGCATTTCCATAAGACATATATTTTCCTTTAACACCATTTTTCAGTTAATGAGTGTTTCAAGGGACAGTTTTCCAAGTTCTCCTCCCACTTCCCTCAGACAAGATGTTTTAAGGGAAAAAAGCTAGGAGGAAATATTTCATCACTATGTATGAATGAGTATAGTTCAGAAGGAAAGTGGGAAGCCCATTCATTGGCTTCCAGCACCTCCAATCCGAGTAAATCGTTCCCGGTGCTTTGCGTTACCTGATGTTCAGTGGTGACAGCCAGAGATCAAGAGGGGCCCTTTGTAAAACATCAGATCCTGAAGGATGTTAAAAAGCAAAGCAAAGGGCTTCCCTGGTGGCGCAGTGGTTGGGAGTCCGCCTGCCGATGCAGGGGACGCGGGTTCGTGCCCCGTTCCGCGAAGATCCCACGTGCCGCGGAGCGGCTGGGCCCGTGAGCCATGGCCACTGAGCCTGCGCGTCCGGAGCCTGTGCTCCGCAATGGGAGAGGCCACGGCAGGGAGAGGCCCGCGTACCGCAAAAACAAACAAACAAAAAACAAAACAAAACAGAAATTCTTAAGTGATGCCACTTTCAGAAAGAATTCTTTTAAAAGGAAACAAAACAAACAGCTCTCAACTATTTTTTTTCCGTCCCTCAGTCCTACCTTTGAAAAGATTGTAAACTATGCTTAGATTTATTCAATAAATCCTTACTGGGCATCGACCACATGCCGGGCCCATGCTGGGCTCTAAGGATGCAGTACCCAAGATGGTTCCCTACAGAGCTTTCAGTCCAGAGAGGGAGTTGGTAGACATGCTCTGGCCCAGGTTTTAGGGAGAGGAATGTAGGGAGATTCCCCTGGAAGAGCTGGTATCTGAGTCTGAAGACTAGTGGGAGGGTGGGAAGGAGGTACCAGGCGGGGCTGGGGTTCAGCAGAGTGGAGAGGAGAGGAGGTAGCCAGGTACCTTCCGCATCTGCAGCCCCGAGTGGGAGGGGGTGTGACAAAGATGAGGCTGGAGAGCCACAGGGCCAGACCACCAGGGCCTTGCAAGGCCTGCACAGGAATTTGGGCTTCATCCTGGAGGGGTTAGGGGGACCACTGAAGGGTTGTAACCACGCAGTGACAAGGTGACATCTGTGTTTCCATCAGGGTAATGACAGGGTCAAGGTTATGTTTCTACAAAATCAATTGAGCTGTGGTTCAGAGACTGAACTGGAGGGAGCAGGCCCAGAGGCTGGAAGGGCCTTTAGCAAGGCATCTTTGCTTAGAGCTCTTGGTGTGAGAACTCCTAGCCATCCCACAACGCCCCCTTCCTTGTTACCTGCATCACTAGCTTTAAAGGCAGCAAGTGGGTCATGTGATAGGGTACCCCCCAAAATGGCACAGTCCTCAGATGGAAACCATGAGGAGATTCAGCTGACACCTTCGGACTCCCAGCCACTGCAGGCAAACCATGGTCACCCTGAAAGCCTTTTGAGTCATGTTTAAAAATTTTTAGGTTCCAATTTCCATATTTCCTACAAATGCTAGATATTTATCTTCTAAATAAAACTAAGTACAAGTACTATTTGGAAAACTGTGAGAATTGCACAGTATGCAGTGAGATACCTCTATCTGTACCTCCTTCTACTCTAAGGAACCTCTCATCCTGAGATTCTGCCACAAACGTCTGTACAAATAATAGTCATTGGTTTTTTTCCTTGGCCTCTAAGACAAAGAATAGCGTGTCAGTGGGATACTCTAGAAATATCCCAGAAACATGGGTTAGACACTTAAGAACCAAAAGAAAAATCTCTGAAGGTCTCAGACCTGTTCTTAATCCTAAAAGTATCAAACTGAACACTGGCCTCCATACATCAAACTGGGATAAGAGATCTGTGAAACTCTTCAGATGCGGAATTTTATTTTATTTTTCACTTCTAAAGGTTAGATGTGAGGATTACATGATGATAACCTCTTTACCTACCAGGACAGCACAATCCAGGCTAAGGATGAAATGATGCTTACGCTGATTAAGAGAAAAGTTCCCAGATAACCTGAGAAGTGACAAGAAACAGAGATCATAAATAAAGTTAAGTGTCCCAAAGAAAGAATACACGCAAACTGGCTCTGCTCTGTCCTGCAGAATAATTCTTTTTTACGCTATGTAGCAAAGGAGCTTAATCTATTCTTTCTAGCTTTGCCTGGTTTACTAGAAACAAATTCCAGATAGTGGTCTCAGAGCCTTTCACCTGCATATTTCTCTAAAGATTTAAAGCTTTGCAAAAACACACTGGTCCAGCAGAGTCTCATTTCTTCCAAAAATCAGAGATAATAAGAAGGAATAAACGGATCCAACCAGAGGCCTTTGTAGCCTCCACTGTATCTTTTGCTTAGAATATTAAATAGTTTTAAATGGATGTGTGATCTTAATGTCCATAAGAAATACTTTTCAATTTATTTTTATAAAATTTGAACACTTATTTTACCTTAAAAATAAGCCCGGAATGGCGGTTGAACACAGGACCATCCAGCTCTTGTGTGTATCTGGTTATCTGCTTGGAAGACTCACGTGAATTCTTCCAGGATGCTTTCTGTAGCTCTTGAGACATACCCTAAAGGTCAAATGATAAGCAGAAAAGTTAATGGCATTCAGGATCTATGATTAAAAAAAAAATTATTTTATATTGGAGCATAGTTGATTAACAATGTTATGTTAGTTTCAGGTCAGGACCTTTGATTTTTCTTTTTTTTAAAACATCTTTATTGGAGTATAATTGCTTTACAATGTGTGTTAGTTTCTGCTTTATAACAAAATAAATCAGCTATACATATACATATATTCCTAAATCTCCTCCCTCTTGTGGCTCCCTCCCACCCTCCCTATCCCACCCCTCTAGGTGGTCACAAAGCACCAAGCTAATCTCCCTGTGCTGTGCAGCTGCTTCCCACTAGCTATCTATTTTACATTTGGCAGTATATATATGTCCATGCCACTCTCTCACTTCATCCCAGCTTACCCTTCCCCCTCCCCGTGTCCTCATGTCCATTCTCTACATCTGCATCTTTATTCCTGTCCTGCCCCTAGGTTCTTCAGAACCATTTTTTTAAAATATATATTCCATATATATGTGTTAGCATACGGTACTTGTTTTCCTCTTTCTGACTTACTTCACTGTGTATGACAGACTCTAGGTCCATCTACCTCACTACAAATAACTCAATTTCATTCCTTTTTATGGCTGAGTAATATTCCATTGTATATATGTGCCACATCTTCTTTATCCATTCCTCTGTCGATGGACACTTAGGTTGCTTCCATGTCCTGGCTGTTGTAAATAGAGCTGCAATGAATGTTGTGGTACATGACTCTTCTTGAATTATGGTTTTCTCAGGGTATATGCCCAGTAGTGGGATTGCTGGGTCATATGGTAGTTCTATTTTTAGTTTTTTAAGGAACCTCCATACCGTTCTCCATAGTGGCTGTATCAATTTACATTCCCACCAACAGTGCAAGAGGGTTCCCTTTTTCTCCACACCCTCTCCAGCATTTATTGTTTGTAGATTTTTTGATGATGGCCATTCTGACTGGTGTGAGGTGATACCTCATTGTTGTTTTGATTTGCATTTCTCTAATGATTAGTGATGTTGAGCATCCTTTCATGTGTTTGTTGGCAACCTGTATATCTTCTTTAGAGAAATATCTATTTAGGTCTTCTGCCCATTTTTGGATTGGATTGTTTGTTTTTTTGTTATTGAGCTGCATGAGCTGCTTGTAAATTTTGGAGATTAATCCTTTTTCAGTTGCTTCCTTTGCAAATATTTTCTCCCATTCTGAGGGTTGTCTTTTCGTCTTGTTTAGGTTTTCCTTTGCTGTGCAAAAGCTGGACGAATCAGGCTCCCAGACTTCAGGGCCTTTGATTTTCAAAGTAATACCTGGAACTAGCCAGGTAACCAACATACTACTCTGCGGTAAAGAATTATCTGTTTTTCTATGGCCTTCAATAGTCTGAGGACCTGTCTTCTGTTGACATCATTACAGTTTTTCTTTGGGAAACTGCTTCTTCCTGCACCAGCAATCTGTGTGCAACAGTGGAGGCGGCTAGAGCCCTGCAAATAGAGGCAGCCACTGACCCAAGGCTGCCAGTGACAGGACCATATTCTCCTGGCACGGTGAGTGGTTCAGAGACAAGGGATGAGCAGCCAGAGCCCGTGAGAGGCAACAGCACTTACTGAGAGACATTCAGTCCCTCCTATCCTACTGGACTTGAACCTGGACCACAGTGAGGTTTGGGTGGCCATCTTTCCACCATTAGATGAGAATCTGCTGAGAATGGAGCCCACACTCTTCCAAGGGTCTAGGTGAGAGACAGAGAGAGGGAAACTGAGCCTTCATTTGAGCTCCTGGATCAAACAGCACGTGAAATGACATATCCCTGGACTTTTCATGCACGTCAGTAAATTTCCTTTTCATGCTCAAGCCAATCTGAGACAGATTTTGTGTCATTTGCAACAAAGGGAGTCTTAATTAACACAATCGTATATGGAAGAAGGAACCAGTGATAACCTAACTTTGGGCAATACGACATTGGAAATAACTGGGAGTGACTCAACTATGTTGCCAAGTAGGGCTTATTCTCCTGTTAATTACATCTTAATGTGGCAGACCCCTTTTTGAGTCTGTCAGGCTCCTGAATAAACAGAAAGTCTGAAATTTTTTAAAAGCGATGACCATAATATGTTAAATCCACAAAAGTGAGATAAAAATGGAGGTTCGGACCTAGGGAAACAAGATGAGGACAGTAACAATTCATCATGGGACTAATTGTACAGAATAGATACTATTTAAAATCAAATGACTATGGTGTTTCAGTTCCAATCATGATGAAGAAGCTTGTGCTTGACTAACTCTGGACAAAATATACAAACCATCTATTTAAAGATGCTGGAGGACAACCTAAATCAGGCAGAACTGGAAGAGATTCAACCCTTGGAATGTGGAGGTAAGATCTATGCTCATATGACTTTCTCCTTGAGGGCACTCCCCAGTCTGCAGAATGCTGGGTGAGTAACCATCAAGCAGAAAACCACAAATTTATTGGCTTGAGGTGTGAGAAGATGGAATTTGGGGCTGCCAGAGCATCTGAAAGCAGGAGGGTTGAAATCACAGATAGCCTGAGTGGAGAGCCCCCAAATATGCATATATATTTCCCCAAATCTTTGGCTGACTCCTGAATTGCACATGGATAAAGATACTCCAAAGACTGGCAGAAAGAAACAGCTAGAAGCTTGAAAAAGCTGAGCTTAGATTTCAGCTGCTGGCCACATCAGGGGAGACAGTGTTGAATTTGAATCCTGCCAGATTATAGGGTCTTGGTAAATACCTCAGGTTTTTTCATTGAGATCCCAGAAGGGTCATCCTTAGGAATAAAGACTATGTTCTAGAAGCAAGGATTTACCTTTAGAAAAAAGTCAAAACCAAAACAGACCCATCCTAAAGAAGTATAAAACCAAGCCTCCAAAAGTTCAAGGTGATTAACTAGTAATTTAACTCCTTACTAGAATAAAAATCTACACTCTTCAGAGGAAGATAACTGAATCCAGGGGCCCTATAATATATCAGCCATAATAAAGACAAAACAAAGCAAAACTAGACATGAAAGAAATAGGAAAATGTGACCCATACTCAGGAGTCAAAGTAGTCATTGAAACTGATCCGAAGATGACACAAATGTTGGGGTCAGTTGACAAAGACTTTAAAATATATAGTAAAAATATGTCTAAAAAATTAAAAATATGCAGTCATAGTGACAGATGGGGAATCTCAGCAGAGAAATGGAACCAAATGAAAATCCTGTAATCAAAAATGCAATATAATAAGTGAAAAATGTATTGGATGTGTCTTAACAGCAGATTAGAGATGGCCAAAGGAAGGGTCAGTAAGTTAAAGACAGAACAATAGAAATTATTCAGTATGAATAAAAGAAAAAAAAATTGGAAGACATTCCAATTTGGAATCGGAATTGCATGTGGAATTGGAATTCCAAAAAAAATTGTAATTCCATTCCACAGTACCAAGTGACCTGTTGGACGATATCAAGTAGTCTAACATATATTTGTGATTGTAGTGTTAAAAGGCAAGTAGAGGGAGAGTAGGACAGAAAAACATATTTGAGGAAGTAAAGGTCAAATTTCCCCATATTTGGTGAAAAATATTATTTTACAGATCCAAGAAATTCAGCAAATCTGAAGGAGGGTAAATACAGAAAAAAAAACCCCAAACCAAGTTTCATCATATTAAACTACTAAACCAAAAATAAAGATAAATCTTGAAAGCAGCCAGGGGAGGGGAAAAAAAAATCACATTACATCCAGAGGAACAATTATTTGAATGGCTACTGAACCATTTCCAAAACCAGTAAAGGCCAGATGACAATGAAACATCACCATGAAATTGCTGAAAGGGGGAAAAAAACTGTCAATCCAGAATTCTATATCCAGAGTTGATACCCTTTGAAATTTAAGATGAAATAAAGACACTTTCACATAAATGAAAGCTGGGAAATTTTGTTTCCAGCAGACATGCTCTACAAGAAATGCTAAAGGAAGTTCTTTAAGCTAAAGAGAAATGACAATAGAAGGAAACTTGGAACTACAAGATGGAATAAAGAGTACCAGAAATGGTAAATATAAAGTAAAATATAAATTTATATAACTGTTACCGAGGTTTGAAATAATTCACCTAAATACAAAGTTTTAAAAAATTCACGAAGATGGGAAAACCATGAAAAAAAAGCTGATAAAGATAGAAGTCAGAAAAAACAATCCAACATAAAAATAATCGGTAACTTAGAGAATACAACTGAAGATAAAGATACATTTAGATATATAGTATATGAGGATGCCTCCAAATGAAGAAAGACCCAAATCCATCCACCGAAAGAAGCATACAGTATTCCAGGAAAATATGGAGTATGCTTAACATTAAGACATACACTTTTTAAATTATTAAACTTAAAGGATAAAGAAATAATTTGTCAAGCAAAAAAGCAGGTAAAAAAGTACCTATAAGTGTGGTGAGGGGTGCGGGGATAGAGGGGAGAATCCAATCAGCCTCTGAGTTCTCCTTAGCAAAATTTAAAGCCAGAAGACATTGGCACAATGACAAATGCCCCAAGTAAAGAAAGTGTGTCCCAAGAAAATTTTACCTACCTAAGATATCATTCGGGTATAAAAGCAACATAGAAACAATCTCAAACTTAAAAAAAAAAACATTGGGCATACACTACTAATGAACAATTTTGAAAAAGCTGCTTGACAACAAAATCCCACCAATTATGATAAATCAAAATAGTGACATCAAGCCAGGATGTGGAAGCAATCTAACTGTCCATCGACAGATGAACGGATAAAGAAGATGTGGCACATATGTACAATGGAATATTACTCAGGAACGAAATTGAATTATTTGTAGTGAGGTGGATGGACCTAGAGTCTGTCCTACAGAGTGAAGTAAGTCAGAAAGAGAAAAACAAATACCGTATGCTAACACATATATATAGAATCTAAAAAAAAAAAAAAAACGTTCTGAAGAACCTAGGGGCAGGACAGGAATAAAGACGCAGACCTACTAGAGAATGGACTTGAAGACACAGGGAGGGGGAAGGGTAAGCTGGGATGAAGTGAGAGAGTGGCATGGACATATATACACTACCAAATGTAAAATAGATAGCTAGTGGGAAGCAGCTGCATCGCACGGGGAGATCAGCTTGGTGATTTGTGACCACCTAGAGGGGTGGGATAGGGAGGGTGGGAGGGAGATGCAAGAGGGAGGAGATATGGGGATATATGTATGCATATAGTTGATTCACTTTGTTATACAGCAGAAACTAACACAACAATGTAAAGCAATTATACTCCAATAAAGATGTTTAAAAAAATTAGATCATCATTAACTCTGAGGAAAAACTGGGAAAAAAATGAGTCGTATATCAGCTACAATTTAAGGCGATACAATCAGAAAGAGGGATCTCTCTCCCTTTTCTAATAAGAAACGTAGAGAAAGGGAATCCTGACACTGTAGATTGAGTAAGGAAAATCTATAGAACTGGAGTATCCAAAATGTTTTTTAAAGAAACTGAATGCTTTTTAAAAGTAATATATCAAATGAGTTAGGTAATTAAATAGATGACTTTTTATCACTGCTTTAGAAACATATGTTTAAAAAAATTACCACTTGTTCTACTGACTCATAAATGTATTCAAAATTAAGGTCTTCAAAGATAAATCAGTTGAACTGTTAAAAAAAAAAGAATAGAGAACCACATTAAAATGAGTGGTAGTGAGCACTGAATTCATTTTTATGTCAAACCAACACTAAACAACTGTGGGAATTATGATGATAAATGTGAATGTTATAAATCTGGATGATGTAAACAGAGTAATCATGAAAAACTGGTATCTCGTAGGAAGAGATAAGAAAAGAAATATGATGATGCTAATGTTCCTATCTTTTAGACCAGGAAGTCAGCAAATATTGTCTAAAATTGAAGCAAGTAGTTAACCACAGAAGATGCAATGACTCCAATCTCTTGACAATTCCAGCATCTCTATTTTTGTATAATGTAAGTGTGGAGCTGCCCATAGCAAGGTTTGCCACCATGTGTGTGTGAACCAAACCAGAATACAGAGCAAGAGACATGTGTGAAGGGAGAGGTATAGACACTTGATGATCTCGTTGCCATTTCTAGATCCGGTTGCATCTAGAATTAACACCTTTTCCTTGGACTTTCTAGTGACATGAGCCAATAATTCCTTTTTTTCATAAGGTAAAAATTAATTTTTTAGCCTTAGAGAATTCTTTTAGAAAATAATCTTTCATAACATACAAAAAAATTGTGGTCCAACAAAACCTTCTATTTCAATTCAGATTTTCTTTTTTTTAACTCAAAGTTAAATTTAAGTACTTAATAAAAGAATATGTACAGATTAAATCCATCTTTACAAACAATTTCTATCCACCAACTTAATACGCCTGTCAATACTTTTGTATGTGTATATGGAAGAAATGATATTCACTTTGTTTTAAGAATTTTTGTTTCTAGGGGATGTGATTTCATGTTTATTCTTTCAACTTTCATCTTTGTACTCTTCTGCATTGAGTGTATCAGTTTTTGTTTAATATGAGCATATAACACATTTACTATAACAATAGCATGATTTTTAAAAGAGGGCAAGAGGAGAGAAAGAGATTCTAGATGCATATATATCAACCTATGAATCTGAGGTGATGGAAATAAAATGACTGTTACCTTGATGTTATTTTGTTTTATGTGTTCCAAAATGAGGGGAAAAACTCCACAAGTAAACCAATAAGGAATAAACTAACAGCAGCAAGAAGTTGGGATTCAGATGTAACATAGATGGAAGGGCTCCACCCCCAATCTAAATCATCTAATCTAGTTCTGTCATGTAGATGATGAAACAGGAACCAGAAGGGTAACCACCCACTGCAGTGAGACAGGGGCCCCTCTAGCTCTAGAGCCCTGATCTCTTAACCACCAGCCTCTTACCCTTTACATTCTCTTAACAAGAGTTAACTATATTTTTCTACAGATTTCTTATGGATGAAGCTAAGTGTGTGTGTGTGTGTGTGTGTGTGTGTGTGTGTGTGTGTGTGTGTGATGAAGGTGCTTGAAACATGGTTGAAAGCGCTGTGACAGAGCCCTGATTGTTTAGGAGGAGGCAGTGCTAGCAAAATCAGAAGAATGTGTAACATAGAAATTAGGTGAAAAAGGGACCATTGTTCTTACAACTAATCTTTACATTGAATCTTTTCTAGCAAAGGAGCGGATGTAGCAACAGTTTCAGTTCTATCAAAAAAACCTGACATTTTTGTGAGGAGGCCAAAAAACATGCAGGTTATAGAAATCCTAATCTGCAACCTGGTCACACAGAATATGTCCCCTATAGTCCCTAGAAACCAGCAAATCTCCTAGAAACCTGTTCTCCTACTGGTATAAAGAGAATGGCTAATAAGAAGAGATGATCACACACACACACACACACACACACACACACACATGCACATGCACACACACACACTTTGTTTATTTGAAGCCAAGAACTGCAATCAACCACCAGCTTCAAAAACTCAGGAGTCAGACCATAGACTGTACCATGACAAGAGAAGGAGAGAGAAAAAAATTATTGAAAGACATAGAGATTTTAGATTTAAAATATGGAAAGGAAATAGCTCCTACTTGGCACTTCCACAGTCTAGAAAAGCTTTGTTTATCCCAATCACACTTCTAGGTGGCTGTTTTGTCACGTGGGTTTCATCTCCGAGGGTGCCCAGCTTCTGAAATTAAACATGAGTGGAGAATGTCAGAGGGTTCAGAGCGACACTGTGCTGCCTACAGGCCTGAAGGACTCTTGTTGTTGGTTCTGCAGAAGTCGAGATAAACCCTGACGTCTCCCCCCTTCCCAGACACCTTTGGATGAACTGAGGCTACAGATACCACCACATCATCTAAGTCTCCCAGAGCTGCTTCAGCAAAATCAAGAGAGGGTGCATCCTCTCTGGGGAGCGTCTTTCACATGCCTTCCTGTGACGTGTGGCTTATTTATTCCAAGAGGGAGTCCTTTCCCTGACAACATATCTATTTTAGATAATGCTTGTCCAGGAGAGTGGTCTGAGAACAAGAAGAAGTTCAGGTTAAGAAACGAACAGCAGAGACCATTGAGCTGAAGACCAGCAGAAATGAACTTATGAGAGCAGAAAATAACAACACTTTGACATGGACACCTTCATATAGTAGGGCTTAACCATCTGTTGGGCACTGTGTCAAATGCTTTTCATGTGTTATTAATCCTCATGGAAACCATCAGAAGAGGATTCTATCATTATCCCCATTTGCAGATGAGGAAACTGAGGCTTGGAGGAATTAGGTAGCTTGCCCAAAACAGCAACACTAGTGAAGAGACAACTAGAACTGGAACCCTTGTCCACCTGCCTCTGGCTCCTGCTCAGGGAGTGCCATAGACTGAATGTCTGGGTCCTCCACAAATTCATAGGTTGAAACCTAATCCTCAGAGTGAAGGTATTTGGAGGTGGGGTCTTTGGGAGGTGATTAGATTATGGGGGTGGGACCTCATCAATGGGATAAGTGCCCTTATACAGGAGACCCCTGGGAGCTCCATCATCTCTTCCACCATGTGAGGATACAGCAAGAAGATGATCATTTATGAACCAGGAAGCAGCTCTCACCAGACATGGAATAGCCAGCACTTTGATCTTAGATTTCCAAGTCTCCAGAATTGTGAGAAATAAATGTTGGAAATACAGGTCATATATGGGGAGAATTTGCCTTCACACGTCACTTCAGTGACTTGATACTTGAAATTCCACTAAAGGAGGTAGTTAAACATCATTTTCTACATGAGCCTTGCATTAGCTCTGCTGCTGGCTCTGCATTGGTGGTGGTGGTGGTAGTGAGGGTCTCTGGGGTGGTGCTGCATGGCCAGGCAGAGGGCAGTTCCCACGCTGAACTTTCTTCCTCAAATGTAAAATTATCAAATGAGAAAATTGGATTAAATGATCTCTAAGGGGTGTTTAAGCCCTACAGTGTTATAGTATGATGGGAAAGCAACAAATACTCTGTCTTTAAAAAATCTTAACATTTAGTGTGGCATTTTTCATTCATCAGATTGGCAAAGACTGAAATTCAAAACACATTGGGCTGATGAATGGATAACAAAACAGGTGCTGTTGACTCACTGGAGGGTGAGTAAATGGGCTTTGGATATCTATAAGAATATAATAATAGGGCTTCCCTGGTGGCACAGTGGTTGAGAGTCTGCCTGCCGATGCAGGGGACACGGGTTCGTGCCCTGGTCCGGGATGATCCCACATGCCGCGGAGCGGCTGGGCCCGTGAGCCATGGCTGCTGAGCCTGCGCGTCCGGAGCCTGTGCTCCGCAACGGGAGAGGCCACAAGAGTGAGAGGCCCGCGTACCACAAAAAAAAAAAAAAAAAAAAAAAAAAAAAAGAATATAATAGTAATAATAAATGATGACAATGACAATCATAATATATTGCAATGCATATACCCATTAACACTGATAAGCCACACGTAGGAGATTCTCCTAGACATATATTTGCACATGGAAGATAAATAACAGTGCTATTTATTGTAACAGAGAGCTGGCAATGAACTATATACCCTTTGGTGAGGGCTGGTGCAAGAATTGTGTTACCTCCAGTTTTGAACACTACACAGTCATTAAAAAGAAAAAGGTAGATGAACATGAGCTATTAGAGAAGGATCTGCAAAATAAATCATCCAGAGAGAAAAGTGGAGAACAATCCAGTACGCTACCATTTTGTTCAGCTCTATGCTTTGCATGTGTGTGTGTGCGTGTGTGCGCGCACGCGCACGTGCATGCGTGTTCACAGAACTACTCCAGAAGGATTTGCTTGAAAAATAACTATTAACAGTGGATGCCATGTGGAAGGGACTTGGGGAACCAGGATAAAAGGGAGAGTAATTTTTTATTGCAGAGCTTTTCATACTCTGAATTTTTTTGCTTTGTACATGTAATTACTTTATCATAAAAAAAAAACCTTGCTCAAAAAATGTTTTTCAGTCTATCAGAGGGTATGACAGACTCTATACGGCAGAGAAATTATGTCAACTATGTCCTATAAAGTATTACATACTCATATACACATACAGCACTATATATAGTATTACATATATGTAATTCTTGTCAACTACATTATATATATATATGTGTGTGTATACACACACACACACACACACACACACACACACACACACACATGCATACATATACACGTAACATTTGGAGATTTTGTTAGCCCAGCTGGTTAGAAGTAGAAAAATCATGAAATTCCTAGTTACTAGGAGATACTAGTCCTCTCCCAATTTGGAGACATAGCTTCTCCCTTGCATAACCACGTGACTGAGCCTTGGTCAGCCACGTTGCACAATGGACTCTCCAGGATGAAAGATCTTGCTCCCTTTCCCTGTCATCCAAGGCCCAACCTCTCTCCCACATCCTCGAGAAGCGAAGGGAATACATCCAGTATCCGTCCCTGCCTGTGACAAGAAGACACGGGCAGAAAGAGGCCTTATTGTAAGCCACATGGCAGGCAAATGGGCCAACACTTGTTGGCCATGATCTGAAATCCCCGACATGCACACGAAACAATAAAGCATCTCTGATTCACATTTGTTGAACGTTCTCAAGCCCTGAGAGAAAAGTCAAAAATAGCTAGGAGTCTTGAAACCCTTTAGGAAAAGGCACTTTTTGGCATACTTGTTTTTTCATCATTCAATGAACAAAAAGGTTCACTGTTTCAACCACCAAGAGAACAGCCAAGTTTTTAGAAATGCAGTCACACTTTTGGCTGACAGAGGAGATTTTCCAACTGGGCTTTCATACGCATACTTACGGGTGGTCTGTCCTACCTACCACAGGCTTTCCTGTGCCAACAATTTTGTTTGTAAATCTAAGTGTAATAACAAAGCTTGTATACTCACTGAAAGCTAGATGTTCAGGACTTGTGACAAGGGGAATACAAAGGTGCATTGAGATGCCTCCATGGTGAAGAGAAAACCTCGATTCTTTGAAAGAGGTAAAGTTGCTTTAAACAGATCCCTTACATCTTTATGGAGAAGTGTAGCTGACTTGCAATTCCTTCAACAGAAACTTGAGATTGATTTATTTCCACTGGGCAGATTAAATACACAATGTTTTCATGCGGATGACGGGACTTCATAAATTTGTCACTGCCGGGCCATGTGCAGCCTTTGATCTTTCCGTGGGGCCTTGTTTGGAGCCGGGAGCTGGGAGCTGCCTGGGTGTGACACATGTGTCTCTGCACCCATCTCTCCTGCATGTTGAATTTGGCCGTCCTCATCAGAAGGGAAGAGACGGGGCCAGCTCTTAAGAAAGGGCTGCACTGCAAGGGCGAGCCATTTCCATTTTAAAGTGAAGCTGCTCAGAAGCCCCTGGATCTAACTGCCCCGCCCGCCCCCATCTGAAAGGCGAATGCAGTCTGGTTCCCACGTGTGTCTTCCTCTTAATCACGAGGGTGGATTCTGCCGCTCGGCTTGCTTGGTCATCGTTCCTTTCCTCCCACCCCAAACCTTTAGCACTCCACTTAAAGTGGATGACCCAAGAGAGAAGCACTGTTCAATCCATGCAATTCACTGAAGTGCAGTGGGTGGCTCCTGAGTTTTCCAAAGGCCAGGCAGGGTGCTGGTACCAGGAACATAAGAGAGTAAGACACCGTCCTCAGCTAGCAGGGAAGACAGACAACCCAACAACAAAGTGGTCAGTGCAACGGAGAGAGACGTGCCCTGCAGACTGCGAGCGATTACCAACAGGTCACAGCCTTAGGGGGCTGTAGGTGCTGGCTGCGGGGAGGGGGGGCGGTCAGTCATGGAGAGCTTCCTGAGGAGGTGGTCCTGAGCTGCTCTTACAGGATGTGGAGGAGTGTGGCCAGCACAAGATGGTGGGGAGAGGCTTCCAGGCAAAAGAGAATGAGCAAAGGCACAGGTATGGGGAAAACAGCACAGAAGGGTAGGGGTGTGCACGGCTGAAGTGTGACATGTGAGGTAGGGGGAGGGCAGGGCAAGAGGTAATGGGAGTATTTGACAGCATGGACTGACCTCTTCGTCTTTTAAAACTAATAATGTTGAAGTTATTTGGAGTTTTATTCCATTTTATAGATGAAGAATCTGGTGGGCCACAGAGGTTGTGATTTATTCAAGGTTCTCCAGCTAGTACTTAGCAACCAGTGCTCAAGTCCAGGTCCATGGGATGCTAAAGCCCTTGACGGCTACATATAGGTTCCCAACAAATGGAACATGCTAGAAACACTCTGGTAGTCACAAGAAGGTCTGAGGCAATAGAGAAAGGTATCATGTTGCAAGACAAAAACCAAAGCACAGTAAAGACTTCACTTATTTCCCAATAACTAAGATGCTGAACTTAATTTAAAAGATAATTTTAAAGGCCTTCTAGAAGAATAAATAAGGAAGAATAGCTAAAAATTAATTTGGCATTTAAAAAATAATGCATAACTTGGTCTATCAGAATTTAAAGCAGTATTTTGCTGGAACAAGGACCAACAGCAAATCAAATAGAGCAGATGTTTGATTGGACTCTACAACGTGTGTGTGTGTGTGTGTGTGTGTGTGTGTGTGTGTATCATGATCAAATTAGCAATAAGCAGCAAGACAATGGGTAAGGAATTATTATTCAATAAATAATATTGGAAAATTCAGCCATCAACCCAAATTATTGTCAAACACCAAAATAGCTATAGACTGATTTAAGTGTAAATGTGGAAGGAAGGAGGGAAGGGAGGGAGGGAGGGAAGGAGGAAGGAAGGAAAAAACTAAAAAATGTAGGTGAATGGCTGAGCTCTGGAAGGAGCATTTTCTAACCAGAAATGATTCATGAGAACACAAATGAAACAATAAGTCTGACTACAGAGCAACTATATAATTTTCAAAATAGAATTTTAAAAAGGCAAATGACAACTTAGAAAAGTATTTTCAGCCAGTAGTATAATTATTCTTAATGAACCATAAGATATTTTTAAATCATTGAGGAAATCACTACATTTTAAAATTGGCAAGTGATATGAATAAACCACCAAAAAAGGATGGTCACGCATTTGGCCAGCAGTTGAGGCTGGCTGTGGGCTGGGAGTTCAGCTGGGCTGTAACGTGGGATAATGTAACATGTGGATTCTCCAGCACAGAGGTCTCAGGGTGGACAGACTCCTCCCATGGCAGCAGGCTTGTAAGCAAGTGTAAAATGACAGCTAGGTGGCCACTTCTGACCAAACCTGGGTGGTCACATAGCATCACACCCCTGGCATTGTACTGTCATTTTATTGACGGCAAGTGGGTCACTAAGATCAAACCAGACTCATGAGGACAGATACAGATCCCACAGCTCCATCGGAGGAGTTAGAGAATTTGGGGACATGTTTTAAAACCTCTGCAGAGACAGAGAAAATAAACTTATGGTTCCTGAAGGGGAAAGGTCGGGGGAGTGGATAAATTAGGAGTATGGGATTAACAGATACACACTACTATAAATAAAATAGATAACAAGGGTCTACTGTATAACACATGGAACTATATTCAATTTCTTTTTAATAACCTATAATGAAAAAGAATCTAAAAAATGATGTATATATGCATAACAGTCACTTTGCTGTACACTTGAGACCAACTCAATATTGTAAGTCAACTACACTTGAATAAAAAAAAGCACAGCAGAATGAGATATTATTTCTATTACATCTTAAATTTAACTAAAATATAATTAAAATTAAACAGCTTTAATAATAATATTCAGTGTTGCTAGAACCGTGAACAGCATTTTTTTCTAAGGAAACAATGTTTCTAAGGAAGCAAAGTTTCTAGAACTTTAAAAATGCTTGAGTCTGGTGCCTCAGTAGTTCCCCTTTTAGTAATTATCCTAAGGGTATAATCAAATTTGCAGTCCAACATTTAGCAAATATTTATCTACTTGCCATCATTCATACTTTTTAGAAGTACGTTCATACTTTTAAAAAAGTGTGACAATCTGTGTTGAGCACTTTTGTTAAATGGATTGTGTTGAATCTATATCAGAGAACATAATGCAGCGTTTATAAATCTTGCTTTTGATGAATATGTAATAACATAGGAAACTGTTCCAGGGCTGTGGAAAAGGATGATATAAAATTAAATACAGCGTACATTTATAAAGTTTATTTTTAAACGCATATCCATTGTATGTGCACAGAAAAAGACTGGAATAGTAAACAGGCAAATGTTAACAGTGACTATGGCCCTGGTGGAGGAAAAAAGGATGATTTTTATTTTCATATGTATACTTCTTTATAGTTTCCAAATGTTTTATAAGGCATATTGTTTTGCCTTTGTATTTAGAAAAATAAATAAGTAACATTGCTTTTTAAAGTAAAGGGGAGAATATTTGATCTACACTCACTCATGGGTGGTAAGAAATTTCTCTGCAGGGTTAGCAGCAGGTTATTCAGAAACGTGCCACAAATCCATTTAAAGATCCTCCTCAAGGTGAGATTTCTCCAGCTGTGTTTCAAAAGCACTTGAAGCTATAATTTTAAATCCTCTAGATATGTCAAATTAAGTTACTCTAGCCGCAATTCAATATATCAAAAAGTTAATAAATAAGACAAGAGAAAGCAAAACAATAAACTCTAAATCAGGGTTTTGGGGGAGGGACTCTTTAAAGAGTTATATGGTCTCAGTAACAATGCAAAGTGTTGACGGAGACCTGCAAGGACCAAGCAAAGCACCATTTCCCGTGGAGATAAAAACATGGCAGCAGCGTCCAGAGACAGCTCGAGGTTAGGGAAGATGAAGTGTTGTATCTGTGGCCCAACTGCAGCTCTTTCCCCTTATTCAAGGTCTCCTGTAAGATGAGCTTCACAACATCCTCTTTGGTGGGGGACAGAGGGAGTGTTAACGAACAAGAACCGTTCCACCAGGATGTGAACCCCACTAAAGTTCACATAGCAGGCAGAAGGGTAGACACACACACCCAGTGGGTTGCTTTGAAGGCTCACAGTTTTACCCAGGATGGCAAAGATGTGTCACACACTTGTACACTCCACTGTCTTGCGACACTGACAGACAGCAATCATCAATCAGAACACTTTCCTGCCAAGTGTAGATTCCTCCTGAAAACCCTTCTTTCAATGGTGCCTAGAATTGACCTGTGAGTAGAAACCAACCTGACAGCTTGCCCCAGACTCAGAATAGACTGGATCCACCAAAAAAAAAAAGCCTTCTCTGATGTCCTTAACCAGTTCTACCAAAGGATTGCAAAGTCTTTCCTGAGACATCTTTAAATGGACTGCAGATTCCGAATCTATATTCTAGTGCAACACATAGTCTGTTGGGGATCTAAGAAAATCAGCACAGTGCCCAACTCCTGTTGGGCTCTGCACCTCATGGCCAGCAAAGTCTATTTAAGCCCCTACTTCACCACCTCATACCCTTCATTTCACAAAAGAGCAAGGGCTCTTGTGTCCTACACACCACCCTCAAGCTCCTTGAGAGGTTGTGTATTCTCCCTTCTCTTCTCACCATCGCTCCACCCGGGAGCGTTTAGGATCTAATTACATTGTCAAGAATGTGATGGACACTCGAGAAATGTTAAAACAATTAATTCAGTAATTGGAAAAAATAGTGACACCTCCATTAATCCAAGTGATCGAACTGGAGGAAGAAGGAGGTTACCCCATGGAGGCCTGTATTGTTTTTCCTAGGCTCAATCCAAATATAAGGGTGTCATGGGGTCTTTTCTGATTTGGGATGCCTGGAACAAGGTTCTCTCGGCTACACAGGAAGTGTGGTGACCACCTGTATCCAGGGTTATCAGCCTTGAGTGCATTCCACCCGGACAATCCACACTGGAAATGCCCCACAGCCAGAGACTGAAACGAAGAGTCTTTACAGCTGGGCATGGAGCAGCTATCTGCAAGCAGGAAAGGTTAAAATAAATAGTGACTTGAACAAGACCCATCTTGATGAGAAGTCTGCACAGTGTCCAAAGCCCTGGAATGCTCAGCCACTTCAAGGGAAGAGTAACTGCCCGGTATCTGCAAAGGGGGCAAAGGCCTCAGGCCACTTGCTTTGCAAGTCTGCATGAGAAGCCGTGGCTCAGACTGCCCGGGACCCTGGAGCCTACAGGATAGATGTTTTACGGCCACCACTTCCCCTTCGGTGAAAAAGCAGGCGAGCAATCCAGGGCTGGGCGAGGGACCGCCCCACGCGCCAGATGCTCACTAACGAACCTCCAAACCAATCAGCATCGTCTGTGCCTCCTGGTAGGCGGACCCCCTGTTTATTTTGAACTCCCCTTGCTTGTTGCTGATGGGACAGGGAGACCTATTTGCAACCACCAGGCTCTCCTCCATGCCACACCCTCCGCCACAACTCCTGAACTGTTGTGTCTGACATTTTGAAAGCTGGATTTCTCCAGCTGCCGTCAGAGGACCAGACACGAGGGTGTAACTTATCCCTGAGCTTCAGCTTGTACCGCGAGCATCTTCTAGTCGACGCAGGCTTCACTCTGCCGTTCACAGATCTCTATTTCCCAGTCACCTCCCATTAGAGACTAAATATGAATTTGTACTGGTTAATGGACTTGACCAGTGGCAAATTTGATTCTGACACAGGGAGGTCTAACGTGGTATTACACTCCATTGCCTTCTAGAACATTTGTAAAATACTCTAGAGCCATCCCCCTCACACCCTACCCATGTGTCTTGCTCTTTCACACACACACACACACACACACAGGTGAATGTGCACTCCTTGATCTTCATTATCTGAGAACAGAGTTTCTCAACCTCAGCACTATTAGCATTTTGGGCGGGATAGTTCCTTGTGGCCAGGGCTGTCCTGTGCATTGTAAGATGTTTGGCAGCACCCCTGGCCTCTGTCACACTAGATACCAGTGGCACCGCCCCAGTGGGACAATCAAAAATCCCTCTGGACATTGCAAATGGCCCCTGGGGAGTAAAATCGTTCCCTGCTCCATGGCAAACCACAGTTTCCTTAGACCTAAAAGGGCCATATCATTTCTAGCTTTTCGTGAAGCCAAGAGATACTAGATGTTGAGTAAGAAAGTTCCTCTTTTACAATTTATTTCCTGGATTAAACAAATCGAGGCGTTTAAGTAGCTGGGAGAAAATCCAAGAATTCCTCTGAGGAAGAAGTGTTCTTTCGGACGAGGCAGCCCTCATTCCCTGAGGTTGAGCGATTTAACATACAGTGCAGCGGGGGCCTCGGTGACCCCTTCACCGCACCTTCCTGTCTTATGGGGGGAGGACTTACGGGGAGAGATGGCTTGAGAGGCCCCCGGCATCTCCCCACCGTCCTGCCTTTTCCATCAATAGTAGCTCTATCCCAGCCAGCCTCTTTCATTATGTCAGAGTAAGAACAGGAAGGGAGAGAGTTCTCACCAAACAAAACATTTTTTATCAAAAGTAAGAGGAATTCAGGGACAGCCCCTGGCTGGGGGGCTGTTGCCTAGGTCTCCTCCCCTGGGCTCCCTGAGCCCCCTGCAAACTTCACTCTTAACCAGTTAGCACCCTGCACTGGGGTCACAAGTCTGCTGTCGGTCTCTACCCCTAGACTGTGACCTTCCTGAGGGCAGAGGCTTCATCTCATTCAAAGGATCACTCCTTGAGCTTAGCACAGAGATTGGCTCACATTTTTATTTCAATAATAACTGATATATATTTAGTACCTGTACCAAGTGCTAAACACTGTACATTTCATACACCTCATCTCATTCAAACCCCCCCAAATCCTGAGAGGTGGGTACCGGATCATCCCCACTTTGCAGAGTGGAGATAGAGGCTTGGGGGTTAAATGGCTCGTTCAGAGCCTCCCAGCCTGTGACAGAGACAAAGCCAAGTCCGCAGCCCAGGCTGTTTAGACAAAGCTCTTAATCCCTGAACGCTACCAGGCACTTGATACTTGATGAACTAATGGATGAAAGAACAGATTATTAAAGTGCCCCCCCAGTGATCTTGCCAATCAGAGAATGTTTGCTAGACTGTGGTGACTGCCAGGTGTCCCTATTCTCTCATCAGAGGGAAATCCGGGGAACTGAGATTCTATCTCGCCTCTCCCTGCCGTGCTGAACACACCCTGGGGGTAGCTGGAAAAGATTCCTTGGAGCTTGGTATTGTTTCTTCTTTAGGACGGAACAGTCACCCCCTCAGTACTGCCCTTCCTGGGCTCACATCCATGACTGTGCCCACCTGCTTCAGGGATGGGATGCTCCTGGCTGCAACTTGGGGAAAGCTGAAGCAGAAGCTGGGGAGTAAACAACCCTGACCAGCACCAAGTTCATTCATTTCAGCAAACATTGATTGATGACGACCCAGCAGCACCTCAGCTGGAAACTGTTCAGATAGTGGTCCTTGCCCTTCAGGCTCCCAGGGCAGCAAGGTAAGGACACAAACCCAAGTAAAGCTAACACAAGCCAAGTCTTGGTAAATGTCATGATCAAGGTCCAAACAACTGAATAAAACAGGCGGAAATGGTTTATTCTGCCCAGAGCGACCAGGAACTGCCTTGGAGAGGAGGCTGGGTGTGAAATAGACTTGAAGAAAGGATGGAGGATTGAGAATCACTAGTGGAGAGGATGCCAGGTGGAAAGGGCTCAGGTAGCAAAACCATGGTGGGCGTGGGCGGAGAGGAAATCAGAGAAAGGTGTTGGGCTCTGCGGGGGCAGGCGGGGGTTGGTGAGGCTCAAATCTAGGCTGGGACCAGACCAAAAGGACACATATTTCTCCATTCAGTGGAGAATTCTTCTCACTTTGTTCAAAGAACAACAACTGATGAGTTTACCTAGTTTTAATTTGGATTCCACCAGAAGCAGATCCTGGAACAAGTATTTGGGCACAAGTTGTTTACTTGGGAGGTGATCCAAGGAAGCACTGGGAAGGCTGTGGGTGATGGAGACAGGGAAGGGAAGGATGCCAGTTCAGGGTGTGTTAATGAGCAGGTTACCAATAGGGGCAACTAGGCCTCTGTCCCACTGGCAGGGCTGTGCTGGAATGGGTCGGACGGATTCACAAGAGCCAGTTGTGTGAATCTCTCCCCAGCTCTGAGTTCAGTGGCATCTGTTGTTAACTTGAATTCTGCCACGGTGGGAGTATTACACCACAGAAATTAGCAAATGCTGCAGATTAAGGCCTTACCTGTGCCCATCCCCTCCCAAAGAGCCCGCTTACCAGCACACACACACTGCCTGCTGGGGCCTCAGAGAGATGATGGGTAGGGGGCAGAGGTCACTGGGGAGCCAGGGTGTTTACCCACCAACACCCATCAGTCATTGGCTGAGAGCCGCTCCAGGAGGGTTACCTGCCCTGTGTTCCTAGAACAGGACAATTACAGTCCCAGTTGAAGAATGCCCTCAGGTGGTGTCTGATTCCATTAGGGCTGCTCTAACACATACCATAGACTGGGTGTTTTTAATAGAGAAATATTAAATAAATGAGAACATTTATTTCTCACAGTTCTGGAGGATGGAATTCCAAGATAAAGGTGCCTGCAAGTTTGGGCCTGCTTCCTGGTCATAAATGACCATCTTCTTGCTGTGTCCTCACATGGCAGAAGTGGGGAGGGAGCTAGCTCTCTGGGAACTCTTATAAGGGCACTAATCCCATTCACCAGGGCTCCACCCTTATGATCCAATCATGACCTCCCAAAGGTACAACCTCCTCATACCATCACACTGGGGGTTTAGAATTTCAACATATGAATTCTGGGGGGACATAAACATGTAGTCTATAGCAGGTGGGCAGCCTCAGTTGCCTGCAATAGAAAACCATTCGCATGTAAGAGCCTAGAGAGGACTGAGGGGTGTGGCCAGGGCCCCAACAGCATCTGTTGTGGGTCTGAACTACCCAGGGGCTACACTGAATAAAATGTCCCCTTCCCTAGGAAAGATTGCTCAGGAAGTGGAATGAAACCCATCCACCATCTCCATCAGCTGGCTCCCTTGCCTTTTCCCCATATACACATCTGTAATCCTCTTCCTGATGGCAGACAACCAACTCGTACAGATTTAGCAGATGCACAAACGGTTCTTCACTCACGAACTCACACTTCCAAGGGATATTTTCACTCTACGAGGGCTCCAGAAAGAAGAGTCTTCAGGAGCTCCAGAGGTGCTCAAATGGCAAACAAGCCCCATTCCCCACACACGGCCACGCATGCCCAATAATCGATGTTAGTCCTGTTCCCCAAAAAGTAAAATTCAAAATGCAGAAAGTTTAGGGACTGGAAGGTGACAGCTTCCTTAAATAAGTAAGGACATCCCTTCCCAGTGGCAGATACACCACGGCCTGTATCCTCCAGAGCACGGGGTCTTGCTAATAAGCTCTCCCTCTCCGTGTCCCAGTTTTGCCCCTTGGGAAAGCTCATAAGATGAGGCTGTGACAGCAGAAGGATTTTGGATTCGGCTCTTATTTTTATCCGGTGAACTCTGACACGCTCCGTTCCCCCACTGCTTGGGGACTTTGTACGGGTGAAGGAGATATTCTGTCTCTGAAGTGCTGAGAGCTCCTTGGAAGCAAAGACTTGGAGCGAGATAAGGAAGGTCGGACAGAAAATCTCCTATTACTGGGCTTTGGAAGGGTCAGAGCGACAGAATCCTGGGTAAAGGGGGATAAAGATGAGGAAATAGCTGATATACATTCCTTTGTAGGGTCTGGAGCAGAAAAGGTGAGATAAAGTTTGGAAAAGAGGAGGTGTACAGGTCACAGTGTCTGACTCCTAGCGTGCTCACCCAAAGAAATGGACGATTACATTCAATGACCTGCCCCCGCAATCCCTGTAAATCATCCTTCTCCAGCTTGTGTCCCAAATAACTAATATAATAAACAATGTCTCCTTTACTCAGCACTCCCCAAACCATCCTTTTGTTTAACCGCAATTCACAAAAACAATTTCTTCATTGTAAATAAATCCCTAGGCTCTACAATATGCCCTGATCCAGGAAAACACAGGAACATATTTTATAAGCTCCGTGTATTTCCAAACAAGGGACATTGTTTAACCAGAGAAATGTTATTTTAAAGAATCCTCCTGACAGTAAACCCTAGACAGCATCTTCTGGTGGAAAAATAAAGGTGGCACAAAAGTGAGATGACTTGTGGAAGGAAAGCTGGCAAAGGGAATTCAGGATTGTTTGTTCCATCTATTCAGCCCATTGCCCAAGGGTCTTAGAGCGTGACTGGAAGCTCTGAGGCCAAATTGGGACGGCAAGGCTGCCTGTACTGTCACAGAGGGATACACAAAGCCATGCCTCTCTCCCTCTCTCCTAACTGGCAGGGCAGGGGGGAGGATTTGGTGGTAGGCGGGACCATCTGGGCTTTCTCTGCTCCTTCTCTCCACCACCAGAGCCGGTTTACCAGCACCCCACCGCCCACTGGGGACCCCTGAGAGATGGTGTCCTCCTGAAAGCAGACAGCACTGTGGGAGCTCGGGTACTGACCCACCAACACCCACCAATCACTGGCTGAGGGCTGCTCCAGGAGGGTTACCTGCCCAGCATCCCATGCTGCCCTGGGCTGGGACAAGCACGCTTCGAGCCACAGAATGCTCTCTGGCTGGGACCCTCAGTGGCTTCGCTGTAGCGAACTCGTAGCACATAAGGCAACGGGGAGGTGTGGGGGAGTGGCCAGGGCCCTAACAGCATCAGCTATGGAGCTGGACGACCCAGGGGCTACAGTGAATGCAATGTCCCCGGCCCATGCTCCAGGGTCTTAATATTATGAATTATTTTTGTTAGAACCATTTCTGAGATGTGACACACCTCTCTGCCCTACAGAGAACCCTCAGGACATAACCAACGCCTTTCTCTTGCTCAGTTACTGAGTCCACGGAAAGGACGTAGGGCCAAGAGATGGATCCTGTGATCTCAGCCCCGTGGACGCCCCCCTCAAACAACCTCCAGCCAGGCAGCCCTCAGGCTGACCAAAGCTCCCCACGCCCTCCCCCAATTATCTGCTGCTTCCGCTCAAGAGACAAAGTGCCTGGGGGAGGACGGAGCCTGAGCTCTTCAGCCGCAAGGGAAGGAGCCAGGGACCACTCCCCAGAGAGGTGCCCAACCCTCGACAATGCCCAAGGAATGCTCTGTGGCCCCTACACTCAGTGGCCTCAGACGCCGTATCTGTCCACAGTTCCTAAGCATTCAGTCTCCTCCTGTCACTTGCTTTTCCGCATCTGATTTTCCTGGATCCTTCAGCCCAGTATCTCTGTTCTCCTGCCCATCGTGAACGTGAACGGCAATGACTTGGGGAAAAAGGCCATCTCGATGACTTAGCACTCTGCTTTCCACATCATTCTTAAGTCAATAAGCCGTACACCCGGCGGCTGCACACACTTGCTCCACGAATCAGTAAGGCCTACAGGGATTGTGCTTGTGTGGGTGGGGCTAGGGGAGCCCGCTGCTCTGGGTCTGTCTGCCTGTTTCCAGTAGCATCCAGCTGCACCCCTCCTGCTCTCTCGGGCCACAGCTTAAAGAGTAGAACTCAGGACCCAGGCCAAGCCATTCAGCTTCTTCCATTTTCCTGTCCTAGGGCTCCTTAGTGGTAGTGAGGGGGTAGCGGCAGGGGGAGGTGGGAGAGGGCAGGGATTGAGCTAGGCTGGTCCCATCATAATTGTCTCCACAGTTTTTCTGGGCATTCTGGGGCAAGGTCACTTACTCTCCTCTGCTATGGAGTTCCTCAAAGGAAGTGAGGCCAGGAGATGATGCCCTGAATGGAGCTACGGTGAAACCAGATGTATCCCCTGGACTTTCAGCTTAAAATAAACATAAACTCTCTTCAGGCATTAAACACTTGGAACTGGATTTTCCATCACTCACATCTTCGAAAAGAGTCTCAACCAACAGGCCTTGTAGCAGACATTTTCCTTGCTTTCTAGAGGAGTTTCCATCAGCTTCTGAGATGACAGATGCTGCTCAATGATCAGCTTTGCTGGTGGTAGTTGGGACCATCTGTGCAGCAGCCACGTGTGGTGGGGCCCTGCCCGCTCCCTTCCCAGCTTCCCTCGACCTTTGTTCCCAGCCTCTGCTCAAGCCAGAAACCTGGGGGTCATCCCTGGTTCCTCTTTGTCCCTTGCTCTTTGGATCCAATCAGTCATCATGTCTGATTAATTCCATGTCCAGACAGCTCTCAAATGCACCCACTACTTTCCCTTTCCTCTGACATCACCCTAATCTGAGCGTCTGTCACCTCTTATGGGGGCCCCTAAAATAGTCCCTAACCAGTTTCTCCCTCTACACCTGCCCCATCTAACCCTTTCTCCCCCAACACCCAAGTGAAATTGCAAACTGTAAGTCAAATCATTATGTCTGCCCCTCCCCTATTAAATCCTTTGCGTGTGTGTTAAACCACCTACACTGCTCTGGCTGCACCAGCCCCCTTGTGGTCTCTGGAATGTACCAAGCTCTTTTCTGCCTCTAGCCTGCATGAGTTTCCTATTGCTGCTGAAACAAATCACCACAAACCCAGTAGCGTAAAACAACACAAATTTATCTTCTGGTTCTGTAGGTCAGAAGTCTCAGACAGGTCTCATGGGGCTAAAGTCCACGTGTCTGCAGGACTGCTCTCCTTTCTGGGGCTCTGGGGGAGAATCTGTTTCCCTCACTCTTAATTTTATAGAAGCTTCTTGCATTCCTTGGCTCATGGCCCCCTCCTCCTTCTTCAAACATTGCAACTCTCTGATCCTTTTTCTAATGTCATATCCTTCTCTGGCTGCAGCAGGGAAATGTCTCTGCTTTTAAGGACTCAGGTGATTAGACTGGGCCCACCCAGATCATCCAGGATATCCTTCCATCTCAAGGTCCATAACCTTCATCTGCAAAGTCCCTTGTGCAACATCAGGTAAGATATTCACAGGTACTGATTTTGTACTGATTTCACTGTATGCCCACAGCAATGTCAGTCACAGGGTATTTGATGAATGAATTTGATGAATGAATGAATTTGATGAATGAATGAATGAAATTGGCATTGAACTTTAAGCTTAGCCCTGCCTCCTTCTTCAGGACAAATCCTGGCCTGACGCAGAATGGATTTCGGGAGCTCTGACCTGGATTTCTGGGATTCAGTACCCAGCCTCCCTTGCCGTGACTCCACCCCTGCCCCGTCCCCAGTCAGGAGGCCACGTGTCCCCTCTGATCCTGTGAGCCAAGCCCCTGGCGGAACCACTGCTTTATCCGCCCTTGTCCACATGATTCCTGGATTAGGGTCTACTCTTGACCTCTGCTGGCGAGGGGTGCATTTCCTTCCTAGCACTTCTCAGAATTACTAATTTTACATGTCATCATCTATCCTTCAGTAAGCAGTGTACCAGGAGGACAGTGTTTGCTTCTCTTTTGTTCCCTGTTGGATCCGCAAGACCCCACCTAGTGCCTGGTTCCCTCCCTCCCCAGACACTCAGGGGCTGCTGGTGACTGCACGGAGACCCTGACACTTCCGTCCTGTGTAGACCACCCAGGACTGCCCATGGATTGCTTCCCTTCTCCACACTGGAGCTCCCCAACACTGACTGCCCTGTGCACTGACCCCAGGTCCTCCAGAGGCCACATCTGGACTTCCTCTTCCCATTTCCAATCCAGTTCCCTTGCCTCTATTCCATGCTGTGGGAATTTTACCTCTAATGCATATTCTGGGATGAATACCAACCTCAGGAATGGGCACGAGTCCAGAGAGAATAATATAGGCTTTACTCAAGCAATATTTATCGAGCACCTGATCTGTGCCAGGTCTTCTGTTGAGAGTTGCACCAAACTGAGCAACCACAGAAACTACCCTTGAGAATCCCCCAAAATGGCAAAGAAACAAGTAACTACCCTCGAATGATAAATGCTCCAATTCTCTTGCCACAGCTATGGGGGCCGGGGCAGAAAAGCCAAGAGTCTCCAGTTGTCTCTCCACCAGACCATCCTGTTAAGGGGAGCGCTCAGGGTTAGGCTGCCCCGCCCTGGCTTAGGGAGAGGGGAGGCTGTGAGAGCCCATGGAAAGGTTAAGGGTCAAAGCAAGGAGTGTGAACAGAATTTTACTTCTCATTTAAATGTAATTCATGTCTCATTCCAGCAAGACAGAGGCTCAGGCTCAGATGTTGCAAAGATTTTAGAAATTGTAAGGTCGGTTCTGCAAACAGGTACTCATCTCTCAGGTGAGGATCTGCATGTCTGACTTCACGGAAGGTCTATAGGAGGAACGAAGGCAACAGAAGCAGGGTGACTGGAGCAGGGCCAGAGTTGCCAAACTAGGAAAGAGGATACAGTTCCCCTGCGCCCTACTTCTCAGAGGCTCTTCCTCAGATGCCAAAGTGCTCAGTGGGGAAAATTGCAAAACAGTAGTAAAAAGGTTTTCAAGTTGGAAAATGCAGCCCTGAAGTTAACCGAGGCACCAGCCAGCTCGCGGCATTCCGTCATCTGTCAGCTGAGATGGGGAGATCCCGGAGCAGCCGGTGAACCGGCAGGCAGATGACACCGGGATGAGATGTGCCATCCCTCCCCTTGGTCTTGCTTGCCCATGGACCCCCATCAGAGGGTTGATGGGAAGACATTTGCAGGCCTGGTACGTTTCTCCAACTCGCAAGCTGCTGTTAGTCCTTTACTCTGGGCCTCCGTTGTGGCTGACACAGAGTTTTACTAATGCAAAGTGACCTGCCAAACCATTTTGGCCATGTTTTGCTGGAAGCCAGAGAGAGGACAAAGAACGCTATAAAAAATAACAAGCAAAGCAGAATGCCCTGCCTGTCTCCCTGAGGTGACACCAGCTATTTTCCCATGAAAATAAAGGGAGCAAGGAATAATTAAGAGAAGGGGGAGGGGAGACGCAAAGAAACCCATCTGTAAAAACAGGAGGATTTTCAATGACTTTTCAGTAGCAAAGGAACAATTATTATAGTCTTCTGAGGGGATTCAGAATTCCAGAAAATGGAGAGACCTCGAAAGTGAATCAATGCTGTTGTTGTTTTTGTTGTTTAACCAGCCTTCCCAAATGTTATGTGAGCCTCAGAATAAGTTTTAAGAACTGCCACTCTGTTTTCGGATGTGAAGGGGTCTCCACGGGGCTTCTACCCTAATCTGGGTAAGTAAAGAGTGGATTAAGCCGGTAATTTTCAGTAGCTAAAAAAGAACTACAAAGGCACAAGTGCTACCAATTATATCTCAACACAAACCCGTGCCTCCTTAAGCCTGGATGCAGACAAGGCAAACAATTTCATAGTCAACCAGGGTGTTCTCGGGGAGACCTGGGAACATGCTGTGCGCATTAAAGGGGAGATATCTCGCATGTGCAATTACTCAACACATCTTTAAAACTGTAAACACTTGTTCACATGTGGAGAAGTTTAGAGCTGCGAGGGCTTGGAAAACCCACCTGGCAGGCGGGTTCCCTCCATCACTCCCCAGTTGCGGAACCGTTCTCCGAGCCCACTGTTCTTCCCAGAGCCAAACCCAAGTCAGCAGAGAAATCACCAAGGACTGGCGGGGGGCAGGAGTTCGTGCGCGCGCTATTTTTAGCCAGAGCACTCCCTCTTCCCCTGTCTGGATTGACCCGCTCCCATAAACCTTGCCTCCATCTCTCCCCCCACAAACCCCCCACCTCGCTGCCTCGGGGAGCTGGGAGCTCGCAGAGATGCCATCTGGCCTTGGCTAGCTGCTCTCTTCACCTTTGAGTGGCACGGAGGATACTGAGGTTTCCAAAGAAATGCAGCGGAAGATGACCGCCCAGCTGTTTTTTGGAAACAGTAGACTGTGTGGCCTCAAAGACGACCCACCATGCATGGAAAAATCATCTCTCCCCACGTGCTCAACAAAGGAATGTATAGAACCCAAGGACCCCAGCCTATAATGACGGGAATCAAATGGCAATAAAGCAAGGTTTGTTCTATCCTGTCAGCCTCTGGCCTGGCTCACTTGAGAAACACACTCCTATATACATAACAGATGAGTCACACGTCAAATGTGGAAAAGATCCATTAGATCGCGCTGCTCAGCTGGCTGTCCAACGGAGAGGGCACGGCTGCGCCTCCTTTCCCGGGGCTGGCGTTACATGTCTCCGGCAAGAAGCTGATGGTTTTGCTTTTCTGATTTAATTTGCCATTGTGAGCCCACTGGGGAGGGAGCAAAGCTCATTCCCTGGCCTCTCAGATCCCCACGCATTCTAGGCGCTGGTCTAGGAGACCAAGTACTCTAAATTCAGAGGGAAATACATTCCCCGCCGTGGAAAAATGGCAACAAATCCATGAGAAATTAAAATTTCACTTGAAATGGAAATTTTACCATCACCAAAATCCACCAGATTTTGGACTGGGGGGTTGGGAAAGAGGTTTCCAAAATGAAATGATGTCTACAAGTTGTTTGTTTCAAAGGATGTAATCTACTGTAAAAATGAAATAATCATCCCACCTGAATAAGAGTTCTTTCTCTTCCAGCAGACCTTTTCCAGGCTCTATAATTTTACTGTTAATGGGCAGAGGGAACGGAATCAGCTAGGTAATGGGCACCCCTAGCACTGAAGTCATTTAATTAGCACCAGTAAATGAGAGTCACCCAGATGCTGGAGCACAATTAGCTGTGCCCAAAACATCTCCCATGTCGGTCGGCCAGTAATTAGAGCCAAGGATGGGAGCTAAGCACCCTGGGAGAAGGATCCACCCCAGCCAGGGACAGGACCAGGCCAGAGGTCTAGCTCTGCAGCAGCCCGAGCAATGCTAGCACCCCAAATCCCAGGAAGGCATCACGCTTGAAGCAGAGGCAAAGAAATGAGTGAAAGAATCACATAATAAATGATAACAATATAGTGTTCTCCAAGTACCAATAGGCGTTATCTGGGGAACTTCCCCGGCAATCCAGTGGTTAAGGCTCCACGCTCTCAAGGCAGGGCGCACGGGTTCAATCCCCGGTCGGGGAACTAAGATCCCGCATGCTGCCTGGCGTGGCCAAAAAAAAAGTTATCTGGGCTCTGAAGCCATATCGTCTAGGTTTGAATCCTAGCTACATGCTTTGAGTAAGTGACTAAGATCTTTCTGTCTCAGTTTACTCATCTGCAAAATGGGTATAGTAAAATCTCCCTGAGGTTTAAATGAGTTAATATGTATAAAGTGCTTAGAAGAGTGACTGGGAGGGACATGGTAAGCCTTTCATAAATGTTGTTATTCTTACAACAACAACTATAATATTTTTTATTATTCTTGTTATCATTATATATTAATCTCACTTTATTTTGACACGGCCAGTGCATCATGGCTGCCCATGGTCATCCAGCCACAGTGGTGGAATAAGCAGAGTAGTAGTAGTAATTGCAGTAATAATAATAATAATAGGTTCTACTTAATGCCTACCATGTGCCAGATTTTCACCTAGCTGCTCTATCTGACTCCTCTCCTCTGCCCTAGGTGCGGCCCACAGGTCAATTCCAGCCTGCCCCCTGTTTTAGTAAATAAGGTTTTACTGGAACTCAACCAAGCCCACTTGTTCACATATTGTCTGTGGCTGCTTTGGGCCATGACAAAAGACTTGAGTAGTCCCTAGAGACCATACAGACCTCAAAGCCTAGAATATTCCCAGCTGGCTCTTTAGTTAGCTTACATTCATTCTCATAATAACCTGTGAGGTAGGTTTTCTTTGTTTCCTATTTTCAGAGAAGGAGACCAGGCTTCAAAGAAGGTCAAGGATATGCCTAAAGTCTTTCCTGCAGGGGCTAGACCTCATTTGACTCCAATATATCGCCTCTTCCGGCCACACTCTCCCGGATCCAGGAGCCCAGAGTGTGTTCTCAGCTCTGGGTCCATCACCGTCCACCGCAGGTGGGGGAGAGGTGAGCTGGACACAGCCAGGTGGGCGGCTGCTGATCAGGTGCTCTCCTTCCCCTGGAGAGAACGATCATGAGCAGGGTGAAGTCCTTCAGGGCAGGGACAGTCTCGGTCACACACTCTCCTCCTCCAGTAGTTTGACACCAGTTTAACAAACACGCCAGTAGTTTATTCATGGTCCCTGCCGAGGCTCCACTGTGTGAGGCAGGAGGGTGACAGAAGCAGGTGCTCCGCTGGGGACGGTTTCAGGGCTGTGACAAGGAATCGGCATTGAGTTACCCCTTGGAGACCGGTTGGTAACATTCGTTTACCAAATGGTGTGGTAATTACCCAGAGATCTGTCAAATTTCAAATGTGTTCAGAAAGGGGACGTTATTGCTACCACATGTGGTGGATGTTAAGAAGCATTTTCCTTGTTGGAAAAGTGCCCCCAATTGCAAAGTCCTTGAAGACAAAAGGTTCATCTCAACTCCCCTCAGGTGGTTGCCCATCTCAGAGACACAGGTGTCGGGGTGGGTGGGAGGGCCCACAGCGCTGGGCTTGGAAGGGAGAATGTGGCCTGGGTTGGCTATGTAGGCTTGGGCAAGCCCTTGCCCCTCTCTTCAACGATAAAGTGATCCTTATGAATCTGAAGTTCCCATGCTCCAAAATCAAATTCCATTTGCTGCAAGGGAGGCTGTCCTCAGCAGCATGACAATTTAGTGAGCATGTGGCCTTTGAGATGAATTCATATCCTTGTTCTGCTGTGTGAGCTTGGGCAGGTCGGTTAGCTACTCTGTGCCGCTTTCTCCTCACTTGTAAAATGGTGAGCACGGAGGTGCCCACCTCTGCTATTTTAATCCTACTTTGAGTAAAGAGACAGCCCCAGTGTCTGGTCCATGATGAATACCACACACATCATACACGTACACACATTATTTATTACTTTTTTCATTACAAGCGCACCTTTTTCCCACTTGGGATAAGCTCTGAGAGATCATTTTATAAGGAAGTCCATTGCAAGCCTGTCTAGTCAGGATCGAGGTCACTAAAAGACCCGGTTCTGGTGCAGAATCTTTCTGCACTTTCTGATCTCAACCTACATCTCCGAGTTGTGAAGCTGGGCTGAAAATTCTGGGGCCTCTGGGGAAAAGGGGTGGGAGGTTTGTATGTTTTTGTTTTTCCCTCCGCTCCTCTGACTTCGCTTCTGCCAGCTCCGGGACCAGCCAGTGGGTCTCTCGGGCTTCTTGCCAGGTCCAGTTTGAGGAGCTGACCTCAGAGTCCTCAAAGGGGGGAGAAGTTAAAAGCACTCAGTGTAGGCACCAAATATTGGTTCCGATCTGCTTTCCTCACTGCCTAGGACATTCCCCTCCCCTGTCCTCCTAGGTTTACTCCTTCCATAGAGGCTGATTGAGCACCTACTATGGTCCGTCCTAGTGAACAGAGAAAGGTCCCTTCACTGGAACCCATGCTCTTTTGGAGAGTGTGAAGGAGATATACTAAAAATACAGATAAAGAGGTACTATAATACATGTCAATAAGTGATGTAGAGAATAATTAAACACAGAACAGAGGTAACGATGAGGCTTCCTCTTCATTTCAGGTATGGTAAGTCCCCTACATACGAATGCACTCCATTGAAGAGCACATTCATAAGTCCAATTTGTTCGTAAGTCCAACCAAGTTAGCCTAGGTACCCAACTAACACAATCGGCTATATAGCACTGTACTGTAATACAGTATATAATAATACTTCTATAATACTTTTTTATAATACTTTTCACACAAATCATAATGTATAATATGTTCACACAAATCATACATAAAAAACAAATAAACACAAAAAATAAAGAAAACATTTTTAATCTTAGAGTACAGTCCCTTGAAAAGTACAGTAACGCTACAACAGCTGGCATCCAGGGGCTGGCATCGAGTGAACAGGCAGGAAGAGTTACTGACTGGAGGAGGGAGGGAAGATGGGAGATGGTAGAGCTGAAGGACGGTCAGCAGTAGGAGACAGAGGGCGAGCTGCAACGTCACTCACGCCTGATGTTGACGGAACACACGTTCGCATCTTTGAAAGTTCGTAACTTGAAGGTTCATATGTAGGGGACTTGCAGTACTTGAAGAGGGCGTCTTTGATCAGCAGAGACCAGAAAGAAGTGAGGTCATGAGCCCAGTAAATATTTGGGGGAAGAGAATTCTAGGAAAAGACATGAACAAGGGCCCTGAGGTGGGAGCATGCTTGGGGGCTAGAGAAACATTAAGGGGCTGGTGGGGTATAGAGAGGGGGTAAAGGGAGAGAAGCAGGGCATGAGGTCGAGAGCTGGTGGGGGGCCAGGTTGGGCGAGGCCTTTCAAGCCACGATGAGGACGTGTGCTTTGAGGCTGAGGAGAAGCCTCTGGAGGCTCCTGGGCAAAGGTTTGAAATCCAACTCAAGTTCAAAACCCAGTTCTGTCACTTACTAGCTACTTGACCTTGGGTACTTAATGTTTTTGTACCTCAATTTCCTAGTCTGTTAAATGGGGCTGACAACGCAGTCCGTTTCATGATATCGCTTGTTTTGAAAATCCAAGTTTATTCTAATGCAACTTATGATATGCCAGGGAACAATCTGAGCATATCTGAGCAATTTCATGCTTGGCTATCCATGATTTCAACTGCAAAACGCACAAAGTGAACAGAAAACTGCACCCAGGTGAATGAAGTCCAGTATGGACACACAAATGCACACACACACGCCCCAAACATCTCCCAGATGCCTCAGTTCACTGCCTGTGTTGGGGGCCACACCCTCCCCAGGTGATGTCACAATTTTCCCTTTCAGAAAACCCTCCTTTTACCACGTCACACTAACTCACAGGCTGACCCTGTCTGACTCTTCCGACACCCACGTCTACAGCACGCTTTGTCTTTTCCAAGGGGTGGTATTTATGTATTTCGCCAGCACATTGATTTTTAGGAAGGCATATGCCACATTAGAGCAGAACTGACTGTAGTACTCACCTCCTAGAATTATTGTGACCATTCAAAGTAGTTAGTACTTACAAAGCAATTACGTGTCTAGCTAGCACATACTTATTGCTGTAAGGACTTACCCTGCTTACTGCTGCTGTAAGTTATTGTTATCGTTATCAGTGGCATGCCCTCTCAAAGGGCCACTCCGGCAGCTGGGTTGAGAACAGGCTGTAAGTGGGCAAGAGTGGAAACCCAGAGACCGCTTAGGAGAATGTTGCAAAAATCCAGTTGAGCCAGGATGGCAGCTTGGATGAGACTGTAACAGGAAGGTGGGGAGATGCGGTTGGATTCTACTGGGAAGGTTTATCCAACCAAATTTACTGATGGACGGGGTGTGGGAGTGGGATGGGAGAGAAAGGATGACTCCAAAGATGTTGGCTTGAGCCAAGGAAGGATGGTAGTGTTCTCCCCTTCGATGGGGAAGGTTGTGGAAAGAGCAGGGTTTGGGGTAATCAAGTGCACTATTTTGGACCTGTTCACCATGATGCCTCTTAGCTATTCACGGGGAGGTACCATGGGGCCCGTCGTTTCCTCCACTCCTTTCTTTACTGTCCCTGAATGAAGAGAGCTGACCTGCCTTGGGCTCCCCATCACCCTGGTTTTCCTTCCTCCCAGCAGTTCTCAGCTTTTTGGTACAGCATTCTTGGCTAGACTATAAGCATCATGAAGACGGAACCATGTCTTATTCGCCGCTTGATTTCCAGAGCACGCGGTAAGTGCTCAATAAATACGTCCTGAAATAAGTGAGTGGGTGAGTAGTGTGGAGGCATCACTTCTCGTTACAGAGTGGCTTCGCCATCACCCCCAGGAATGGCTGTGTTCTGCCAATGGGCTGGACCACCAGCCCATCAAGGAACAGGACCAGGATGCGGCAGGAATCTGGCCAGATCCAGGGCTCCTCAGCGGGGATGCTACTGGTGTTTTGAATAAAATCCCTCTTCTAACAGGACACCTGGCATCCTAGAGCCCAGAAAAGTCATGCCTGACTCACTCCCTGCACCCTGTGAGAACAAAACACCCCGGTGGAGAACCACAGCTCCAGTATCTTATTACAGGGGCCCCCACCATTTCCATTGAAAGTGTCCTGCAGTCTGAAAAAGACAGAAACACCACTAACAAAGCACAGATTTTTACTAATAGAAACACAAATGTGACAGAGTAAATCCTCTGGTGTTTACTAATACAAGTGTTTAGAAAGGTAGGGTAAAATTTTAGTGATAACATGACCAACTATCCGGATTTGCCTGGGACTTTCCGCATGTTAGCTTCCCCAGAAATCCCTCCGGCCCGGGCAAACCCAGATGGCTGGTCATGGTGGTACCACCCTGAACCTCACAGGGTCTGTGCACTTCTCCAAAAGCTGACCTCCAGTCCTGGTGTGCAGAGACCTTTCCTGTTACAGATTAGCGGATCAACCTCAGAGAGGCATGTGACTCTGCCCTTGGCACCCAGCGAGGTTTTTCTACGAGAGTGAATTCCCACTGGCAACACCAACATCCAAAGTGAAATGCAAATTCAATACAGTCCACCATATCCTTCCATCTTCTTAAGGAATTAATCCACTCTCTGTTTAGCTCTGGCTATAGCTCCTGGCTGTTTCTAGGAGTCACCAGAGCGTGGCAGACAGCAGGGACCTCACAATGAGATGATAACTAGGGTCCTGAGATCCGTACCCCATGTCTTACTGGATCAACAGTGAAGCTATACCCGGGGATGACTAGATGAATCTGGGAAAATATGACATCGGCAAATCCTGTTTCAGGGGCTTTAGTTTCTTGCTAACTATGAAGTAAGTTCAGCTGCTTGTTAAATTACACACTGAGATATTTAAGAAAGCAGGGGGAAATTAGCAATGACAGCTATTTCATTTAAATTTTTTAAAGTAGGGATAAATGAATATAAGGCCTGTTCCCAGGCTCCAGGCATATCTGCCTATCAAGTTACCTTTAACTTGGCTATTAAAATGCAGCGGGGAGCGCCTGGATGCAGTCACATGAAAAGCACCTTGGAGGCTATCTCACAGTTGGCCGCACTCGCAGAACAAGAAGGGCCTTTCATGCAGGGATGTGGGCGCCTGGGGAGCTCGGCGAGGCTCGGGCGTCTCAGCGTTCCAAAGTGGGACTTCATATCACAGCCACTCAGGTGGAAAGGGGGCAGCTGGCCTGTCCCTCCTCCGCTCCCGCCTAAGGTCACAGATGAATAGAGCCCGATTGAGGAGTACAGCTGGCCTCACAGGCGGCTCAGTGATGTGCAGAGGAGGGTGTCCTGTTCGTAGATAAGGTTGGAGTCAGGGAGGCTGTGGGCTTCCCGGGGCGGTCAGTTGACAGCAACAGAGACAACACCGCATCGTGGAGAAGGGCCAGCTCGCTTTGGGGCAGAATGAAGCCAGGAGGACAGCACAGCTCACGTGGGCGCTGATGGGAAGGATGCCTCAAACTCCTCCCAGGAGGCTTAGCCTCCAAGAGCTAAGAGCACTTGTCCCGGGCCCCCCGGTCAGTTTCCACTCTACACAACTGAGACAATACAAACCCCATTTGAGAGCTGTGCCGAGCACGCTGGTTAAGAGCGCAGGCTGTGGAGGCCGACTTCAGCTCCTGCACATGCTAGGTGCTCAATTAACAGTTGCTACTCCTCACTATTGTGGACAAACTGTGATGGCAGCAGCAGCTGGTAGCAGACGCTCCTCTTAAAGGAACGAGCAAATCAGTACAGTCCTGGAGTGGGACTAAGCTGGCTCAAAGTGTCAACACAGGTGACTGCAAAGTGCCCACAACACTGGATGTCCCTGAAGGAGGGAGCACCACACAGAGAGAGCTCCTGGCCCCAAATCCAATCAGTCACGGGGATAGCAGCTCCCCGCCAGGAGTGCTGGCAAACGTGGGCTTCCCCTGTACCCAGCATGAGGAATCCCTGGGGTAAATTCAGAGCAGCACTGTCTCTGCCACAAGGGTTACAGCTGCACTGGAATCCTGCCTTTGCCCACTGACTCAGCGCTCTTTAGATCTGTTTCTTCATCTAATGATGCCCAGCCACAAGCCTGGCAGAATGCCACAGACATAGTAAGTGATCAATAAATGCTGGCTTATTAACAAATTCAGATTAGTTGGGAAAATTGTATTGGTTTAAATGCCTGGGTTAAATTTCTGTAATTATCAAAATATTAAGCAAACTATTCTTGAACCTACAGAATACAATTTTATACCAACAGGACAGTTGAATAAAAGGGCACTATTCAGCAGAAGCAATCCATCACCAACTGAATGTCAGTGTAATCTACCTCTTTTCTACTCTGTTTTCATACACGGCCCTTCTTCTTCTCCTCTGCCTCCAGCAAACTACTCCCCTTCTTGCTGTGAAATCAGAAAAATGGGAGGAATAATTTGCAATTTTTTTCCAATTCTAATTAACATAGTTTTCTATTAGCAGGAGACACAAATTAGGCAATATATTATGGAGGAAATCGCTTAATAACCCCACAAGGTTTAGAGTAGATAATTAAGAATTGAAGAATCACTTAGAAAAATTTCCATAAGGATTAACTGTAGCAGAGAAATGCAGTAGATAAAACTTAAGAGTGAAGGTTTCTTGATTAATTACAATGAAACTTTTTGTTAATCCTAAAAGATGACAGAGGGCAGTAGAAGGGGAAGCCACAAAGGAAATGGAGAAGAAGCCCACAGACACAGGGGAACATCCCTGAGAGTAGTTTTACAAGAGCCAGGGAAATGTTCGAGAAGGCAATGATTGGTAGCATCCAGTGACTTTTCATCCAGGATAAAGATTGAAGAGAATTTGGCATCTAGAAGCCTATGGCTGTCCTTACTCAGCATTCTCAGTGAAGTGATGGAGACAAAGGCAAGTTACAGCACAGGAGGGATAAAAAGTTTTAGGAGACAACACACAGAGTCTACTTTTTAGAGAATTTTGTAGGAAAGAGAATGAGAAAGTAAGAACTACACCTTGACAGAAGGGCAAGGTCAAGGGAAGTTGTTTTGTTTGTTTGTGGTGTGTGTTTCCCATTTGATTGTTTTAGGAGAGGGAGGAGAGCTTTATGGAGAGACTAAGAAGCAGGTAGAGGGGTAATAACTGACTAGATAAGGATGAGAGGGTATAACAAGGTCCTGGGGCGACCTGGGAAGATTGAGTCCAGTGACAGTTGGAAGGACTGGTCCAGGGGTGGAGAAAAGAAAGGAGGATGGGAAGAGATATGGATAAGTTTGGAGGTGATGGGGGAAGGAACGTAATGGAACTCATAGCCAAGCTTCTCATGTTCTTTGATCTCAAGACCATCCTCCTCAGCCATGGCATGAAGTGGGGGTGGGGCATGAAGGGAAAGTGGCAAAGGTTGAAACAAATCCCTTGCAAATGACAAGGGGATCAGGGATGGTGTATATTTTCTTACTGTATAACAAGTCACCATAAACTTAGCAGCTTAAAACAATTCACACTATTGTTTCAGTCTCTGTGGGTGAGGAGCATGAACACTGTTCACACGGGTTCTCTGCTCAGGGTCTCACGAGGCTACAACTGAGGTGTTGCCTGGGCTGTGTTCTCATCTGGAAGCTTGACTGGGGCAGAATCTGCTTCCGAGTTCATTCAAGTTGTTGGAAAAGTCCATTTCTTTGCAGCTGTGTGACTGAGGACCCCAGCTTCTTGCTGGATGTCAGCTGGAGGCCACCTACAGTTCTCTGCCACAGGAACGTCTTCAACAAGCCACTCATTTCCTCAAGCCTGCAAGGAGAGTCCCTCCCTCCAGTGTGGTAAGATAGATTCTTACATAATGGAACACACTCATGGCAGTGACATCCTATCACCTTTTCCATATCCTACGGTTAGAAGCGAGTCACAGGTTCTGTCCACGCTCAAGGGGAAGGCATAATAGAAAGGCACAAGCACCAGGAGTAGGATCACCGGGCGACACCTAAGGGTCTGTGCGTCACAGATGGAGACAAAGACAGCAGATGAGTAGCAAGGCCCAGTGGAATCCAGAATCACATTAGTCAGATCTGGAAACTTTTCTAGAAGTTTCTAGAGAGAGCTTAGCTTAGGAAGAAGAACAGAGAAGGCAGATGATTTGATTCATGCAGGGCTGGAGACTGGTGTTTGGGGGTGGGGGAACCAAAGATGCTTCATAAAAGTCACTAATGATGCGTCGGTGCCAGGGAAGAAAGGGTGCTGCTGTACAGGTAGGGAGGGAGGGCTGTGCAGAGAGTAGGGCTCGCAGAGCTCAAGAGGCGGGCTTATTGGAAGCCAAGGACAGCGGGGAGCCAATACGAGCTTGTGAGCGGAGGGTAGGGCGTCCAAAGTTATATTTACAGAAGCAGGGAAGACAAGGACCTGCATATGCCCATGGGTTTGAAGTCTAAAGACAGAATTCAGGGATGTGAAAGCCTCCAGTCTTGGAGGGCTTATCCTCAGGGACTTGAAAATCTGGCAAGATTATCCATACCCCAAACTTGGGAAGAGTGTGGAGCAGACATCAAAGACATAGGAGACTACGTACATCTCCAGCTGCTGAGAGAGTGCCCCGTAGGCCGTGGCTCTATCAATCTCAGAGAATTTGTAGAGTTGATCCAGGCACAATGCCCAGGTTCAGTAAATAGCGCTGCCAGGTCAATAGCTCACAGATCGAAAGTCTTGGCATCACCTATGGCTCCTCTCTTACACCCTAAATAGGTCAGTTACGTCTTCAAAATCAATCCTGAGTCACACCACCGCCCTTAGGCTACGCTACCATCACCTCTCTCCTGAAACCTAAAAGAGCATTTGAACTTGCGAATTTCCAACATTTCCTCTTAGGCCACTTTCAATTCAGCAGCCAGAGGGTTCTCGTGAAGTACAAATCAGGTCCTACCACACACCTGCTCGAAATTCTCCCAGGACTCACCACCTCACCAGAGGAGAACTAAACTCCTTTCCACAGACTCACAGACCTGGCATGGCTGGTTCCCATGACTTTTCCTGCCACCTCTCTGCCGTGTCCCCTGTTGCGTACTGCTCTCTTTTTTCTTCCTTCCATGTATCAAGCACATACCCACCTCAGGGCCTTTGCATATACGTGCCATCTGCCTGAACACGGTCACCCTGGACCGTTCGCTTTCTTGCCTCATTCCTCTCAACTTCTGAAAGAGTCTTCCCTGACCACCCTTCCAGAAGAGCCGCCCGTGACCTGCCCCTCACTCGGCTGTACTTGTCGTTAGAACACTCCCTCTCGATTTAAGTCTTATCGTACTGTGGCTCCTCCCCGAGATCGTGAGGCGTGGGAGGGCAGGGGCTACATCTGTATTGTTGACCTTCACATAACCCCGGCTCCTAGGAAAGTCTCTAATGGTAGTGGAGACTCAACAACTATTTGCTGATGCACTGACCGAATGAACGGAAGGAAGGAAGCTAAGAGTTCCTTAGTTTATTCCCCATTTTACAGGGGAAGGCAGTCAGCACAGTGCAGCCAGGGTGTCCAGAATTTGAATGTAGTGCAGAAATAACATAATATTGTACATTAACTATATTTCAATCTAGTGCAGAGATTAGAGCAAATCCTCCTGGCATTAAGCACTTCCTCAGCTAAGACTGAGGGACCCTTAGCTTCTCTGCTCACTGTCAGCTAGAGACAGTAATATTTAGTTCCCGAAGGAGAAACTTCTTGTCACTGAAAGGTTAAAAAAGTTGGTTATTTGTGTTTCTTTAGTCCAGGTTTTCAAGAACCCGAGTACCAAGTACCCAAGTACTTTCATGTCCTGATGGAATTACTTCTGCCTAAGTTTTCAATAACCGTGGGGTGACGGAGGCAGTAGTATCCCTGCCCCTGACCTTGAGTTTCCAATTTCAGCCTTCATTGACAAAGGCACATCATTTTTACAACTGTACGAAATGAAATCACCAGTGCTTTCCCTTCCTTCCTACACTGACTGTCTTCACGGCTGGAAACAACGCCTGGTTGTTGGGTCAGAGAGCTGCAAATGGACTAGTAGGGCTGAATCAGCAAACTGTGTTCCGTGTGTACACACTGCCACTGGGAAGATGACAAACAGACCCCAAGAACAAGGAGCTCCAGGCACACGATTCTGGAAGTGTGTGAATGTCTAATTCTGACTTACACTCTTGGTAATGAAAGCAAGGCAGAGAAATGCCAAGAACACACAAAGAATTTACTGTCAATGCATTTTTACTGCAATTGTTTAGGTACTCTTTTAATCAAGCTATAATTGCTGTTGAGAAATTAACACGTGGGTACCTCTCTACAATCCCACAAGCTCTAATTACACTCACAGTGTCAAAAGAGCACCACGTGGTACCGAAACAAAACTTCAAAATTGAAAATTTGTTTCCCCAGTGAGGTTTTTCAGCTTCTACACCACCCGCATTATTTCATTAAGGAGGTCCTATGTTGAAATACAAATATCCACAGAATCTGAGGTCAGCCTCCTCATGAATTGTTTGAATTGTTCAAACACTTCATCAAGCATGCATTAGCCTTGGCCTGTATACCTCTGGGGGTGGTGAACTTACTACTTACTAAGGAAGTCCTTTAACAAAACTGGACTCTGCCTCCTGATAAATTCCATCCAAGATCTAAGACCTGTCTTTTGGAGCTACACATTCTGCATGTAACTTTTCTCCCACTTGACAGGCTTTCAGACACTTGAAATGAGATGCCCTGGAGAAGGTCATCAGGGATGGGTACCATATTGAAAATGGGGTGTTTTAGATGGAGTTCCCAGAAAAGTCCATGAGATGAAGGCAAGTGATATAGTAAGCCTTCAGGGGAGACAAGGAAGGAGGGAGGAATCTAAACAAGTGGGAAATTTCAGGCAAAGCTCCACAAAACCCTAAAGCTAAGGAAAGCTTCAGAGCTGCCTATTCTGAGCCAGGACTGCTGGGCTTTCATACTCCCATCCTGAGAATCATTGGTCAAGGACTCCCGTAGGCGGGGAGGGTCAGTATAAACTCTCAGGCATTGCAACTCTGCACATGTCATCAAAGTGTTCCAGTATCCCACAGGACGTTCTCCAAAGAAAAGTCACAGGAGCCCACTCTCAGAGGCAACAGCATCTGATACCTAGAGACAGTTGCACACACTGGTAAAAAGAGATCTGAGGTGGGTATTTTTGGAGCAATAACATTTTTGACTGCAAAAATAATAATTGGAAGTCACCTAGTGGACTGTGAAAATCCCAGCTGCTTTCCATCACTCAGCAATGAGAAAACTTGAAGCAAGGCTCTCATCTCACAGGTAGAAGATGGAAAGGTTCCTCTCTGGAAAACTGATCAGCTCAACAGAAAAATCCAGAAGTGCTGAAGGTTTAGGTTTCCCCAGTGAAGAAGCTGGATCAACCTACAGTGAGTGCACAAATAACGCACACGCATACACACTAACACACACACCTAAACATAAAAACTCTTAAACATAAGCAATCAGGGAGTACCATTAACTTAAAGAAAGCTTGTAAGCCAGAGATCAAAGCTAACAAAATAAAAAAGTTGTGGGAAATCAGAGCAATGTGTTTTTTTTTTTTAAAAGAACACTATAATTGCTATTCTCAGAAAGCCAAGAGGAATTATTTTACTCATGACATAAGAATCAGAGGTTATAAAAAAGGAGTAGTCATAAAACAGGAACAATAAAAAAATCTTTGAGTTAAAAGGCAGAGAGCAGGAATGAAAGATTCGATTATAATTTTGGAAGATAAAGGTGAAGAACAAGAAAAACTAGAGAGGCAGGAAATAAAGAGAAAAGAAAATTAGAACGCGATTCCAGGAGGTCCAACATTCTGGAATAGAGGTGTTCCAAAAGAGAGGACTGAGACAACTGTGGGGAGAAAATCATTTTTAAAAACTCAAGCATCAGACTTCTCAAACTGTTAGACCATAGGGCAAAGCTTTCAAAATTCTAAGGAAAGATGGCTTCCAAATTAGAATTCCATTTCCAACCAGACATCAATTAAACTTGAAGGTAGAATAAAGACATTCTTAGCTACACAAGTTCTCCAAACTATACTTTTCACACATCTTTTTCTCTGGAAGCTTCAGAGCATGTGCTCCACACATTCACACACAAGTATTTATATTTATATATATGTAACAAAGAAGGAAAAAGAAGAAATGGGATTCAAGAAGCAGGGGCCACAACATGGGAGAAAGGGAATATCTGATGGTGATTAAGGAGATAGAGGATGACCACCAAGTAACAAACCTGGAGGGCGGACAGACCTGGCTGGAGTGAGAGAATGTAGAGCAACAAAACGGATGAAGGATGTCTCCACAAAAAGGATAAAACTGAGAGATCAGTTGATGAGTTAGAATATCCTGAGAGAAGATTTAGACTTCTGATGAAATGTTTGGCGGTACAAGAAAAAAAAATGTGGTCATAGTACGCTAGCTGGCTCGGCTCAAAATACACCGTTATGACAAGGTCAATATTACATATTGAATATTCTAACTGAAAAATGATGATGTAACTGTTGGGGAGGGTGTGAGAAGAGAAATGGGGACATTGTGGGAAGTAGGCATGGACAAGACAGTTTAGAGTCTTTACCTTCAACAGTATTAGGCCAATCGACAACCTCTAGAACTAATAAGAAAAAAATAAAAATGTGGAAGTATGTATTAGTTCTCTGTCGCTGCTGTAACAAAATACCAAAAACCTAGTAGCTTAAAACAACACAAATTTATTGCCTTACTGCTCTGTAGATTAGAAGTCTGAAATGGGTCTCCCTGGGCTAAAGTCAAGGTGTCGACAGGGTCGTGTTCCTTTCTGGAGGCTCTAGGGGAGAATCCATTTCCTTGCTTCTCACACTCCTAGTGGTTGCCTACCTTCCTTGGCCCATGGCTTCCTTCCTCCATTTTCAAAGCCTGAAATGGTGGGTCAAGTCTGACTTCTAACTTCTGCCTCCCTCTTCCACTTTTAAGGTCCCTTGTGATTACATTGGACCCATCCAGATAATCCTGGGTAATCTCCCTATTTTAAGGTAAACTGATTAGCCGCCTTAATTCCACTGTCAATCTTACCTCCCCTTCTACTGCATAACCTAACATATTCACAGGTTCCAGGAATTCGGATGTGGACATCTTTGGGAGTCATCATTCTGCCAACCACAGAGAGAAATTGTGTTCCTGGGAAAAGTGATGTAAAACTATAAAAGAGTGGCAAATATCTCCTCTTAGAGAGAGGAATTGAGGTTAGGGAGGGGTAGGGTAGAGGGCAGCTGTTCTCCCTATAAACTAGTACTACTATTTGCCTTTTTAAAAAAACCCTATGTTAATGTATAACTTTAATAAAAAAAAAGCAATTAAATTACAAAATAAAACTGCCACAGCCAGGGAGGAATTTTAAACCCGTCAGAGACATGATGAGATTTGCCTTTTAGCAAGCTCCCTCTTGAAGATGATTCAGGGGTCAGGGTTAAAAACTAAACTCACCCATCAGTGATATGCCTGGGGAAACAACTCAAGAAGATGAAAAGAAATGTCTCTATTGAGTTCTGGACAGCATGATCAAAACCCTGCCGAGGAAATCTGAAAAGAAAAGAGAACTCAAAGACGGCATATTTAAAACCAGCATCCGGAAACTTCAGAACCCGTACCTGGGCTCAGCTCCACAGCAATGTCTACCTGATCTCTTACTATAGACCAGAGCCCCCTGGGGAAGGGGCCAGGCCTCCATTATGGCTGGGTATAAACAAGGACCTGCTAAGCCCTTGCACAAACAGTGACCCACAGTTTGTAACTACAAAGTCATCCCTATCAGGTCTCCCTGAAGTTCTCGTGGCAGTCGCGGCACTAACAGAGCATTTTTTGTTCTCTTGGCTATTGCCTTCCAAATATTTCCTTAATTTAAAATTAATGCAGACTTCAGTAGCAAGACAAGGAAAATCAGACCTGAAGAGGTAATGGTCCATTGAAACAAACACCGACTCCTTTCACTGGCTTTTTACATTTTTGTATCGTAAAGATAATGGGCAGTGATTCATTCGACCAAGAAGGAAGTAGTTCAAAGTTAAAATTCTTTCAGTTCAATTCCCAGCATTAACTCTGCATGTGTGTGTGTGTGTGTGTGTGTGTGTGTGTGTGTGTGTGTGTGTGTTGGATGTTACCGTAACAGCTAACACAGGAGAGTGCTTGAGTGTTCACCAGGTTGAAGTAAACAGTATTCTCACCCTTGTTTTATATATAAAGAAACCGAGGCTCAGAAAGTTTAGAGAGCTTGTGAAGGACGTTCAGCTAGTGAGTGAGTGAGTCGGGGGTTTGAACCCTCTGTCTCTCTGACCCTCAAATTTGTACTGTTTCTCTGCATCATGCTGCCTTTGGGGCAATGCAGCTCAAAGCCTTTCACAGGACAGGGGTTCAGAAACACCAATCAGAGCAGAGCCCAGCTTGCAAGTCAGGGGCAAAATTACTAGCAGAAAACATGACGCCATTGTGTGGATGTCACGAAAACCACCGTCATCCACAAAAGAACCAGACCAGACATCTCAGAACAATGAGCCACTCCCCACAGCTCCACCTTCCATTTGTTGCTACTGATTCCTTCCTGGTGAAGAAGAGATCCCACTGTCAGGGGCTTAAAAGAAATTTGGAAGAGAAAGATCTAACACAGATTTTTTTAATCCAGTGCATGTTTTGAGAAGGGTAGCCATTCACACATTTTAGTGACCAAACACCTTGGTCCCCGTCAAGGCTCATTAGCACCCAGGGGAATCAGGGTCTAAGATGGTGACCTAATCCAGGATGGATACACAGAATTCCCTGGTCCTGCCTAGTGGCATTATCAGCAATGTATTTACTGATACCACCTTCATTTTCCTTAAAATATTCGAAAGTGAATTGGGAGTATATGGGTATTATTTAGTCAACTTTCTGCAGACGGGCTGCCCCAAGAGCAGGAGTTGGCTGACTTTTTCTGTAAAGGGCCAGATAGTAAACATTTTAGGCTTTGCAAGCCGTACAGTCTGTGTCACAACTACGTAACTCTGTCGTCGTAATGTGAAAGCCGGCATGGACAATATATAAATGAGTGAACGTGGCTGTATTCTGATAAAACTTTATTTACGGACACTAAATTTGGACTTGAATTTTCATGTGTCACAGAGTATTGTTTTTTGTATTTTTTCCCAACCATTTAAAAATGTAAACATCATTTTTTTTTTTTTTCCACTCACAGGCCATAGAGAAACAGGCAGCAGGGTAGATTTGCCAACTCTTGTCCTAGATGATTTCAGGTTCATTTCAGGCAGGTGCAGGCTTCTGTGCTTCTTCTTGGATCATGACACATCATGAAAAACTTCAAACCACTTTTACGCTTTTGTCCTTCTAGGAAATGGTATTCATGACTCCCACCTCTTTGATCAAGTCAGAATGGCAAGAACAACTCTATTACTGCCAAGGATAAGAGCAGCAGTCCACCAGGGAGAAACAAGGTGGTGGGAGAAAAGAATAAATCATTTATTTATCCTCTAAACATGAAGGAGGGGAAAGGGGCAAGAAGGTGAAAACAGAAATGAGGAAATACACAAGTAAATACGGTCTATGGCAGTTTAGACTATCTGCCCAGCTGTTCCACACTGAGGGTCGAGGCAGATACTCTTCCATATCTCTGCCCACTTCTCACATTTCTGGTGTGCCACCTTTGGCAGGGCCTTAGACAAGTCACTTTTGCTTTTAGAGTCCCATTCTCCAAAAGGTAAATTGAGGACACTAGCATAGGTCTCTTCCTATCCGCAAAGATCTGATGGCTCTATCCTCCATGACAGTCATTTCTCCAGCTCCAGAAACAGTCCCCAATTTTCCCTGAGCATCTGCTCCACATTTGCTCAGACCATGTGGTCTGGAGGCAGCTCTACATCCACCTCTGGGGTGGGTGGGACATACCACCCAGGCCCAAGCCCATCGGCATGTTGTATTTCCCCAGCCACCACGATTGCTTCAGGAGCAGGCGTGAGACCCAATCAGGGAGACTCAGCATCACTTCTAATGAAAACTAGGGGCAGCAGCAGGCACTCAGTCTCAACATGAGGAGGATGTTAGATTTGGAGTTGTCACCTTCAGTGGAAAACCTGGAATAGCTGAGGACAACCCGATGGAATAAAGTCAACGTCATGGAAGGCAGAGTCAAGAAATCAGGGGAACCAAACCCTTGCAGCATTGCTGGTACCCTGAATCTAGCTGGCATCCTGAAGTTTTCAGGGATTAAAAAAAAACACACAAAAACCTATATGGCTTAAGCCAGTTGAAATTGGGTTTCCTGTCACTTTCTCCCAAAAGAATCCTGACACCAGAGCTGGGAGCGGTTTTGAGACCGTCTTTACTGGAAGCCAAGCTAAAATTTGAGACTGCCGCTCCCAACTGATATACGATATAAATTATAGCATTATCTCCTCCACCCCACCCTCCATCTCGGCACAGACTGGTAACTTGTTACACAACTGGGACATGATGTGGTAACCTCTACCCACCCTCACTCTTTCTTCCATCTGTGTGTGTGAATAAAGGAAATAAGAATTATTAAAAAAGGAATCCTTCAAAACTTTTCTATTTACCCAATACACACAGGTCATTAAACATATAGCAGGTACTCGATAAACACTTGCTGAATGACTGAATAAAGAGAAGAACGTTGCTTGTGCAGACTAATAAGTAGTTTCTTTTCTTTAACACTCCCAACAGAAAAAACAGTGGACAAAAGCGTAAGAAGAAAGGAGATGATTGATTTTATTGAGTTCTCCTTGGTACAGGACACATCTGTTGAAGTCAGTTCCGGCTTTCCTGATGTAAGAGGGACACAGAGTACTTGGAGAGGGTACAGAGATTAAACTAATGATGGACTGAAAGCACACACTTTTAGCCAGGGTAAGAGAATAGATAGCAGCAAAGAACAACGAAAGAGACACTTATTACCTAACAAACGTACAGAATCCAAGAGTTTAGAGTTCATCTGATCTAAAACCCTTCTCATGTTACAGAAGGGGAAACTGAGGCTTCCAGAACTGTAGTAATAGGTGGAATGCCAAGGCTTCTGAGACGTATTCTAGGATTTTAGTTTTCAAACCTATTAGTTGGTTGTGAAATTAATTAGTGGATTTTGATCATTATTTTTTATGAGCAAGTGAGAATGGAACAGAATAGAAAAAAAAAATCCAAGCATATTTTCTGTAATAAGAGTAGGTATTATTGCATAAATTTTGTTTTGTGTACTGGGTCAGGAAGTAAAATGTATCTCACGCTATGAATCAAGTTTCTAAAAGTTTGTAAACCATGGATCTAGGCAGATGACAGCATTGACTGATCATCCATTATGTTTAAAGTCCAGCAGAGAAAACCTGCCTAGTGCCCAAATACCATGTTTATAACAGTGAGTGCAAACCCGGCCAATCATCAGAATCACCTGGGGAGGTTTTTAAAATACAGATTCCTGAGTGCCACTTCTAGAGATTCTTAAAGTCTGGAATGATTTTTGTATTTTTAAAAGTTTCTCAGGAAGTACTCACGCACAGATTAGTTTTGGGATCAGACATCACTTTGAAGGAGAAAAGTTAGCAGAGGACCATTCTTCATTGGATCAATCTACAAAGTGCCACAGGAGTGAACAGAGAGAGCACCCCCAATTTGTCTTACGGGGCACTGACACATGTGGTTACTGTGGAGTGCAATGGTTGCATCACGTACCACCCATGGCTGTTTACAAACAGAGATTTAAGGTTTCCTGGAGACCTAGAGAAGGCAATGGGAAGGGAAGTAAAAGAGGAAAGCCAAGAACCCTCAAGAGAGGCTAGTATTATTCTGATGCCAAAACCAGACAAATGCATCACAAGAAAAACAAAAGACAAATATCTCTTATGAATATGGATGCAAAAAGCCTCAACAAAATACTAAAAAGTATTGTACACCATGACCAAGTGGAATTTATCCTAAGAATGCAATGTTGGTTTAACGCTCCCCAAGTCAATGAATGTAATACACCATGTCAATAGAATAAAAAACAAAAGCCACACGATTAGTTCAGTTTATACAGAAAAAGCATCTGACAAAACCTAACAATGCTTCCTCATAAAAATTCTCAACAAACTAGGAATAGGAGGGAAATTCCTCAGCTGAATAAGGGCATCTATGAAAAGCCCACAGGTAACATCATACTTGAGAGTGAAAGCTGGATGCTTTCCCCCTAAAGTCAGGCACAAGACAAGAATATTTGTTCTTGCCACTTATAATCAACATTGTACTGAAGATTATAACCAGAGCTATTAAGCAAGAAAAAGAAATAAAGAAACCCATATTGAAAGAAAAACTGTCTCTACTCACAGGTGACATGACCCTGTGTGTAGAAAATACTAACAAAGCCACCAGAAAAAAAGTATTAGAACAAATAAATGAGTCCAGCAAGGTTATAGGATACGAGGTCAATATACAAAAATAAAAGTGTTCCTGTATACTGACAATGATAAATCTAAAAATGAAATTAAGAAAACAATTCCGCTTACAATAGCATCTAAAAGAATAAGAGAAAAAAAAAAGAATAAGAGAGTTGGGAATATATTTGCCAAAAGAAGTGTAAAACATACTGTAAAAATTACAAAGCATTATTGAAAAAATTAAATAGATCTAAATAAATGGGAAAACATTCCATGGTCATGGAGCAAAAGACTTACTATTGTTAAGATGGCCACATTCCTTAAAGTGATCTACAGATTCAATGCAATTCCTAGCAGAATCCCAGCTTGTTTCTTTGTAGAAGCTGACAAATGAATCCTAAAATTCATATGGAATTCCAAAGGACTCAGAATAGTCAAAACAATCTCGAAAAAGAATGAAGTTGGAGGACTCACTCTTCTGATTTCAAAACTTACTACAAAGCAACAGTAACAGGGTGGTATTGGCATAATGATAGACGGGCAACAGTGTGATACTGGCAGCAGTTTGGTCCAAAGCACTAGTGTTGTATTGGCATAATGACAGATGTAAGGAATAGAATTGAGAGTTCACAAATAAACCTATGTGTCTATGGTTAACTGATTTCAGCGAGAGTACCAGGACCACTCAATGGAGAAAGAATAATCTTTTCAACAAATGGTACTGGGACAACTGGAGAGCTACAAGAAAAGAATGAAGTTGCACTCTTACCTTAACACCACATTTTTAAAAAACTCCAAATGAATAAAAGACCTAAATGTAATAACTAAAACCATAAAACTCTTAAAAGAAAACAGAGGGTAAACCATGGTCTCAGATTTTGCAATGGATTCTTAGATATGACACCAAAAGCATGAGTAACAAAATAAGAAATAGATAAATTGGGCTTCATTGCAATTTAAAACTTTTGTGCTTTTCCAAAGGATACTATCGAGAAAGTAAAAAGACAACCCACAGAATGGGAGAAGCTACCTGCAAATCATATATCTGAGAAGACTTGTATCTAGTACATAACACAAAGAACTCCTAGAACTCAATAATAAAACAAACAATTAAAAATGGGTCAAAGATCTATCTGAATAGACATTTCTCCAAAGAAGATATACAAATGGCCAATAAGCACATGAAAAGATGCTCAACATCATTAGTCATCAGAGAAATGCAAATCAGACCCACAATGAGATACTTCTTCACCCAGAGAATGGCTACAATCTAAAAGACAGATAACAACAAGTGTTGGTGAAGATGTGGAAAAATCAAACACTTCATGCACTGCTGGTGAGAATGTAAAATGGTACAGCTACTTTTGGAAAACAGTCTGAAAAGAGAAGCCCTGATACATGATACAACAAAAATAAACCTTAAAAATATGATGCTAAGTGAAAGAAGCCATTCACAAAAGATCACACATTATATGATTCCATTTATATTAAATCTCTTCAATAAGCAAATCTACAGAATCAGAAAAGTAGACGCTGGTTTCCAGGGGCTGGGGTGTTGGGGGAAACGAGGAGTGACTGATAATGGATATAGGATTTCTTTTTGAGGTTTAAATCTTTTAAAATTTATTCAGTGATAGTTGCACATATCTGTGAATATAGTAAAAACCACTGAATTATACCATTTATGTAGGTACATAAATTATATCTCAACAAAGCTATTAAAACGAACAAACAAAATACTTTCTAGACAGGGGATAGCATACTATTCCAAGGGAAACTACATCTTACAGATAACTTACTTCATGGCAAGACACGTCTGTACGGATACCAGGTCTAGGAACTCAAGGAGGCTGGACAGAAAGACGACAGGAAGAGGCAGGAAGGAAGGGCTGTGGAAGTTGCTGAGTCCCCATTATGAAACAATCAGGCATCTGAATTACACACATAGTTTTTGACAGATGTTGTTTGATATGCGGTTTCTATGCAAGATGACTTGGGTTTTTGAGCCATTTAATGCTAGAGTTACGTATGCACTTGTCATAATCCCTTAGAAGGAAAATCCTTGAGATCAGGGCTCTTATTGTATCCTGAGGGTCCCCATGTCTCCAGTGGCACATATTAGGTGCTCAACAAAAATCTGTGGAATGGTAGAGTCTCCTTAAAAGCGACATCTGTGTCCGAGTGGGTTGTATAGCACCCATATATCCAATGTGCTCTACCATCACTTTCTTTGTCTGTGGCATGGAAAGTAGGGTTGCGCTGTGTGGATTTAATAAATAAGTCCAGCACTTAGCAATCGGCCTGAAATGAAGAAAGCATTGACGTTCAGGCCACTATTGTACTATTGTGATTATTGTTGTTGCTATTATTTTTGTTGCTGCATACAGTGACTACTCAGTAACTCTTGATTCGTTCAATAAAGAGGTGAAGTACAAAAAAGAAATCGCCGTCAGTGAAGATTTTTAAGCTCTGTGCCCACAGAGCTGGAGACCTTCTCTGCAGGTCTTAAATATCTTAAATGATGATCTGTCTGCCCTATAAGCATGGTCTTGACTTAAATTAACCTGAAGACAAAGGGACATCCAAGGATCCTCCCAGCAGACAAGTTGTGCATGGCTTCTACACACAGCGTGAGTGAAAATAACTCAGTGACATCAAAGAGGCCAGCAGAACACTCCCCCAGGAATTTTTTTGAGGAATAAAACAATAGGTCACATGAAATTGGCTCTTTGGTTTCCAAAGCACTGACCAAATGCATTGCTCACCAGCAACTCTGGAATATTTGATTCCCTAATAGGGTTTTCAAGGGCGCATCATGCTGAATCGTACACTGCATGCTTTTTGTTTTATTCCACCCTGGCAAGTATGGGCTCCAGACGTCAACATGAGGATTTGAGGGGCCAACTCTTCCCCAGTTGCACCTGCACACTTTTCAGATCCAAAACCTGCATCCAGCATCAGCCCTGGTAATGACAGTGAAAAGGTCTTTATCAGGCTCCTCCCAGCGAGTGCGACACACCCTCCATCACATGCTCTGTGGGATTGGAATGATCACTACGGCACTTGAATGACTCAGAATGAACTGGTGCCTTCTCGCAGGTACCTGGTCACAGGTGCGGTATCTGTCTTCGGGAAGGCAGCACAAATTACTTGACATTTATGCATATTTTCATTGCTGGTGGGGTGGGAAGTAGGAAGTAAAGTTTTTTTATAAACCCAGAACAGTTCTCCCATGACAATGTGTGAAACACGAAGCTGTACTGTTGGAGAGAGTGTGCTTGCTGGATCCTTGCGGGTGAAATTAGAAACTTGTCAACGAACAGGACTGGCATCTGCTCATTCTGAAAGGTGTGTCAGGGGAGCTCTTGTGGCAATTTGCTACTGTTTCATACAAAGCAATAAAGGGAATCAAAGTCAATGTGTAAGCGTGTGTTACCCTTCTTTCTTTAGATAGCCTTTTGAGTGAATTTCGCATGAGGAAACAAGCAAAGCAAGAGGAATGGTTTACAATCCACCATCATGCTAACCTTCATGCATCTTGGGATACTGAACACAATAAACTCAACCTGGCTGAGGACCTGCCATAATGTAGCTAGTGCCTTTTCCTTAAGAGCCAACCACTGGCTTTTCCATTCTAAAGAAGTAAAAATGATCTTCTGAACTTTGCCTCTGACATGTTCATAAACTCACAAACCTTTCCTCAGCATATTCTAATACACATGTGTACAGATGAAAACCCCGAGTTTAGTGCAAAGACAAAAAGCTCCAAGCTTGACATCAAAGACCTGGGTTCGAGCCCAAGTTCTGCCCTGTAATAACCAAGAGTTTAGGGTTGTTCCTCAACCGCTTTGAACTTCAGGTTCCTCATCGTAAAATGAGGATATCTTCCTTTAAAATCCCCATGGCAGGATATTTGTAAGGATTCAGTGAGAGGAGGGATGTAAGAGATGGCTTCAAGCTGCTGCTTCCAACATTTCATGTGTTTTCTGTATTCTTTTCATAATTATAGTAAAATGCAATTATCTGAGTTTAGTGCCAATCAGCATAAGGAGATTATAACCACTGTTCAAGGTAAGAGCTCCTGCTTCACTTACTGAACATTCTTAAGTTCTGCATTTGGATGCCAGCAGTGACCAGATCCAGCACCTAGACTGTATCTATTGGGGTCTTTGTAACCCAAGTGGTCCCTATGGAGGATCCTTCACTTTACAGGAAACTCAGGTAGAGGGTCAAAAAACGTGTGATCTCAGCGTCATCCAGTGGAGTCAGATGTCCTTCAGGCCATCCCACTGGGGTCTGGACCTCAGTGCAGGATGTGACCTTCTACTTCATTTCTCCAGGAACTCGGTTTCAGTAGGTTTGGTTAGTTCCTGGAGCTGGGAAAACCCTGAATAATGAACTCTCAGTAACTAAACTCATAAAAGACTGGTATATAACCAGAATGCCAATGTATGGATTTTTAATGAGAAACAGTAAACTGTTAACAGACTGGAATGATCCCATTGACAGGTCAATGAATTCCTTCCCCGAAATAAGGAAAACCACATTCGAATAAGGTGACCATTGAGTCAGAATAAAGGAATACCACTGTTCTTAATACATCTTCTTCATAAAAGGTATTTTGAGGCATTCCCCTCCCACCCATTCTGGAGTAGCTGGAGAACTCTAGAGAACACCATTGCTTGAACTGTTTAGTTAAGTCTTCTGTACCACGTTGGGTATACGGTGAACATGTCCTTTTTCTCTCTCCCAAACGTGTTCTTGGCCTCCATGCCAGGCATTGCGCCAAGTGTTTTGATGACATTTCCGTTCAACCCTTCCAGTGACGGTATGAGGAAAGGCGGATCGTTATCACCGTGTCACGTACACCGAAGTTTAAGAGGAGACACTTGCCCAAGGATACAGTAGTAAGTGGAAAAACCAGGACTCAGACTCAGGCAGTCTGATCCACGTTCTCAACTATGAAATTCTACCATCCGTAGTGGACTAAATGACTACAGCCAACCTCTGACCACAGCGACCCCTGAATTCTTCTTGGTAATTTTGGTGTTTCTGAAACTCCCCAGGCACCTGTCAACTCACCATTTATAAAGTTACTGATTAAAAGGATGCCTTAGTTGCCTGATCTCATCTAAGATATGCTGACTTAATTGAACTCTGTTTAATTAAATCTCTCTATCCTCAGAGGGTCTTCCTACAAAAAAAAATCATAGCCACAGACCGTTAAAGCTTGGAAAAGACCGTCAAAATCACGTGATCCACATTCACTCTTTTATGGATACAGAAAATGAGATCCAGAGAGGTTAAGTACGTAGCCCAAGGATCTTCTTAATGTAACGCTCATCAAATATCAACTGAGTGCCTACTAAGCACAAAGGTAAAAATAAAAGTCTTTGCCTTTGACTCTTCATGACTAGCTCTTTAATTCTTCCTGCAGCAACTGTTCTCCACCCTATACTACAGCAGTTCCAAAAGAAGAGAGGTTTTTTTTTTTTAACCAAGATGTAACCCTTCCCCTGATCATGCAATGTAAAGTGTGCTTTGGGTCCAATTGCTTATCACCCCTTTAAGGATTTCTAACCCTCAAGACATCTTGAGCTGTAACTGATCACTCTTGCCTAATGCTCGCTGCCCCATGGATGTCCCAAGATCAGGTCCTAATGGACCACACTGACGTCATGTGAGGACGTTATGTCATCCCGCAATACGTTTCTTAACCCATTCAACAACTCTGTATGAATAACTGCCAAACGGTTCAGAAATTAAAAGACAGATGCACCACTACAATGACTGTTTGTGGGAGGGTCCCAGTTAAAAAGCCCTCTAGACTAAAAAGCAGGTGTGGCCAATCTTAAAGGCAGTGGATAGCCCTACCGCTCGGCGCAGTGGTCATTAGTGAGCTAAGTCTCAGTAATGCATCCATGGCCCAGATGCACATCCGCCAGCCTCTGTGCCCAATTCAGAGTAGAGTGGTGGCAGAAGAACAAGCAGGAAAAGCCAGGCGATTCCATTTGCCATGAAACCAAGTAAAATCCTCATGGTTTCACTGGAACTTGATTCTCAGGCTTTTCACCTCCGAGTGGAATTTTACCTTGTCGGCAGGCCCATCTTGAGACACTCCCACGATCAGGTTTCCTTAAGAGGCACCCAAAGATACAACAGAATCCCAGAGCAGCTCTCCAGGACTGTGCAGGCATATTGCCATGGTCATCTGAGCTTTCGCATTTCCAAAAAGTCAAAATAAATGTCAAATCCTTTCTGGCACTACCCTCTACGGTCTGAGGATTGAGGGGCAAGAGAAACGAGGTCATCCAATTTTCATCAAGTGGCTATTTATTGAGTAGCTATCCTATGGGAGGCATAAGGATATAAAGATGAACACAGCACGGCCCCTCCTCTCCAAAAATTCCGAGTCCAGGTTAAGCCCCAAGTGCCCCACGGAGTGAATCTACCATATTAGAAATGCTGTCTGGGTGCTGCAGTGAAATGACTCTCTCCAGGAAAGCAAGAATTAAGTCACATTACAGGAGGAGGTGGGATAGCATGGTCATTACATTCAGGGGCTTGGAAGTCAGCCTGCTGGGGCTTCGTTCTCAGGCCCACCATTTACGAGCTATGTAAGTAGGCGAAAGTGAGCACATTTACTTCGGCCTTTTTAAAAAGTCTCAGTTCTCCCATCTATAAAATGGGGTTCATCGTAGCACCACACAGAGGGTTATTGTGAGCTATCAGCGGCTGGGCCTTTTTAGTGTTTAGGACAATACCTAGCTCATAGTAAGAGCTCAATGCATCTTAGCCATTACTATTTTTTAATTATTAATCTGTAATCCACATAAATTAATGAAATAGCTTACCAAATGAAAGGGGGGGGGGAACAGAAGGAGGGAGGAAAGAAAGAAGACTATATGCTTACTCCTTAAATTGTTCCTTAAGGAAAAAATGAAATAAAACCGCAAAAGAAGTGAAAAGCATAATAGATGATGATCAAAAACATAAGCACCTCTGTCCTCATTAACAGGTCCCCCTGCTGCCCTTCCTGGAAGCATCCAGGGGCCACGACACTGCTTGCTTGTGGTCAGGTCAGTGGCCATTCGGGTACCACATGCCTACTTCTCATTTCCTCCTCGGCTCGTTCTCCAGAGTCAGGAAAATGTTTGAGAAAAAGAAAAAATGACTGCTGTTTTGCAAATGAGAGCTCTTCCAAACTGCACAGGGCCTGAGGCACGAAGGCTAAGCCTGCCACCCAGCCAGAGCGTCTCTCCCACAATACAAACACAGGCCAAGGAGGCTCCAGAATAAGGACACTTGATGTTCACAGGCAAGTCCAGAGTTGAGCACGTTTAAAAGATTTATTGAGCTCCTCTAACACGCCGGAGTCGGTTCCCGGCTGGAAAGCGACTGACAGTGTCTGCCTTTACATCCAAGTGAGAAAAACCAATAATAAAGTGAGTCAACAACTGTCTGAGAGGAGCCATGGCTCAAGGGCTCCACAAGCCTCTGTTCTCAGCAGACAAGTAAACTTTTAGTACTAAACGGATTTTTCTCTATTCAAATTCTGAGAAAATAAACCATGTATTTAGGGCAAGTCCTGATTAACCACAACAGACCTCTCGTCACGGTACTGAATAACCAAATATGTCCCTTAAAGCCACAGGGCACATGTAACACAGAACATTTACAAAAAAATTTTGCACCAAACATGATATCAACAGCACCAGGTCTATCCATGTGGCCTGCATGACCACCTGGTTCGAGTTTTCATGTCACAGCTGTGGAGTCCCTAGATTGCTGGATCCGTCTGCTAACTGGTCTCCCCTCCTCTGTTCTTGCCCCTCTCCAATCCGTTCTGCACTAGCAACCTTTCTAGGATACACCTCTGACCGTGCCCCTCCCCCACTTAAAACCCATCGATGGCTTCTGTTACTCATAATCTAAAGGCTGAAGCTAGCCCACAACCAAGGCTGACGTTCCAAATATATAATGACACCCTAGGCGCTCACCAGTCAGAATGCACACCAGCCAGAACGACCTCTGTGAACACACAAGGCTGATACGTGTATATTTACTTTAAAATTATCTACATGCACTGTCATCAATCCCCGTATCAAGTATCAGTATGATTCATTTCTTTCTCATAAAAATAAATGCAGGGACTTCCCTGGTAGCGCAGTGGTTAAGAATCCGCCTGCCAATGCAGGGGACGTGGGTTTGAGCCCTGGTCCGGGAAGATCCCACATGCCACGGAGTAGCTAAGTCCGTGTGCCACGGGCTACTGAGCCCCCGCTCTACAGCTTGTGAGCCACAACTACTGAGCCCGCACACATAGAGCCCGTGCTCCACAACAAGAGAAGCCACGGCAAGGAGAAGCCCGTGCACTGCAACGAAGAGTAGCCCCTGCTCACCACAACTAGAGAAAGCTGGCACGCAGCAATGAAGACCCAATGCAGCCAAAAATAAAAAAATTTAAAAAATAATAATTGCAAAGATAAGTTCCAATATTTCCTTTCCCAGGGGACCAGCATGTGTATTCCTGGACACCAAACTTGGAGACCACTGCTCCAGGCTGGGAAACAAGACCTTCCCTTGTGAATGTACAACATAAGAACTAAATAAATAAATAGGATGGACCTAGAGTCTGTCATACAGAGTGAAGTAAGTCAGAAAGAGAAAAACAAATACCGTATGCTAACACATATATGGAATCTAAAAAAAAAAAAGGTTGTGAAGAACCTAGGGGCAGGACAAGAATAAAGACGCAGACATAGAGAATGGACTTGAGGACACGGGGAGGGGGAAGGGTGAGCTGGGACGAAGTGAGAGAGTGGCAAGGGCATATATACACTACCAAATGTAAAACAGATAGCCAGTGGGAAGCAGCCGCACAGCACAGAGAGATCAGCTCTGTGCTTTGTGACCACCTAGAGGGGTGGGATAGGGAGGGTGGGAGGGAGACTCACGAGGGAGGAGATATGGGGATATATGTATAGCTGATTCATTTTGTTATAAAGCAGAAACTAACACACAATTGCAAAGAAATTATATTCCAATAAAGATGTTAAGAAAAAAAGAACTAAATAATGGAAACAAAAATGTATTGTTCATTTCCATGTTGCTTTACAATGAGTCTCATATCATACACTTGAACCTGGAAATTTGATGTAAACCAAATTGTAGCAAAAGAAACTGTATTGTAAACACAATGAGGGAAACTCGCTATTGATGGGAATCCCCTTCAGGCATCCTTTTCGGAAGGTAAATAAATATTTTGTAATTAAAATAGTTCGATACAAATTCATCAGGTTTTTGAGATCCTACAATGAATTTTCTTAAAACATCTATCACTGCTAAAAGGAAGCCAACAACCAAGAGCCTCAGAGAAACAAATTATGTGCCTTGATCATTCGCCAGCTAATTATTTCACTACCACCATAAAAGAATTGAAAGAAATTATCCTCATAAACATTTGAAAGAACTTTTTCATTAGAGCAGATATAATTGGTGCACTCTTTGGTAGAAATGTTGCAGACACAGGCAGGTCTAGTAGGCAAGGAGAGTGATCCCAAAATCCAAAGGACGGATAAAACCATATGTAAACAAACTTTTCACCGCTCTCCAAACACTGGCCCCAATTGCCCACCCTCTAGATTTTTGTTTATGCTGCTTCTCTCTTCAGAAATGCTCTTCCCAGACTCATCTCCCCATCCCCAGACAATTGCATGCAAGCACGGGCCCAGGCATGTGTGCAGGCACCAGTGTGCACAGGCAGAGACACAGACACACATGGTCCAACTTAAATTGTCTAAATCCTACCAAACTTCAAAGCCCATCTCAAATTGAACGTTTCTAGGAATCCACACTTGATCTGTCCAGAAATTATGGAAATTAACTCATCTGAAGTCCCATATCCCTTTCTCTGAACCATAATTAATTATAATATAAATGCAAAAGTTCTGTTCTGTTTCAATTCTCCCACTAAATGCCAACTATGTTGAGATCCCAGACTTTTTCTTACACATTTCCCACAGCATCTAGGGCTATGTTTTATAAATGGTTTATGCCTCAAAAATCTTTGTTTGGTGAATGTATGGAGAGATGTCTCACTGTCCAATACCCTTCCATCACTGGTATCAACCCAGTGGTTTGCTTTGTTTCTGAAACTACTATGTTTAAAATGCAAAACAGGTCATCAAATCACTGATAAAAATTCCCCACATGGTAGCTCTATTTTTAAGGAACATCCATACTGTTCTCCACAGTGGCTGTATCAATTTACATTCCCACCAACAGTGTAGGAGGGTTCCTTTTTCTCCACACCCTCTCCAGAATTTATTATTTGTAGACTTTTTGATGATGGCCATTCTGACCCGTGTGAGGTGATACCTCATTGCCGTTTTGATCTGCATTTCTCTAATCATTAGCGATGTTGAGCATCTTTTCATGTGCCTTTTGGCCATCTGTATGTCTTCTTTGAAGAAATGGCTCTTTAGATCTTCTGCCCACTTTTTGATTGGGTTGTTTGTTATTTTGATATTGAGCTGTATGAGCTGTTTGTATATTTTGGAGATTAAACCCTTGTCGGTTGCATCGTTTACAAATATTTTCTCCCATTCTGTGGGTTATCTTTTTGTTTTGTTTATGGTTTCCTTTGCTGTACAAAAGCTTTTCAGAAAGTTGTGAGGTGTCCTGTAGAAGACACAGACTGTGCAGACTAATTTGAATGTTCACCTTTCATTCTTTAGTCATCATAACACCTTCCTGATGGAGCTTATAATTATTATTAATTTTGAAATTAATCCATGCTCTCTCTCAAGTGCTAATGGCCAGTGGTCCATCTGAGAGCCCGTCGCACTGAGGACAGCAGCAGATGCTGGGCGTGGGGCCACAATCCACAATCGGAGGGACTTTGGCAGCAACTGTCTTTTTCCCCAGTCCCCCTCCTTCCCGCCCTTGGTGCCCTTTCCCCTACCGCCATTGGGAGGTTGTTCTTCAAAGCCAGGCAAGACCTTAGCTGTTCAAACTGTAGACCAACCAGCTTGCAAAAGTCTAAGCAGTTTACCACAAATGATGGACTTCTATTTATAGGGTAATGGGATCTATGTGTAAACCTTAATTTTAAAATGAGTTCCACCCAAGGAACATTTAATAATAAATCCATGGTTAGGCTCTACATCCCTCAGAACTCTGATACTGACAATTATCACAATTTTATCAAGGGCAATTTGTAAACTGAAAAAATAGTACTCACCCTCAAAAACCAAAACAGATGGGGAAAGACAGAAGGGATGAGGAAGAGTTTTAATTATCCGAGACAGGTCTTTGTGTGGTGGTTGGTTAGCTGCCTCTTTTTAGTACTGATATTTCCAAGTCTTCGGTAAAAAAAAAAATTTTTAGGAATATGTTGAAATCCCCCTTTGATAATCAATCCCCAGATAACCTGTGTTTTATCTGGCTTTTTAAAAAATCACTGTGGGGCTTCCCTGGTGGTGCAGTGGTTGAGAGTCTGCCTGCCGATGCAGGGGACACGGGTTCGTGCCCTGGTCTGGAAAGATCCCACATGCCGCGGAGCGGCTGGGCCCGTGAGCCATGGCTGCTGAGCCTGCGTGTCCGGAGCCTGTGCTCCGCAACGGGAGAGGCCACAACAGCGAGAGGCCCGTGTACCGAAAAAAAAAAAAATCACTGTGATGGTAATAAACTTGAATTGAACTGAAATAAAGATCCCTGAAGATTTTTTTTTAAAGATTCAAGTTAGCTGTACATTAGGAGCATTTGAAAGTCCAAATTCATTTTTTGTGTGGACTATGGATAAAGCTATTCTGGAATGAAGAAAGGCCACTCTATACTTTCCTTACTCTCTACAATTTTTTTTTTTTTTCGGTACGCAGGCCTCTCACTGTTGTGGCCTCTCCCGTTGCGGAGCACAGGCTCCGGACGCGCAGGCTCAGCAGCCATGGCTCACGGGCCCAGCCGCTCCGCGGCATGTGGGATCTTTCCAGACCGGGGCACGAACCCGCGTCCCCTGCATCGGCAGGCGGACTCTCAACCACTGTGCCACCAGGGAAGCCCCCTTACTCTCTACATTTTATTCAAATTTTTATTTTGGAAATTTTAAATGTCTGCAAAAGTCGAGTTACTAGTTGAATGAACCCGGAGGTATCATCACCAGCTTCAAAAATTATGCATTTGTGGTCAGTCTTATTTTCTCTATACCCCATATAGCTCCATCTTCAAATTGCAATTTATTTTGAAGTAAATCTTAGAAATCCTATCAATTCATCTATAAATATCTCAATATGTATATCTAAAAGAACATTTTAAAACACCTCAAGAATATTACCACCTCTTAATTATAAATAAAATTATTTGTGTATACTTTTTAGGGTGAACATATATGGTAATTGTACATTTAACTTTATAATAAACTTCTGAACTATGTTTGATCCTGAACTAATTTGCATTCCCACCAACAAGATATGAGATTTCCAGGTGCCTTAAATCATTGTCATCATTTTATATCATCCGGTTGAAAAATTATTTTAGTCGTTGTAAGAAATGTTTAATGGTATCTCATTGTAGTTTGCATTTCCAAAATGACTATGGGCATAGTTTCACGTGCTTATTTGCCATAAATTTGCCTTACTTGGTTAAAAAAAAAAAAAAAGAATATTACCACCTCTAAAAAGAATGAATAATAATTACTCATTATCACCAAGTTATCTAGTCAATAACCCAGCGTTCACATTTCCTAGATTTTCTTAAACATTCTAAAATTACTTGAAGAAATATTCAAACTAGGTCCATACAATGTGATTGGTTTTTAGTCTCCAGAGTCTTTTTTAATGTATAGGTTCTTCCTCATCTCTCTTTTTTAATATCCCTGAAAGTTTTTGTTGCAGAAACTGGGTCATTTGTCCAGCAGTTCCCTTCATCCATGGCATCCCCATGGAGTTTACCTGTTCCTCTGGCCCCTGTCCTCCCTGTAACTGGTAGTTTGATCTAGCATCTTGCTCAGATTCAAATTTGATTTTTTGGTGAGACCACTTCACAAGCAGTGCTGTGTTCTTCCACAGCCGGGTTTTCTCTACATTGTAATGTTTGCAGCCATTGAGGGTCATTGCCTAGATCCATTTATTCACTGGGGTTTGCACAATGGTCCTTTTTTCTCCAGCCTATGACCCCAGGCAGGGGCATCAGAAGCTGAGGCTTCATTCTGCCCGGCTGCACTACTGCTCTCATTTCTCTTCATTAGCTGTAATACTTGCATAAAAAGAAACTTCCTCTCATCAACTCTTTTGTTCCCTGAGGTACAGTTCATATAGGAACAACAGGATAAATGTTTTATTCTTTCCTTTATTCACCCATTTTCAAAATAATGAGTTATTTCTTAGGATTCTCCAAAGGTGACCAGTGACTTTTTTTCCAGTATCATTTGGAACTCCGGATTCAAACATATTTGATTTGTTTCCATCCATTTTAGTTATCTCTATTGATGTTAAAATATTTGCCCTGTGGAAGCTTTTGCAAGTTGGCTCCTGAGTCATTGTGACATGTCCCTTCTAGTCTTTGATAGCTTCCTTGCATTCACTTACGACAAGTTGCCCCAGGCTCACCTTGTTTATTTCTTCCCAAACATGGAATCTGCCATTTTGCCAAGAAGCCTTGGCAAGTAGAGACTTTTAGCAGAACCACAATCTGGGTGCTAGGTGTACTCACTGGTATTGGTTTAAGCATTGGTCCCAGGAACTTTGACTGGACAGAGCTTGAAAAAAATCTATCTATCTGAGTTCATACTCCTAATTCAAAATCAGAACTAACAAGATTTTACTTAAATTTCTTGATCTTACAACTGTATCTATACTCATGCCAAGATCCCATTTCTTAATGACACCAACATAATTATTTATTTGCTTTATCCACAGCATACTTAAAACAGTATCGGAATAATAATATAAGCACTAGGACCAACAATGTGATTGCTGAAAACAATTTAAGACTTCCTTTTGCAGCCCTTTGGCCCTTAAGAGTATATACTCACCAGGGACATACAGTTAAATGACCACATTTAAAAGTCACTTGGAGGAGTTCCTCTCTCCTTGCTTATGCCACCAGCCCAATACACAGTTAGGTTTATTTGTTTCCTTTTATTTTCAACTCTTAGAGATTGCTTTTTAAATTTTGTTTTATAATTATGTAAAACATTTTCATGGTTCCAAAGTCAAATCTACAAAACAGAATAGATTTAACAAGGCTAGCTTTCATTCCTGTAACCATCACACTAGTTCCTCCCTTCTTCCAAAGTAGCCATTTTTTTCAATGTATGGTTTATTCTTTCGTTGTTCTCTTAATATAAGCAAGTAGCATAAATGATAAATGACAGCATACTATTCTTTTTTTCCACCCTTCTTTGTTCATGTAACATACCCTGGAAACCACAGCTATACCCAGGGATGATCCTCATTCCCTTTTATAGCTGTGCATTACTCAGTTATGTGGGCGTCCCATGATTTATTCAATTTGTTTCCTATTGATGAACATTTGGGTTGTTTCCAGTCTTATAAATAGTGCTACAGTGAGTAACCCTGTGCATCTGTCTTTTCATATTTTGGCCGGGGTGTTACGGAGATTCCTAGAAGTACAATTGCAGGGTCATAGGGTAAATGCATGTGTAATTTTGCTAGGTAGTGGCGAAGTCTCCTGCACAGGGTTTGAGCCATTTCACGTTCCCACCAGCACCATGTAAGAGTCCCTGTTTCCCCACCGCTTTGCCAATAGACCATGTAATCAACCTTTCGGATTTTGGCATCTACTAGATGAGAAGTGGTATCTTAGTGTAGTCTTTATTTTACAATGATTTATTATGAATGAACTTGAGCATCTTTTCATACTTTTTTGCGGTACGTGGGCCTCTCACTGTTGTGGCCTCTCCCGTTGTGGAGCACAGGCTCTGGACGCCCAGGCTCAGCGGCCATGGCTCACGGGCCCACCCGCTCCACGGCATGTGGGATCTTCCCGGACCTGGGCACGAACCCGTGTCCCCTGCATTGGCAGGCGGACTCTCAACCACTGCGCCACCAGGGAAGCCCTTTTCATACTTTTAAGAGAGATTTGCACTTCTTTTTCTGTCAATTGTCCACTTATATTTCCAGCCCATTTTTCTGTAGAATTGTTTGAGGTTCTCTCCTCTATTTTTTAGAAGCTTTTTTTTGTGTGTGCCTTAGGGTTACTGACCATTTGTTTTTGATATTAGTTGCAAATATTTTCCCTGGTTTGTCATTTGTCTTTTTATCTAACTCATGGCAATTATTTTTGTTAGCTTTTTTCTATTCTTTGATTTTTTTTTCCATACAACATTTAAAAAAATGTCAATACAACCAAGTTTATCAATTTTTTTCTCTTACTGTAATTGGATTTGAGTCATAGTTCAGACAGTTTCGCACTCTCCAAGCTTAGGGAATAATTTGCCAATATTAAAAATATATATTTTTATAGTTTCAGCTTTTACATTTCAATCTCTTACCTACTTGGAGTTTAACCTCATATATGGTATGAGTCATGGATCCAATTTTGCTTTTTGCCAATGGCTATCTGCTTATCCCAACACCACTTCTAGAAAAGTCCATTCTTCCACCAATTCGATATACCCCCTTTTTCATCTACTAAGTTTCTATATGCAGGTGGATCTTTTTGGGTTCTCTACTCTGCTCCATTAGTCTGCCTATGCATATGTCAATACCAAGCTGTTTGGACCATGGAGGTTTCCGACTATGTTTTGATGTCTGGTGGAGGCTCACCCCCCTCATTGCTCTTCTCTGTCAGGGTTCTCTTAGCTGATGCTATCTATCTGTTTTTCCTAATTAACTTATCCAGCTTCCAGTTGGAATTTTTGGCTATCAGTCAATTTTCTAAAAACGAATTGACAGCTGTTTGACTCGATTGACACCATGAACTGGCTGTTCTGTCACAGGGTCTGGAACAGAGTAGATACTTAATAAATGGTAATAGAAGTGAAACGCCTGAGGTACTGTGCTGGAGGTTATCAGACAACCTCAGCATCTCAACAGCAAATCTAGACAGGAGAATCCACGATGATTTTAATCTCAGTTATTTCACGATAACTGAAAAGAAGATTGAGTTCATTACATTTAAATTTAAACAAGGGAAAAAAGGAAGGGAGGGAGGAAGGAAGGAAGGAAGGAAGAAGGAAGGGAGTGGGGGGGGAAGGGAAGAGGGAGGGAAGAAAGTGGGGAAAAGTACTGGTCGCATTAGTGTGCCTTAAGTGAAAGGGATCGAGTGGACTTTGGAGGGCATGGGAGGAAGCCTTTTCACTGGGTGCCCTTCTGAACGTTCTGAATTTGTATGACAGGTACGTTTACACAATGAATTACTCAGCAAATGTCATATCATTCGTAATCAAATTTACTGTGCATTTCAGTTAGTTCAAGTTGGGACTTTTTCTCACATATACTTAATGCATATATGAGACAATTGTGACATTCGGCACCTCGTGGGAGCGAACCCCAGGTTTCTATCTAGGATATTCTGTGGGTGGCTTTGCTTGGGCCTCAAATCTTGGCTTGTGCCCTATTTCGTATTTTTGAAGAACATATTGTCCTAGGAAAGCAAGGAAAAGAACAGCTCCTTTCTTTAATAAATGATTCAAATGTTGGAAATGGGGAAAGGAAAACATGGCACGAAGGAGCATAGTTTCCAGGTTGCTACTTTTCTACTGGAAAAGCCCGTGTTAGCCAACCCAGTCTTGTTGAATATAACCTGCCCCCGTTCTTCTGGGCTGAGTTTGAGCAATCCATCTATGTCAGAGGAAGCCATGAAAATCCCGGCTCACGCAAAGGGCCAAATGGAAAGGAAAAGGCTTAGGAGGTCGCTCTGTCCAGAGTGTGTCCTCCCTCCTGACGAACACGATGATCTGGAGAGCGGCAGATGGGCCAAAGTCCCATCGATGATCTGAGGATGCTAAGACCTTGCTTTGCCAGTAAACACGCAGATTCAGCAAAATGCTTTTAGTGGATTTGACTCCTGACTCGGTTTATTACTTGCATAAACTTGGGCCTGTCTGAGACTCCATCTAGATGATAACGTAAAAGGAGTAAATAAATGCTTAGCATTTAAATGTAAATGCTTAGGCTGGTAGCCAGCATTAACTGTAATTAATGTAAAAACTTTCCGAACTCTGCCAAAAGCATTCTTATGATACAAGACAAGAGAAAACGGGGCCCCTCTTTCTTCCGCTTTAAGCATTATCTGGTGTTATTTCAAGCTCTGAACAAGTAAGGAAAATGCCCTTCCATTTTTCCTCTGTGGTCACAATTGATAGTAGTTTCGATTGAGAAGACGTGTTTACCTGAGGATGTGCAAAAAGCCCCAGTGGAAATGGCAGTGAGGCAGCACATTATTCTATGCATTTATTCCAAAGGAACAGAGTTTTTTCCTCCCTGCAGTTGGCTGGTGCCCAGGTACCTGCCACAAGGAGCCACACCAGAAGCCCGGCTGACACTGGCCGGCAGAGATGTAGCGTGAGGCTCCCCCAGAAGAAAGTACAGCTGCAGATGCCTGAGGACCACACTCACCCGTCCAAGCCTGGCGTCCTCTACGCTGCGCTGGGCTGAGTATTTGCAGTGCAAAACCCATTTCTCAATTACTCATAATTGAGTTGCAAAGAGATTATTATTCTTTGCTGAAACCTGACTTCTCATCCTGGTTTTCTCATTGCGAGGGGAGTAAATTACATTAAAAATCTGTTGCAAAATTTTGGTTGGAACGAGGCACAAAAATGTTGCTTGTAGTTGCAGATGCCTCAGTTGTCATCCTTAACAAAATCAGGGCTCCCTTTGGAAAAACAAACCGGACCCAGGCATGTTCGCCCTTTCTTTGGAATGTATCCATTGTGCTAAATTAGATTTTTTGAAAACCCTCATCCGCAAGGTTGTGCGTGGCCATTGCTGACTCTACAGCGGAAGAATTAAGGGCTAAATTTGTTCTGCTGAGTGCCCAGGTCTCTGATTATCCAAAAGGCATTGGGATTCATTTTGGAAAATCCTAGAGATTACACGCAGGCATTCCTCTAAGGGTAGTTAAAGAATGTGGGAGATAACCAGGCACGTGGCTTAACACCCTGTAAAAAAAAATTCATGTCTCAAAGGGTGCCCTAGTGACCTGAAATAGATAAAATGCCTCCCAAGGAAGCCCTTTTCTGTAACACCTTTTGCTTTAAGTCATGTGCTTCTTTCCATCTTCAAAATTGCACAAGGAACACCACCTGAGGGTCTGCCATGGCTTGACATCTCGTTAACATTTTAAAACAGTAACAGGAAGTATCCCAGAAATAATGGAGGTATTTCTTCCATCTAATCGTTGTTGACTCTCTTGCTTCCGTGCTCCATCATGATTCCAAAGGAGACAAGGAACTTAATGTTTAACACGGGGAGAGCCTTGAGTTTCAGACGTTTACAAGCCAGGCTGCTCTAACCTTCCTGAATGGTGCCTGACGATGCTTTAGTTTGCTGTTATTATTTTCATTTGTTTTCTTCTCTTTTCCTCCCACAACTTAGGAGGTGGGAACGTGAAATGGCTCAAACCCTGTGCAGGAGACTTTGCCACTACCTAGCAAAATTACACAGCATGTTTGCACCCCAAAACGTATCTGAAAGGCAGCAATCGGATGACGTTCTCATTGCTTCAGGCACAGCTGTCCTGTGCTGACTGGGGCAGAAACTGTCAGAGGAATACATGGCCACATAGGTGAATTTTTAAAATAATCCTGTACATTACCATATTTTATTAAAAATATGCAGTATAAAGGCCCATCCAAAAGATCTGCTGTACTTACTGCTCCGTCGATTTGGCCAAATAAACATGAGGATAATGAGCAAGGGCACAGGACACACACCCACATAACTGTGTCTCACACGGACACACAAAACAGAGGTAGGATGGCGAGACGGGAGCTACACGGGGCCTCGTGCTGACCAATTGCTGGGGAATACAAAATACAGCTAGAGGCAACCTCTAGAAAGTCCAGCTGATACTTCAGGAGCACACCAAAGGGAAGAAAACAATTGTCTTTGGCAACACAGGATAAAACATATATTTTTAGAACAGGGTCTTAAAACTTTCAGAACACTGAGGACCCTTTAAAGGAATCTGGTACATATCAGTGAAAACAACTTTGAAAACCAAAGAAAACTCTGAGGCCAATGCACAGAAGGGTCGAGTAATTGATGGCTATGCACCTGTGTAGAGCAAGGAGGAGGCTGGGGGTGTTTATCTCACTCTTCCCTTTTCAAGGCACATTTTTATTTCCTTTGCGGTCTTCAGCAGCCTCCTGATGACCTCTGACAATAGCAATAGCTAGTGTTTCCACGATGCTCTGTAAACTGCACTTGTAGACTTACTTTAACCTCACAATGACCCTTGGGAGGCACAAATTGTTGTCCCCATTTTACACATAAGGAAACTGAGACCCAAATCACATATGTAAGACTGGTACGTAGGAACGAGTTTCATTTCGAGAGCACGTTCATAAGCCCAATTTGTTCGTAAGTCCAACAGAATTAGCCTAGGTACCCAACTAACACAATCAGCTATATAGTACTGTACTGTAATGGGTTTATAATACTTTTCACACAAATGATACATAAAAAACGAACAGGGCTTCCCTGGTGGCGCAGTGGTTGAGAGTCCGCCTGCCGATGCAGGGGACACGGGTTCGTGCCCCGGTCCGGGAAGATCCCACATGCCACGGAGCGGCTGGGCCCGTGAGCCATGGCCGCTGAGCCTGCGCGTCCGGAGCCTGTGCTCCGCAACGGGAGAGGCCACAACAGTGAGAGGCCCGCGTACCGAAAAAAAAAAACAAAACACAAAGAATAAAGAAAACGTTTTTACTCTTACAGTACAGTACCTTGAAAAGTACAGTAGTAACAGCCACATCACCACTGCTTTTACGCTCTCTTCCGGACATCCTGGGCTTGAAATAAAGACACTGTACTACTGTACTCTATACAGTACTGTACAGTAAAGTACACAAAAGCACAACCACTAGTAGAGGATGCACACACGTGACAGAGTACGCTAGACATGTCAACTAACCTACATGACTGGACATGTGAACGCACATCCACATCCTTGAAAGTTTGCAGCTTGAAGGTTCGTATGTAGGGGACGTACTGCACAGCTTTTCTAACATCACTACCAGTAAGTGACAGAGCAGAACCTTCACCGCTGTGTAGTAACTCTTGATGACAAGCTCTCCCTACCAGGCCATGCTGGCTCACTTGGCCTTAAGTTCTGCCTAAAAAGACACCAAATGCATGGAAAACCTTCACACAAGTAAACCCAGATATTCACACACATTGTCCACAATGATATCCAACACTGAGATGCTGGGAAATATTCCTAGAGACACAGCGGTTGTTCACGCTTCACTCAGCTGTTCAGAGACCAAAGCCTAACTTGACTCTCTTTTGTCCACATTTGTATTTTTCTGACAATTTTAGTTTCAAGTTTTGAAATGTATTCATTCATGAATCACCGGGGGAAGGCTGAACTGAGGATGATCAAGCTCGCGATGGATGTGTTCGTACCAGGCCTCATCTTCGCTGGAGAGTTACAAATCTGGTTTGCAGTCTGAGGTCTTGGAACACCATCTCATTTCCTGTCTTTATGTGAACAGGTCTGCCTTAAGCCAAGGACTATTTTGCTCTATTTAAAAGGGGAAAAATAATCTCGAGTAGGGCAAAAAACAAGGGCAGCACATATGATTTGAATTACAGTCAGATAATCACCATTCATGACCGGTCCAAGCTGGAAGTAAAGCTTGAATTTCTCCTCAGAGACATTTCCCGGCTTAACTTTTAACAAGGGCTACGACTGAGAATGGGCTTTAAGTGTAAAGAAGTTCAACCTATTTAAGGCCTTTAACTGACTTCTCCGGCCCCCTACGAAATGAGCCTTTTTGGAAGATCATTTATGAGTTTCATTGGAAGTGGTAAAAATAGCCCTCCCACTCCCCTCCCCGCCTCAGAAAATGTTCTAAAGAAACTTTTTTTCCAAATAAATTTTCCAAGTAACATCACTGTGCCTGTTCCTCGGCCCCTCTCTCTCTGTTTGAAGAGCTTAAACATTTAATCTAAACATTTGTCCTCAAAAGGTTTTCTTTGCTATTGAATTCCAAGATGACCAGGGGTCCATCTTAACCTATGAACCTTCGGAAATCATTTTGGCCACAAAAGGATAGGAAGCAAGGTATACGTTCTGTGGCTCAAAACCCCAATGATGTCAATGATTCCTCTGGCTAGAGTTTCACCTTTCAGAGACAAGAAGGAATGAAAACCAAAGATCCACCTCTAACAGATACCTTCCAGTGAGGTATACTTGCTCTGAAACAGCGCTTGGATTTGTGGGGCACAGCGTTTAGGGCCATGGCCCCCAATCCTGGCTGAACAGAATCACTTGGGAAACTTAAAAAAAGAAAAAGTCCTAATGCCTGAGCTTCACCCTGACCAGTCATATCAGGATCTCTAGGGATTCCGCTGTTTTAGGGGATAGATTCTTGGCTCTAGAGTCAAAAAAGTCTGGTTCAAATCTTATTTTTACCACTTACTGGTTTTTAGACAACTTACTTAAACTTTATGAGCTTAGATTTCTGTGTATGTGTGTGTGTGTGTGTGTGTGTGTGTGTGTGTGTGTGTGTGTGTGTCTTAAAGCTAAAGAGCCTATGTTATAAGGTATTGAAAAATGGGATAAAATATTATTTGTAAACACAGTGCCTGGCTTACAAGCAATCCATAAATGTGTACTAGCTTAATGTTTTAAAATATCTAACAAAGGTTTTCTCCAGAATTTCCTTCTCTCATTCTTAATTTGTCTTTTCCTTCAAAAGCTTAGATCATTTGAGGACAGAAGATGATTAATCTTAAAAGATTAAGGAGGATACTTCATGAGTAAAAGTATAATACCCCCAAGAACAGAAAAGGACTTCCTGGAGGCCAGAAGAGTCAGATTAGAGGGTAAAAACCAGAAGCGCTCAGGATGAAGACCCTGACTCCCTCCTACTCCATCTCTCCAACTCCAGTCCTAGGAAGGAATCAGTCCCCAGTTTGTGGGATCCAAGACCAGGAGACACCTAGGACCCATTCCCAGGGAAGGAAAGACATGGCAGCATGGAATCTCTAGGTAGATGGGGACTTAGTCTCACAAATTTTCTATTCCCCAAATGCTTTGCAGCCACGAAATGGTTCCTGTGAGGTATGAAAGCAACAAAGAGAGCTACAGGACCTGAGGTGGTCTTACAGATGGGACTATCGGTGAAGGAGCTGAGGTCTACACCAGCCAGTGACTAAGAGCAAGCCCAAGTGAGGAAGGAATCAGCAGGTACCTATGTGGAGAGATGGATCCGGGACTGGACATGCCCGCCTATACCCCTCTGACACTTCATCAGCCCCCTCCCACCTCGTAGGCAAAACCCAGAATGAGAAAAAGGAAGAAGTTGTGTCTCTCGCACCAGATTTCATGTCATGAGCTTCATAGCTGCTGTCGACATTTAGTTACTGTCTTGCTTTTTTTTTTTTCCAATCAATTTTTGGGGTATAGTGCCCACACTATATAATAGGCTCCAGGGGAGGAGACTTTCATAATCTTCATGTAAGAGCCAGGGAAAACAAAACTGGCAAGATGATTTTTTTACCACCATGTGAGGGCCCACATCTGAACTGAAATGACTCAGATCAGTAGGATCTGAGCCTTATTGTGGTCTCTGGTAGAACTAAAATCCAAGACACCATTCTACAATGGTATCTTACAACAAGCCAACCCAACAAGATAAAAAATGGATATCTGGTCAACCAAACAGGTCATGTTGATGACAAACACCAACAAGGCCTTCTGATTATTTTCCCTCAGTGGATGATTTGGCCAAAGCAAGTAGCTCTACTCCAAACTCTGAGGCTCTCTGATTGGCCCTGCTTCCAGACTATAAGGCATATCTTACCATAATGTATAAAATAAAGTTGCATACTAAAGTTAACAACTTCTGAAATACAGCTATAACAATTATGTGATTATATGTTATCCTGGATTAACATGTGGCCCATAATCCTTTGATATTACAAAACTCAGCTGTGCCATGAGATCTAAAAAGCTCCATTTCATAGAAATAGTTATTTGATAATGTTACATACCAGTTCGTTGTTCAAAACATTTATTGGGATTTAACACCACGCAGTAGATAAACAAGTGTTCCCCAGCTGTTAAATCTCACTTCATATATTTTAAACAATCCACTGTGTTGACGATTTCTAAAATGTGAAAAGACGTCATATCCAATGCACATTTTTAAATGTTACTTCTGAAGCTACATCTGCTTCACATCTCTTGTTCAAAGTGTTCCCTTTTCTCCAGGGTTACTTAATGACCATATTAGAATGGGTAAAAGTCAAGGACTGCATCCATTTTCTGAAATGTAGGCCTTGCTATTGCACACTTACATAAGGAAAAAAAAGAGAAAGAGAGAGAGAGAGAGAAAGAGAGAGAGAGAGAGAGAGAAAAAAAAAAGGAGAGAGAGAGAGAGAGAGAGAGACATCTGAAAGTCTGGAAAACGTGTCAACCAGGCAACGAAACTGTGAGGATTAACAAAGTCAAATTTATAAAGTGCAAGAAGGTTCTCACATGAAAGAGGGAGGCATGGAGGAAGTTTTTCAGCTATATTATTACTCTAACGGGACTGGGCCATCCACTGAACTTTGTGCAATTTTTTCAAGCTGTTCTGAAATGACTAATAATGGCATGTAGTGTATAATACACTGAAATGTGTTGAAACTTTGGGTAATGTTCCCAGTTTGATATTTAAAACACTTGGTCAGCTAGAAAACGTTACAGAGCCATTTCTCTGCTGTGTGCATTGTGCTTTCACAAGCTCCATCTCATTTCACTCCATGAGTTTGGAAATCCAGTCTCCCTCCCTACATTTCAGACAGGCCCACGTCTCGCCAGCATATTTTACAAGCAAGAAAATTAAAGCAAACCATCAATATGAACATAGTTCTGTGGAAACAAAGGGAATGGTGTTGTATTTGACATCCTTATGGTCTCCTAGAATTCGTTCTGTGTTTTGGTTAGCTGAATCTACTCAGCGCCCCAGGAGTCTGGCAACACGATTACTATCATGAAAAAAAAAAAAAAAGATTAAAAAAAAAAATTCAGCTTGTGTTTGTGGCCCTTTCTGAGAAAAAGGAATGGATTAGATAAGCAGATGCTTGAGATAGTTATTGTTTTTTTGCAATTATATAGCACATGTCCCCCCCGCAAGAAACCTAGGCCTTCCTCAGAGCAGCAGAATCAAGGTAATGTCAGCATATCAGAAAAGAAAAAGGCCACCTGGCAAGTAGCCAGCTAATTTGACCAATGTAAATAATGTGCTGGCAGAAGCCTGTGCTCTAAAAATAGCCCAGAATAACGGCAGACTGTGGTCAACCTCCCCAATATTATGGAATGCAAGCAAAATTTCTGGAGCCTAAGTTTTAAATACGGCAGCTTAAGGAAAGATTTGAGACCCTTCAAGCAATAGTTCAATTTTCATTTGAGTGACTGACATGAAACAGTTGCTCTAAACCAATAAGTAACATTGGCTAAGAGGCAAGATATTTTTAATTGAAGAACAGTAAGAGATAGTAGCTAAGGAGAACTTACTTGTCTGGGGAAGAGGTTCAGTAAGCAGTGATTGGAAGAATGAATTAAGTTTTTCAATGTAAGTTCTTCAGAATCAGTTAATGAATCCAGGGCAAAACTGAACTCTGTATATTTTCACTTAAAACTTCATTATGTAGGCTGGTGACCACCTCATCCATCCAATTTGATTCTTCATGCTTTCTGGTGGGTCCCCTAAAATCCAACGTATCATTCAAGAGCTGTGCTGTTCTATCAATAAGGATGACTTTAGTGGCATAGGTGCTGAAGAAATTTTCAAAAAGAAATGCCTGCATCTTTAGAATGAGTGAGTCCTTGCCAAAGGTTACAATTTTGAAGAGGTCAAAACTCTTTGGTATAGATGGTTCTTAGAGTTACATCTTGCTGATTTACCAGTGAATAAAACTGTCAGGTAACGGTCATCTCTTTGTAAGGGGAAACTCTTCCTCTTCTTCTTCTTGAAGCTTGGCATTCCTGTTAGCAAAGTACAGTCTATACACACAGCTCACTTTCCTGCCAATCAAATGACATGTCTGACTTAAGCCATGTTTCCCAAGTCAGGTGAACTGGCTAAGAGGGCTGGGTATTACACAGAGTATAAGATTGGGTTGGAGTGTATTCCATTGTATATATTTTTGGAAATGGGTACATGTGCTTAAGAAGAGAAATCAGGCGATATAAAAAATTTTGGAAGGACCAAAGCAACACTCCATAGAAAATGGTTTTACTAAACATTTTAAGCAACCCCTTTTAAAGTTAAATCTTATGCAGAACCCTAATATTTAATACATATCAAAGTGGAATTTTCCAATTGAATTTGGGCGGGCACAGTGGCAGCATCCACCTTTCAAATCATTGTCCCAAACACTTTACTTTGTCAAAGATTTGTTTCCCTGGTAAATAGGATAGCCTCTGAACTTGCTTTATAATTGACCCAATGATATCTAATTAGCCTTGGTAAAAATCAATGTTCTAAAATGATCTAACTCATAAAGTGCTGTAGCATTTAAATGCTTGCATAGCACTTTTAGCTTCCCCTCAGAGAAACAGTATTAGGAAGACTCACAATGATATTTCCCTTAAATAAAAAAATCTCAGAGTCAATCATCTCTAGGCAGGAAAAAAAAAAAAAGAATCAATTAAAACCTAAGATAGAACGATCTTCCTGGAATTCTAGCTTCTGACTCTGCATATGAATTGGACCATTCACTAAAAATGAAATTTTTATAGCAAAGACAAGCTTTTCATTTGCTCCTAGCTGAAGCTGCAAATCCCCCGTGCCAAATATTTTGCTGGTGTCAATTAAGGCAGGCTTCTCAGATTTCTACAGGGAAATCTCAATAATCTCCAATATCTTCAGAAATAACATTTAGTTTTTTTATTAGGGAAACAATCAAATAAAGCCTGACAAAATTGCTGCTTGGGGGAAACATGCATGTGACAATTAAGAGATGCTCCCCGCTCAAGATCAAGAGATGCAACGGAAATCATGGATCTGAAGACCTCACTAATGACCTGAACTACCCACAATCATTCATGATTAACTAAGGAGTAAGTGCAGACACATCCTCTGGCAGCTAAGAGAATGAGCCAGTGCTTCGTGGGACGTTCTTTGGCTTTTATTTTTGAAAGGCTTTCCTTAGAATGTTAGATGTGATTCCCTCTCCCGATAATGCAATACCACAAATGCCTTCAGTAAGCTGAAGAGAGAAAGTGTTCTGAATCACTCAGGGTCCCATTCAGCACAACTGTGCAAGTGTCAACGAGTGCCCACAGAGAGGTGGCCAGGAATCAGGATGGGCCTGCTTTATGGCCGCACAGTTCCTGGTTTTGTCTAAGATCTATCTCCTAGAGGGGGCTAGGCTTGGCAAATGTCCTTCCCGTTGCAGCCAAGGGTGGAGACGTTGGTTGGTATCTTAGCAGGGTTTCACTTTGGGCTGCTTTCCAAATGGCACGAAGCAAAGAAAAATGAACTGCAGCAAATCTGACCACAAAATTCCATGCAGATCAGTGCAAACAGAGAATTTTTTTTCCCCTTCAGCAGCAAAGTTTCTTCTATAGACTAGAGCAGGGGTCCCCAGCCAGACCACACAGAAGGAGGTGAACGGCAGGCGAGCGAGCAAAGCTTCATCTGTATCTACAGCCACTCCCCATCACTCGCAATACCACCTGATTTCCGCCTGCTGTCAGATCAGCGGCGGCGCTGGATTCTCATAGGAGCGCGAACCCTGCTGTGAACTGCGCATGCGAGGGATCTTGGTTGCGCGCTCCTTATGAGAATCTAACGCCTGATGATCTGAGGTGGAGCTGAGGCAGTGATGCTAGCGCTGGGGAGCGGCTGCAAATACAGATCATCATTAGCTGAGAGGTTTGACTGCACGGAGACCATAACAAATCAATGGCTTGCCGACACGTCAAAACCCTATCAGTGAGTGGCTAGTGAAAACAAGCTCAGGGCTCCCGCTGTTTCTACATTATGGTGAGTCGTATAATTATTTCATTATATATTACAATGTAATAATAATAGAAATAAAGTGCACAATAAACGTAATGTGCTTGAATCATCCTGAGACGATCGCCACCCCCCTCCGCCCCCATCCATGGAAAATGTGTCTTCCACAAAACCGGTCCCTGGTGCCAAAAAGTTTGGGGACCGCTGGACTAGAGGGGCTCAAGCACTTTTTTCAAGGTATTGGGAAAAAAGCTTAAGGTAGCCATTGAGTTAGGAAGAGCAATGTGCCAGGTGGAAGTGGAACACCTTGGGGCTTATTATAAGTGTCACAGATGACCAAGTCAGCTCTGCCTTATCCCCTGCATGAGCTGTGGGCTGGGCGGGTTCAAAAAGCCTGTTCTTATCTTCTCACCTGGTCCAGTGTGACAAGGGAAGCAACAGGAGAGCTGGAAGATATGTTGTCCTGGTGAGGAGCCCAGTTCAACCCACCAGCCCGTCAGCCACAGGCGGAAAGCCTAGGAATGAGCCAAGCAGACGTGAAGCCCTCTGGGCCTGCTGCTGTACTTGGCGAGCATTCCCAGGGAAGAGTGTAGCAATCGCTTTGGCTACGGAGTTTGCAAAATAAAGGAGACAGGTATCTGCTCGGACTGGCCATAGCTCTAGGATAACTTTTTTTTTTTTAACATCTTTATTGGGGTATAATTGCTTTACAATGGTGTGTTAGTTTCTGCTTTATAACAAAGTGAATCAGTTAGACATATACATATGTTCCCATATCTCTTCCCTCTTGCGTCTCCCTCCCTCCCACCCTCCCTATCCCACCCCTCCAGGCGGTCACAAAGCACCAAGCCAATATCCCTGTGCCATGCGGCTGCTTCCCACTAGCTATCTATCTTACGTTTGTTAGTGTGTATATGTCCATGACTCTCTCTCGCCCTGTCACAGCTCACCCTTCCCCCTCCCCATATCCTCAAGTCCGTTCTCCAGTAGGTCTGTGTCTTTATTCCTGTCTTACCCCTAGGTTCTTCATGACATTTTTTTTTCTTAAATTCCATATATATGTGTTAGCATACGGTATTTGTCTTTCTCTTTCTGACTTACTTCACTCTGTATGACAGACTCTAGGTCTATCCACCTCATTACAAATAGCTCAATTTCGTTTCCTTTTATGGAAACGAAATTGAGCTATTTGTAATGAGGTGGAGTAATATTCCATTGTATATATGTGCCACATCTTCTTTATCCATTCATCTGATGATGGGCACTTAGGTTGTTTCCATCTCTGGGCTATTGTAAATAGAGCTGCAATGAACATTTTGGTACATGACTCTTTTTGAATTTTGGTTTTCCCAGGGTATATGCCCAGTAGTGTGATAGGATAACTTTTGTCGCGTGACATCGTCATTGTTTACATATGTGTCTCCTTCAATAGACTATCCAGTCCTTAGAAAAGAGCAGCCATCCCACACCCGGCACAGTTCTCGGCACATGGTAGGGATGCAATAAATGTTTATCCCAAACGTCATGATTTCTGTTTAGACTAAGGAACTATGGACAACATAACCTCTGAAAATTCCTTTCTGGTCACCGAATTCAAGAATGGAAGGTTGGGAAAAAAGGATTGATCTTATTTTTGCAACACGGCTCTGTTAAGATAAGGCTACATCGGTAACAATGGGCCTAACTGAACTCAATCACAGTGTTAGGTCACCTGGGTTTTACGTGGGCTGCGTGGCCAAGTCAAGGTGTGAGTGTAACAGTTTGTACTCCATTGTGTTTGGGTGGCGGCCTTTGAGACTACAACGGGCATTTTTATGGGCAGTTCCTCTCATTTTCCATGGGCATCCATCCTTCATGGTGACAGTGGGTTCTTCACAATAGAGTCCTTCAAACCAGAGCCCGGACGTCAGAAAAACAGACAAAATCCTTGGTTTCCAGGAATCTCTGAAGGACCATGCCTGAAAAGTTCTTCCAGACCCCTGGGGCATCGGGACCTCACTCCTTTGCTAAAGATTACTCCAGAGTGTAGGGCTTGGACAGGCGGGTCTGGGAGATGCTCCTGTTCTGGGCAACTCATCGGCAATGGTTTCCCGCTTGGCTGGCTCCGGGCTGCACAAAGTTTGTCTTTGTCAGTTATTTGCCTCCCTCGTGGCCCTGCTTTTCCTCAGCTTGTTCTTGGCTCGTGATCGCCAGAGCCCTCATATTCATCACATCTCGGTGGCCTGTCCAAAGTGGTTTGGGTTGTTTTGTTTGGGTTTTTGGTTTTTTTGGCTTATTGAGAAAGACAAGGCTTACCCTTGGGCTCTCCACCATCACCAAAGGTTGACACTGTTCCACAGGAAAGAAAAGACTGAGCCATCAAGAGGGGCCCATGGGGCATGTGAGGACAGGACTCAGCTCAGGTACCATCCCTGCCCCAAACTGGTAAACAGGGGGATGAACACGGCTGCCTGGCCTGGGCCCCGGTCGTGGTGTCCTGAAGGAAGCCCACAGGCTCCTTCCTTGGGACGCTGGGAGCAGCCTGGGGCTGAGCCCAAGTAGCACATGAGGCCAGAGGAGTGATGGTGGTCAACAGAATGCAAGGCCAGCTGGGGAGGAAACAAGGGCCCATACAGCCTTCTGTGGGGAAGTAGAAAGGAGGTGACTGTGAGATTTTGCTCAGGGATGTTCATGAAAATGATTACAAGCTTGAGCTATGCCTAGTTTTTTTCTTTCCAATCCAGGGGACTGAAAGGGAAGCGCCAGGGAGTAGCCCGCACCTAAGGAGGGTCTGTGCTCAACCCATTGATGGACGTACCAGAAGGATCCGGGACTCATGGGCCAGGCATCAGTGTGTTCCCACTGCAGCAGGTTGGTCTTAGGGCTTTTAATAAAAGTAGCAATAAAATAAACTTCTATTCAAAATGCATTGGATCGATTTCAAGCCTTGTCCCCAGGGTCCCTTCCACATCCCCAGGGTCAATGCATTGGAGTGATCCAGCTGGATTCATTTAAATATATCAACAGTGGCTTCCTGGAGCCTGTTCCTTGGGTCAAAAGTGATTTTCAAGACATTTGGGGCAGGTTGTCACTGGAATACCATTTTACAGGCCCAAATTACTAGCTACTAGAGTCTATGGAAAAGTGTTCTCCTTTAAATAAACTTTCTTTCTTCCTCTAAGACCTCAGGGAAAAATAACAATTCAGAAGATGTTTTTCTCTAAGTTCTTTCTACGTTGACGGTTTTTATTACCAAAAACCATTTGCTGTGTGCGAAGCGCTGTGAAAGATCCTGGGTGCTTATCTAGATACTATCTGGCAGGCTGGCTGCTGCAGGATAAAAAGACTATTTTCCATTTAACTTCAAGAGTTTGCTGAGCCTATGTTACAGGCGATAAGGGCTGGGTACAATGGAACTCTCCACAGTCCGGGAAGTAAAGATAAAGGCAATGTCTCAGCTGCTTGCCCAGATTCTTCCATGAAACACCAAAAGCCCAGTCATCTGACATAGAAGGTTCAAAGTCCCTTTTACATATTCCACATCTACTGTTTTGTTTGAATTTTTCATCATTTGATGTATGCCAAGCTTATTTCCACCACAGGCCCCTCCCCTAGAATCCCTCCCTTTTCTCTGCTCACCTAAGCTCCCTCCCTCCTCCCAGCCTCCCTCAATGCTCTTAAAATGAAGAGACCTAGTTGGAGTCCCAGCCCCGGCCTTGACCAGCATGTACGTGCCTTTGGGTGAATTGCATTTACCCTCTGAGGCTCATCTGTAAAATGGGCCGTCAGCTTTGACCTTGCAGGAAATTATGAGGCCAGGGTTGACAAGGCAGGGCACAGTGCTCCAAAGACTCTAGCATGACAGGAATCAGGCTACGTAAATCTCCTCCCGAAAGCCCAGAGCACGAACCTCTGGACCACTCAGTTGACAATTAGCCACCACGTCTTGCGTTTCGTTCCTTTTGCGGGGAAGACATTCGGTATTTAGTTTCTCTGTGTTATGAGGTCTCATGAGTAAGGAAAAGTTATCAGAACACAGAAATATTCATGAACAAACTGACAAATGGACTATTTATAAAATTAGAAAAATATATCATTGCATTACCATGTATCGAGAATGCTAAAATTATGATTAAATTAGAACAGCTCAGACTAGAGCCATCATCACTGATAGGTAAGGAAATGGTAGAATAGGACCAGTTAACAAATGATGAAAAAAAATCATCTGCAGTGACGACAAAATGGGAGATATAAATAGCAAAGGATGAAGAAGATTCCTGGAGGAAAGAGAAACGGCCTCTTATATTTTTGCCCAAACGAGCTTCCTTGTGATCTAGTGCTATGAAAGTCACCCATGGAGGGCAAGACAGTTTTGTCAGAAAAAATTATGCCTCAGATGCCCCAAGATTTGATTCATTCTTTATTCATACTAAGAAGTCAGCACAGTGCCGCACAGTAACCTAGATTCTGCTTACTCTAAGTAAACCTACTTTCATGCTTCTTAACTTCTTTATTTCCCATTATGTAATATGACAATTTTGGTCTTGGTTTTAAGTGGTTTTACTTTTTCTAGAACCAACTATCCTCAGATAAGGAGGATCTGTACACACCTGCCTCAACTGTATGGAGTGCCCATCTAGACAGGAGCCCTGATACAGCTGTTACTGAAGTCCACCAAAAAAGAGGGAACAATCCACTGTGATTCGATTACAGAAAACCCCATGGTTGTACCAGGTCAGCTAATAATCATTTCTGATAATCTTTAGAAAATACAATATTACCATTGGAAAGTAAAATTAAAAAAATTTTTTTCAAATCGTTCCCTCATCGCAAAGAGAAAATAAATTATTGCAATCAGAAAGGAATCATGGTCAGAAACAGCATCATGGGCTGGGGCTTTCTATGGAAGGAGCACCTCATGAACTTGGGGGCTTCCCTGGAAAGTCTCCCTTTGAGACTTAGAGTGTCCCACAGTGTGACTTAGCATCCCTGCTTCTGGAACCCAGCCCTCGGGACACACGGGGTAATGAGAAGCTAACGTCAGCAGCTCCAAAGATGTACAGAACATGTCAGACAGGAGAAGACAAATCCCATGTGTAAGGTGCAACACACTGCGAGGCTAGACCTGGACCGAGAGCACGAAAAGTGTCGGGAAGAGAACGAAGCTGATTTTCGGCCTTGGAGCTTTTCAGGATGGTGTCAAACTTCTCCTCGAGCTCATCATTTTGAGGTGCTATGAGTCCACTGTACATAACGAATAACGCCTCCTATCAGGCCTGTCACCGGGCCTCCCCACTCCCTCCATCACAGCCAGGAGCGAGCGCCCATTTACTCATCCTTCTTCCGCCACTTGCGACATAGGAACCGAGATGCTGCCAAGGGAGGGTGAGGGGCAGAGTTGCGGGGCCCACGCGGCTGTGGGTTGGAGCAGGAATTAATCTCAACGTTGTTAACCTTCCACGGGGCAGCGCCAATCTGCCACCGGGGGGGTGTGTCCCAACACTCCACACCCCTGCCCCCCTCTTTGCTGACTGACGGCCACGGGTGGGGAGGGTGGGCAGCAATCAGAGGGGGGCCTTTGGAAACAGTCAAGCCTGGCTGCCGGCTTTGGAACCGCCATCCTTTTCCACTTGCTCATCGCCCCTGCCCCTACCATTGTCTTTCCAGTGAAATCCATATCCATTTTCAAGATCCCTTCACAAATGATGATTTAAGAGTAAAGGACTCAGAAGAATAGCGTGAAGGGATAATATATGCTTTAATTAAAAAACGAGTCACTGTCTCTTGAAGGTTTTGTCTTTTTCTACCAGCTGCCGTGGTGTTCACTTTAAATTCATATAAATTTAAGCTCCAACTTAAGATTGTAAACCTTGGGCTTCCCTGGTGGCGCAGTGGTTGAGAGTCCGCCTGCCGATGCAGGGGACACGGGTTCGTGCCCCGGTCTGGGAGGATCCCACATGCCGCGGAGCGGCTGGGCCCCGTGAGCCATGGCCGCTGAGCCTGCGCGTCCGGAGCCAGTGCTCCGCAGCGGGAGAGGCCGCAGCAGCGAGAGGCCCGCGTACCGAAAAAAAAAAAAGATTGTAAACCTCTAAAAGAAAAAAAAATGGGAAGCCAAATATTCCTTTTTCTTGGATACAGAATCCTTTGGAATCCATTCTTATATAGTCAGTGCTAGAAGGGAGGCGACAGATGATTGAATTCAATCCATTTCCATAAGGAGTCTGATGTCTAGAGACAGGCATCACCTGCCCAAATTTATCTACAAAGCTGGCTTCCAGACAAGGAAATACACATTTGTTCATTCAATTTTTATGGAATGGACTCTGCCAAAAATATGTCCTGTGAAGGTGAAGAGGGCAATATCTGTGCCCTTGAGGTGTCGGCAACCTGCCTGTGAGGGTGACACCTGTAGTCAGGCCAGATGGGGGGATGTGATCATGTTCTCGGGATACTTAAGGATGATGCCTCGTGGAGGGGAAGCAGGGATACTCGGGAGGAGTGATGTAGAAAACACACTGCAGGTTGGGAGAGAGGCTGTTCAAAGCCCAAGCAGTAAGCCGAGCGTGTGGTGCAACTTCGAGGAGCTGAGGGTGAGGATGGAAGGGTGTGAACACAGAGGGGCAGACGGAGCGGCCAGCCACGAGGCTGGAAGGGGCAGCAGGGGCCGTGGAGGGGCCGCAGGGCTGGCCAGCAAAGGCGGCTGAGCCCAGGAAGCAGTTGAAGCAGAGAGGGGCCAGATGGATGACTGCTGTAGAAGGCAACTCTGGAAGCTCATGGAGGAAGGATCAGATGGGGACCAGGAAACCCCTGTGGAGGCCATCCCAGCAATCCAGGCCAGGAGTGAGGACCCGAAACAAGGTGGCTTCAGGAGGAGGCCGTGAGAGAAGAGAGAGCAGATAGACAGAGGATTAGCACAGCTACTGATAACCAGGTTACGATGTGACGTCCAGAGAAGGGAGGCGTCGAGGAACTGGCCCAGGTTTCCAGCTTGGGCTGCTGGGGACTGGCAGGCAGTTCACTGGGAAAGGAATTGATGAGAAGGTTAAGGTTCAAAAGGAGAAATGAGCTCTGCTTGGGCCAGAGGCTGGTAACCTATGAGATTTGAAGTGGCAGCGGGACATCCAGATGGAGATATCAAGAAGCAATTGATTAAAGGGACCTGAAACTCAGGAGACGGAGAGAGAGAGAGAGAGAGAGAGAGAGAGATGCCCTGGATATTGGGAGTCACTCAAATATGGACAACATATGGGACGGGAGGAAAGAAGGCAGGAAACGATGATGAAATGGAAGAGAATATCAAGGATGGAAGACCAATATTTAAGGAAAGAAGACACACAAAAGGGACGTGAGAGAATGGTGGAGATGGAGGGTGAAGGGGCCAAAGACTTTTGTAAGATAAAAGAACAGGAACTGTGAGAACAGGAGTGTGAAATCTAGATGGTCAATGGTGTGGTCAGAAGATAGGATAAATGATTTAAGACAGCAAGGTACCGAGGGATGGTGAGAGGAACTTTAGCCCTATACTCTCCATCTCCATGCCCCCCGCCCCCCGCAATCAACAATCAATAGAGATGAAAATTAGTACTTTTTTAAAGTATACAAACTATACTTCCGGTGAAACAAAATTTATATGTGCATTTGCTACATGAATGTTGTCTTAAAATAAATCCCTCAGTTACACCTTCCAACGAGACAGCTGCCCCTAAGGCTCCGCCACATGTAGAGTGTGGGGCTTCTCCCGAGCTGAGAGCTTCCATGGGAGCTGAGGACGAGGTCGTGCTGCAACGTCAGAAGGGGTCTTGATGGTCCAGCCTCTCCCTCGGGAAGGTAAAAATCACAATGTCTGTCCCATTTTGCCATGTCCTTCAAGAGCCTGGCATAGAGGACACGACAGTATGTTTTGTGAATGAATAAATGTATGCGTGAATGAATTATGGCCAATATATTCACACACATAATAATCCCTAAGCTCAAGGAGAGATGACAAGTAAAGCTTGTAAGCCTCCGACTCCAGCTGGTGAGATGTCCTTCCCAGGTGGGCCAGGAACACCCTGAGTTCTGAGGTGTCTCTTTGCCTCCATCTCCTCTGCCTCAGCTCTCCTCCAAAGCTCAGTTCCTCCCGGTCTGATTTTCCCACTGGGCCCCAATGAGTGAAATCCCAAGTGAGCAGTCCCAACCTCCATCCTCCGACTCATTCGAGTTCAGCTTTCTGCATTTGACACTGCTGACCACAAGTGACTTTCAAAACTCTCTTCACTCTGTTTCAAGGACATGTCGTTCCCCTAACCCTTACGTTGCCTCCACCTATCCTGAGCCCCAGCCTGGAAGTCCACGGGCCCCGCCCTTGGTCTTCTCATATAGAGCTCTCATCTGCCCGACAGGTGCCCCTCACCTGTGTTTGAAGCTGCCAGCCCTCTCCAGAAGCTCCTGCAGCTTAAGAATATTCCCCAGGCTCTAGTTCCACCCTTTTCCTTTTGAGCCTTCTTGTCTCTGGTTTTTGTCCCATTAGGCTTGGGTGGCTTAGACAGGAAACTTCAAACTCCTTACCTTGTTTACAAGGCCCTTCACATTCTGATATCATCACCTCCCATCATAACCCCTGGCCATTTTCCTTATTTCCCTTAAATCTGCTCTACCTTCCGGCTCCTCCGCATTTCTCTATTCTCTGAATTTGCCTTGTCTTCTCACAGGGTCACCATATTGCACATAGACTACAATATGAATGTCCCCCTCACCAGCAAACACAGACCCGGAGCTGTGCAGTGCACAACCTGTACAACCATGCATAGCAGTCCTGCCCTTTATCAGTGTCTTGCCCTTGTACATTCTTTCCTTTGCCTGGAATGTCTTCAGTTCTCCTCTTTGTCTCCTCTCTAAAACCATTTTCTCAACCCCCCTAAGTAAAGTTACTCGCTTCTCTTCCCAGATTCCCTCAGCAGCCTGAACGACCCCAATCACTGCACATTCTACTCTGATGACCTGCTTACTTGTCTTTCCTACCCATTAGTCTGGAAGCAGAGACATGTCCCATTCACTTCTTAAAATCCCAAGTGCCTAGCACAATACCTGGCACATAAACAGTGCTCATGAAATGTCTGAAGAATGAAGGAACCATTTCTCTGAGTATGATTTATAACAAGCCTGGGCAAATGCTCCCACATCATCTTATCCAGAGAACCATCATTCCTAATGAAGTATTTTTGTATAAATAAAAGGTCCTTAAGGCAAACTCCATTACCTGCAAATTTCAGAAGATTCTAGGACTTGCTCACACACTCATTTATTTATTCAACAAATATTTAGTGAACATCTACCATGTCCTGGAGCTATGCTAGAGCTGGGCATACAGCAGAGAACACAGCAAAGCCCGGCCCTGTTGAGCTTGCCTTCGGGCAAAGGAGAATGGGGAAGGGTCAGACAATAAGCCAATAAACCCAAAGTCTTCTTGTATGTAATACGGTAACGGGTACTAAGGAGAAAAATTAGGCCATGCAGGCCTATGGGAGAGTGCTCAGGTGGGAGGGAGGGAGTTTGCTATTTTATTTTATCTTTTTATTTTTTTGTTTTTTTGGCCGCCCTGCACTGCATGCGGGATCCTAATTCCCCAACTGGGGACCGAACCCACACCCCCTGCAGCGGAAGCGCACAGTCTTAACCACTGGACCGCCAGGGAAGTCCCAGGGAATTTGCTATTTTAGATACCATGGTCAGGGAAGGCCTCAGAGATAGGATCAGGCATATGTGGAATGAAATTCATTATTTCAAAAATATTTTGGAGCACAGTATCTGTGCTTAGCATTGCAAGTACTTTCTCTGCTCCCATGCAGGAGCTTTTATTTCAGCGGTTCTGCCACATCCTCGGGTGCCTACAGGCGGCCGCTGGTGCTGTGTCTGGGTGTCTGGCTGCACCTGGGGACTCCGAGGACGGAGGATGGAGGGCACTCTGGGAAGGGCCCACCTATGGCAGCCCCAGCTCCAGGTCTCCTGCTTTCTCACTTGGAGGAGGACGGGGCACTCAGGCCCTATTCTGTGCCATGCTTTGAAACATTTTACTGGGGGCGTGGACACTGGGGAAGAGTCAGCTGTCCTCTTAGGTGCTCTAACGATGTTTCCTCATTTGTAACATGGAGATGTTAACACCAGTCCTGCCTTCCAACCCTGTAGCTGCCCGGTGAGCCGCTCAATGGTTTGAGCAAGCTAATGCTATATTTGGATTCAACCTGAAGTCTAGGCTTAACTTATCGATTTGGATAAAGGGCATTTTCAAGGTGTAAAGACTTGCTTAATATCAAGCTAAATACTGGTGAGTTCTAAAAAAATATTTTCAGAATTCCAACTTTCCTGAATCCGATAAAACTCTAATAGAGGCAGTAATTCGGGCAAATAGGAGGCTGGCTTCCTCCCCTAAATGAGTCTGGTGCTAAGCACTAGGGAATGATGCAAATGTGGTGAGTGGCTAATAATTAAAGGATTTAATTAAGCATCATCTGGGAACATGTCTAGTTAGCTCTGTGTGTGCACTGGCAGCTCCCAGCAACCCAGGTGGTTACAGGGGGGAGGTAGCATTGTTGAAAGCAAAGGAACTAGTTATCTGGGGAAGATTTTCTAGTCCAAGGGCAAAAAGAAATACATGTTAACTTTTGATAATACACGTTCGGGGCAAGAGTTTCAATGAAGATGGTGAAGGCAGAGATTTTTTTTTTTTTTTTTGCAGTACACGGGCCTCTCACCGCTGTGGCCTCTCCCATTGCGGAGCACAGGCTCCGGACGCGCAGGCTCAGCGGCCATGGCTCACGGGCCCAGCCGCTCCGCGGCATGTGGGATCTTCCCGGACCGGGGCACGAACCCGTGTCCCCTGCATCGGCAGGTGGACTCTCAACCACTGCGCCACCAGGGAAGCCCTAGGCAGAGATTTTAATTGCTTAACATTCAGTTATTTGTTGTTATGAACCCATCTAGCATCTCTTTTGGCAAATGGACAAGAATAGCCAGCCCCCTGTTCATCTCTATTTCTGGACCTGACCACATTGTAGGTGCTCAGCAAATGCTCAGGACCGAAGTAGGAAAGGAGTAAATAAACACTAAAAAGCATCTCCAAAAGCAATCAAATTATCACCCAATGTTAAGCCAAAACAAAAACCCACAAAAAAAACCCCACATAGGATACAAATCTATACATAAGTCTGATCCAACTACGTAAACAAATACATTGAAAAAGAGTCAAAGGAAACGTTAGTCATTATTTCTGGTGGATGAGATCATGGGTGTTTTCTTTCCTGTTTCTTGATTTTCTATACTTTTAAACTGTTTATATATGTACATGTATATCGATACATGCACATATATGAATTATATATAATATTTTATATATATTATATGATTACAAATAATATTTTATATACACACTTCTCTTAAAACACATAAAAATAGAGTTGATGATCATCAAAGAAAAAGAAAAAGCTGCTATTTTTGATGAGGCACCAGACTCACAGATGGACGAAAACTTAGGAATTATCCATTAATTTCATTCATTCATTCAGTCAGTCAGTCAATAACAAGTAATTGCACACCTGCACCTACTATGCCTGGCACTGTGCTAAGTGTGATCCCCGAACTTACTCTCTGCATACTCTTGAAGACTTCCGCATTCATCTGTTAACTCACGCAACCATCCCTGTGTGGTAGGTACTATCACTGTTCTAATTTGCAAATGAAGAATCAGCTCCAAGTCACAAGGGATTAAGCAGAATCCCAACCCAGGCATCTAACCTCACAGCTGGAGCTCTTAACTGCTTGGCCGAGTCTCCTGGTGGCCGGTCAGGCTGAGCCCTCCAGTTGTGACCATCCCCAGGCTTCTATACTTTCTTCCTCCACCTTCCACTCACTGGCTTTGTTCTGCCCTTGAAACTACACAGAATAAGGGAATCCATCACCCACTGAATGACCACATGGCCTCTGCAAGTCCTCTGTGCTCCAAACTAAAACCTCCTGGGTCTTTTGACTGTCAGAGTTTCCTATGACCCAGTGTACCACTATTCTTCTCCAGGTTGCCCCAATTTATCATTGCCCTTAGCATCCGGCTCTGTAGCTGAGCCCCTCATTGTGGTTTGACCGTGCAGTTGACCGTTCCCTGTGATGCTCTGTGTGGTGTGACCAGCACAGAGTGTCACCTCTCTTGAGCCAGACATTGGACCTTTATGACCGCAGCTCAAAAGCACGCTCATTTTGGCTTTTCTACATAGATGTTTTTCTCCCTTTAACATTGAACTTGCATTCCTTAGTACCTAGCATACATGAAGTCCTGTATGATAACAAATGCTAAACTAGAGAAACAAGTAATTCTCAAAGCCTGTATTCTAAAAATTCATTAGTAGGCTAATTATTTGAAATCAAAACTTTAATAAAAACATTATAGTACATAAAGATTATATTCATAGATCAAATCACCAAACCTACTGTAGCCATCCCATAATTGAAATATGTTTTGTTTGAAATAATGTATAAAACATTAGGAAGGACCCATATTTTGAGCATAGTTTTTAAAAAGCCCAGAGGTTGGGGGTGAGGAAGTGGGCAAAATGGGTGAAGGGTATTAAAAGGTACAAACTTCCAGTTATAAACTATATGTCACGGGGGTATAATATATGGCATGGTAACTATCGTTAATAATACTTTATCGCGTATTTGAAATTTCCTAACAGAGTAGATCTTAAAAGTTCTTGTCACAAGAAAAAAGTTTTGTAATGCTGTATGGTGACAGATGTTAACTAGACTTATTTTGGTGATTGTTTTCCAATAACTACAAATATTGAATCATTACGTTGTATACCCGAAACTAACTTAATGTTAGATGTCAATGATAACTCAATTTAAAAAAAAAAAAAAGCCATTTGAGCTGCTGTTACCTGTAGAAGGATGCGTGGATAATGGAAGGACAAAAACACCAAATATCTACTACTGGGAAGAAAGGAACTTACCTTTACTGAGGGCCTAATTATGTGACCAACACTAGGTGCTCTACAAGGCATCTGTCATCCTCCCAGAAGAAAAGATGGGTAACCACTTAGTGAATCAGCCCACAGCTAAGAGATAAGCAAAACCTAAGGCAAGTAGATGAGGACCTCCTGATGATAGGATTAAGAAGGAAGAGCAGCAAGGAGAATTCTCGGGGATGATCGTGGCACTGGAGGCAGAAAAGTAACATTGAAAGGAACGTTCCTAGATGTGCTGTCTATAAGTCAGGTTTACCTGAAATAATAACACTAAGAAGAATAATGGTACAAAAACCCAACTGAGAACCACCTGGAATGAATGGTCTTTTGTCGGCATATCACCCTCCACACCCTGCAAGGATCAGGCAACTACAGCTCCCAGAATCTCTCCCCTGTACAGTTCCATGTCAAGTTTGCCAATGGGCCCTGCATGGTGGGCCAGGAGCAGAGGTCGTTCTTCTCTAGAGATCAGCTCAGCAGACACATGAGCAGATGCGAGGTCCATGGCTGCTTCTCAGCCAGTATTGTAAATCACCCATTTTGCTACTGCAGACTAAGCCAGGTGGTAAGAGTTTCTTCAGGAATTTCTAAGAACTCCAGTAGTTTCCTTAGAAGCTTTTGAGAAGCCTGAGGTCTCAGTGTCTACTTCCCCAACCATCTGGCTGCAACTTCCCTGATTTTCTGCAGTAACTTTTCAGACCTTGGCAGTAGTAGCTCTTCCAATACTCAAATAAGCCCTCATTCTTAGATTTAAGCCCTTCATTCCTGGAATACTTGATTGGCTCCATTTTCCTGAAAAAACCCATACTGGGAGAGAACCCTACCATAAAAAGGATTCTGCCCTGAGGTCAGGATCTGAAGTCTGGGAATGTCCAGCAACTGTGCTTGGTAGCCTTGGCTAAGTTTTAAGCTCTACAAATATACTTTTTTCCCACCTCTTCCATAACCATCCCATTGAACACGGAGCGATCAATAAATGACTTAATTTGACAGTTATGTCAAGCGCAACGTCTGCCCAGCTTTGTCAATGTTAAGTTGTTATTATGATGATGATGAACAAAGTCCCCAAAGAATATCAATCATGGCGTGTGCTCATTAATTTTTCCTGGAGGCTTTTGGAGGGATTCACAGAGGGTGCCTGGGGTGAGCAGAACCTTACGGAATAGCTGAAGTTTCTTCAAGGGAGGGGAGGCTTCTGGCCAGATGGGATGAACTGCCTGGGAGATGGGGTCAAGGACAGGCTTGACCCGCACAGGCTGGCTGAGCAGACAAAGGCCTTGAGCAGAGTTTTCATTGGTGGAGGATTTTAAGGTTTCTGCAGCTCCCACCCCAGGCTGCCCCTATTTCGAGTCAGTGCACCTCCAGGGAGCATCGGTAGGTCCGGCCTGCCCACCAACCTCTGCCACGATCACTACGTTCAGAAGCAAACCTCCATTATTCATTCAGTGTCTTCGGAACAAGCAAGGTGAATCACCCTTTCACGTTATACACACATTTCGGAGGGTCACGTGTAAATCACACCAGGATTGGGAGCTGGCCTAGCCTCCCCTTTACAATCAGCTCTAAGACAAAACTTAATCTGACAGAAGTGCTGTGGGAAGGAGACAAACTTCACTGTTTTCCCTGAGGTTCATTAACCATGAATTCGGAGCAGAAGAGGGGCAGTCCGAGAAGCCACACGCAACACTTAGCTTGCTGTTCCCGCCTCTCGTCTGCTCCTTTCGCCTCTGGCTGGAATACGTCACCATCCAAACAAACCCGTTGATGGTTCCCCCTTTCCCCTCCAATCATCTGTCTCCTCCGGGAAGTCTCCCTGGGCCCCCGGCTTCTGTGCTCGCATAACTGCCTGGGCCTGTGTCCATCCTTGCACTTAGATATTGTGCTCTGACTTCCTGCCTTTAGACTGTGAGCTCCTGGAAGAAAGTGTCTGTGTCGTGGTCACTTTTGAGCCGCTAGCACCTCACACAAGTGGGCCTGGCTCATATGCACCCTGCATAGTAGCTCCTAGAATAAATGAAGTGCCATGTTCAGTAATGCACTGGGGAGGGAGTAGGGGAGGGAAGTGACTGCAGGTGAGGAAGTCATTTTCAGAGATTTTTAGATGGGGCTTCCCAATCCTGGGCTATGAAAGGGAATAACATACAAGCTAAAGTGATGAAATGAGCATCACCATACAGAGTGAAAAAGCAAAGACGTGCTTCGCAAAAGCTGGAGTGACAGCAACCGCTGCGCTTTGAACAGTCTTTGTTATGAACTTTCAGTTCTGACTTCCTTGCCGGGCACAGCGATAAGGCCGAGTCCTGTGCCCAGAACACCTGTGAGTGTTGCATCCCCCTAGCATGTCTCTCTAAAATCATGCAGTTTTCTGCAAGCCTTCCACTCCAAGAGGGGAGATGAAAATGTTTGTGTGCTCGCCCATAAAATGTTGTGTGGTGTAATGCCTCTTACGAAATTCCACACGTGGGTCTGAAGACTTGCACTTGAACGATTTTCATTTTAAGACTTGCTTCACCAATATTGCCTAGCTTGGAAGTAAACTATTGAGAAAACTTGAAATTCACGTTTACAATTCAAGTCCCTCCTGGGTTGATATTTCTCCCTACCCAGATAAAGGTGCCCTAGAACATACTCCCACAAACAGGAGCGTACAAGCAGAGGGCGTGACATTGGAGATTTTCTAGTTTAGGGTTCTCGTTCCACGGATGAAGAAACTCAGGTCTAGAAATTCCTTGATCTGCCAAAGGCCCACAGATGGCAAGAGGTGGCTGGCACTGGGGATGGTCTTGAGAGTCAAACCCTGCCGTAGATTGAATTGTCTCCTCCAAGAAGACATCATCAAGTTCTAACCCCAGTAGTACCTGGGAATGTGACCTTATCTGGAAATAGGGTCTTTGCAGAGGGTCATACTGCAGCAGGATGGGATTTGATCCAGTGACTGGTGTCCTTATAAGGAGTTGGACACAGAGGCACACAAAGAAATCACCATGTGAAGAGGGAGTCAGAGATTGGAGGTTTGCCCCCCACAAGCCACGGACCACCAAGGATTTCTGGCAGCCACTGGAAGGGAGGCATGGAACAGATCCTCCCTCTGTTCAGAGCCCCCCAAAAGGAATCATCTCTGCCAACACCTTGATTGTGGACTTCTAGTCTCCTGAACTGTGGGTGAGTAAATTTCTGTTGTGTTAGCCATCCGACTAGCGATGCTTTGCTCTGGGAGCTGTAGGAAACCAGTGCAAACACAGAAGACATTTTTTGCCTTCATGAGTTTCCAGAACTAGAACCTAAGGGTAGAAAACCTTCTTCGAACCCAGGGGTCTTTCTACCACATCAAGAAGAAGGAGAAAAATGTGATCACTTTGAACTCCGCTCTGATGAACACACAGATCTAAAACAAGGAAACGTCCCTCCTTCAGGTGCAAGCTTGAGGGGCTAAGTGAAGCCGGGTCAGTGCTAAGGATTCGAGTGTTGCCGTCAAGGGCTGCAGACTCTAGAAGCCAAGACACCGTGGTCGTCCCTGCAAAGAGCTCAGAAAGATATATGCCTGCCCAATTTCCCAACCCAGATGATAAGTAGTCCCAGCGGATGCCCTAATTCTATGAATTTCCAGTGTTACTTTGGGGGCCACGTGACTTGCTACACACTCTTGGAATTGGTGAGAAATACAGAGTGTTCCAAGAATATCAGCGTCCAGGCTGCCAAGATGCTTCTCAATGGAGCTTGAGATCACTGAGGTTTGAGACAATGGTCCTCCCCTAATCAGACCATCACTGCCACCCAAGCAGTTCCAACACCCAGGACTAGAGGAGGCTGGGAGGGGCATCAGACCAATCTTCTCCAGCCTCGCTCGGGGTTTCCCTGGATGTGAGGAGTCAGAGAGAAACCCTCGGTGGTGTTTCACGCTTCCCAACGTTTTGGTCCAAGTTCATCTTTTATCTCACAACTGTTCCGGATGATCCAACATGTGTAAGGGTTTGTTCAGGCTGTTCGGGGTTCTTCTGTGAAACTGTCAAAACAATGACCTCATTTGGAGCCCTCTGCTAGCAGGCAGGATTGGCACGGACTTGTGTCGCTGGAGCAATCAATTCAAGATGGCCACTCCGCACACGAGGCTTGCTAAGCGATATGGAAGCAGATAACGGATTACTCCATCCCTTCCTCAAGTTACCAAACATGTGAGCGTTAAGGCAGCCTCCACCAAAGGCTGCCTGCCAGGCATGGCAAAGGGAAGTCATCACCCGATGACCCAGAAACTCAAACCCTTACACTGCCTGGAGTGGGGACGCTTCCCCCACCGGGCCCCCAACTTGTGAAGCAAAAGGAACACGACTGAATCGGAGGAAACTGTTGTCTTTGGAGCAGTAAGCATGCGGGTACCATGGACGTGTGCACGTCAACACCACGGATGACCTAGATCTGATGCCCGGGTGGCTGAACCAGGGCTCCCCCCATAACGGCAGAGTCCGTGGGAAAGAATCACTCTGGGCATAATTCAGATTCAGTCTGGGATTATCTGAAGAGAATGAACTGGGACATTCTACAAAGGCACGGAGCCCGTAGGTATTCTGGAACTGTGACCGGGGTGCTGAGCCTAGCGTTTTTCACGGCCCCTGCAGTCAGAGAGCAGGTGTGTTTTTACGTGCTCACGGAAAGAAGATGCCTCAGTTTTTATTGCACATCCCCCCTCCATTTCTCTGGCAAAGAAAAGAAAGAAACTTAAGAAATATGCAGGAAATTATTTTTGACCCAATTTGTTGTTATTGCCAATGGACTTCCTGAAGTGGCTCATTGGGCAAATTCAGCAGAATGTTCCAGCCTCAGAGCACTGCTGCACACTCCAGCTCTGCTGAGAGGTGACACTTTCCTCACATTTCCTATTGTTTATGATACCATAACAGTGACCCGTGTAGGGGATCGGGGTGGGGTGAGACTCTTCTCACACGTGAAACCCAGCAAGTAGACATCCCTCACGAATCTGAGCGCTTCCAGACTGCTTGGGCAGGTGTTAAGTTTGCTGTGCGCCCGTGATTGTAGCCAAACGAGGTATAAGTACCTGAAACTTGGGTCAAGTGGGGAGTGGTAATTTGCAAGAAGGTCGCTATGGTATTATCAACACAGAGTCAAATAAACGCAGGGTAGCATCTAAATACATAGGATGCAATAAGGAAAAAGTTGGAAGGGCTGAGAGGGACCCACAGGAGACAGCAAGGGAGGGGAGATAATAAGATTGCTGCCTGTCTAGAGGCATCACTCTTAAACTGGCCAGTGCCACACTGAGAGCAAGGGCTCAGATACCTTTACTAAGGGGGTGATTTTGAGTAATCTTTCTTCAGCACGGACCAGGTCCCCACCTGCAACCAAAGCTAATAATACTAATAATAGTAATAATGTATTCGGCAGGGTGGGAGGGGATTGTAAAAGAATAATTAACAAATTTACTTCCCAGCATCTACCCATGCCACACCCGCTAGAAGAGGTGTAGAGAAGACCCTATCCACAACACCAAGAAATGTTCATTCCTAAAGACAGGCCACTGATTGAACCCAGTAAAACATAACTGACTAATTGACTGGGGTGTCCATCTACCCACAAATCTCTTCGATCTTTCAAAAGTCTAAACTGAACTCCATATTTGTAGACACATCTGACGTTTTGTAAAGGATGTTTTCATTAATACCCACCCAAGAATAATGCCAGAAAAGATAAACTGCTTACTGCCAGACACAGTCATGTACACAACTTTTAGAGCTCTTCCTTGGCTTTCACTACGTCAGAAGTCAGAAGTGGCTGTTCTCTGGGCTGATGTCATTAACTCAGCATCGTAACATAAAATACCAAATACTTTATGATATGTTACAAACTATCAAAAATAGCTATTTTTACATCCAGAAACCCTCTTTAGGTTTGTGGCATCTGGACGTTTACAACTTACTTTTAAAAATTACATTTTACTCATGCTTTTCTTTAGTACATCTTATAGTATAGCCCAAAGCGCTAAAGCAATGATATGCCCCAGTAATTAACTATCACACACTAAAAGTAGTGGTTTGAAACAGTCACAGATACAAATTTTAGTGCATTTAGCTGAATCACAAATACATATTGAAGGTCTAAATCATCTTATTATCTTGTATGATAATTGTTGATGTTCACCATTTAAGTGAATATGTCTTACGTTTAAACATCCATAATAATAGTTATTATTAGCTGTGACTGGTTTTAAAATCCATCCAAAGTAATTTCAGGCAAGGTAATGAATGCAAATGTTTCTCTCTTCTACAGGACCTAAAGCAAGATGGAACTCTGGTCGTGGTTTTTTTTTCTTTCGGTGAAATGTGGAAACAGGGTCACACCGATCAGCACCCTGGCTCAGCTTCTAATCCACTTAGGGACTGGGGCAGGGCTTTCCAAGGACACGGTTCAAGTCTGAGGAGACAGTGCATCCACGCTCTTTATCAGAGCCAGGTGTCAGGAGCATCTCGCTGGCTGCGTGTGGTTCCAGGCTGACAATGGGCCATTCTATTGGAGATTCTCACCTCTCAGGGCACTGGAACTCCCAAATGTGAGGTAAGGAGCCACTGAACTCAGGTGAGGAGAAACAGGGAGTCTACTTGACATGCACTCTACCCTATGCCCACGCCCACCCCCGGGTCAAACTGCAACCTTCCATGAGGATTTATGGGTCCCTGGCATACAAACTGTGCTGGGGAATTTTTTTTTTTTTTTAAAGTAGAACACTGGAAAATGTGACGCAAATTTGCAATAAGTATTTTTGTGGTCAGAGAGGTCTCAATTCAGATTCGTGTGTCTGTCCCTCCAAGGCTGTCACCATCTAAAATCAATTCCTTCAGGACTTCCCTGGTGGTCCAGTGGTTAAGATTCTGTGCTTCCAATGCAGGGGATGCAGGTTTGATCCCTGGCCGGGGAACTAAAATCCCACATGCCATGTGGTGCAGTAATAATAATAATAATAATAATAATAATATAAAATAAATTCCTTCATCAGCTTATCACCTCAGGGAGGCCAGCATGGAGGGACCAATTGCACCAGCTCTGGAGACAGAATTGAATGCTTAGTCTCCCACTAACTGGTATGCCAGGAAATTTCTTAACCTCCCCAGGTCTCAGTTTCCTCATCTGCAAAATAAGCTTGGATGAGGATCATGCAACCTGCCAAGCTACCTGTAGCCCCAGGGTTTTTGTCACTTGCTCTTGCTTCTGACTGAAGCTGCTTAAGCTGGTTTCCCCCATGGCTGGATTCTTCAGCCTTCAGCTTAAGTATCCAGCCCTTGGAGAGATATTCTCTGCTCACCCCATCTCGATCACACATCCTGTATATTTCTTTCATTGTGATTGTCACATCCTAAATTACCCAGTTTGTTTGGTAACTTATTTATTTCTACTCCCACTGTCCTTCTCTAACCTCCCACCACCACACACACACACACACACACACACACACACACACACACACACACGTGCACACGCGTGCGCGATCTCTGCAAAAGCTGGGATCTCACCTGCTTTATTCATTGCCCTATTCCTAGAGCCTCAAATAAGAACTTGGCACAGATCGGGAGCTCAGTGAAAGTCTGTTGTTGAATGAAAAAAATGCATGTAAAGTGCTTGACCAATACAAGGTCTTCAAAAGATATCAGTCAAACAAACGAATAAATTTCTCAAGCCCAATCACGCATACCGTGTTTGGAGAATCCTGGAATTCACCCGGCCTCATGCTTTCCACGTTACCTGTCTAAGATTAGACATAGGCCCCTTGGAAGCAGGACTCCCCCCTACTGCCTGTGTGTGCATGGAGGAGACAGAGGAAAGCTCAGAGGCTCTCATGTTAAGTTGACGTGATTCCAAATCCCGCCTCTGCGATATGACCTTGGCTGCACATTTATCCAGGTCCTCCTTCTAAAAGGTGGGAAAATGACACAATATCTTTGGGCTGATATGAGGATTAATAGAGAGAAAACAAACTATGCAGCAGGACTGGCTACAGAATTTGCAAAAGCCCCCATGAAAAGTGAAACCACGGGACCTCTGTTCAAAAATTATTAAGAACTTCAAGTTGGCAACAGTAGAGCACTAAACCAAGCTCAGGGCCTTTCTGAGCACGGGGCCCAGTGGCACCGCACGGCTTGCGCCCAGGGAGCTGGCCCTACTGCCCAGCCTGGTGTCTGGCATGTCGTAGAGCTCTAACAAATGAGTGCCTTTTTTTCTCCTTCCCTTCTCATTAAAAATCTGATGTAATGAAATGAGACAGATTGTGACTAGTGGCTGAACAAAGGGATCCTGAGTGGTGGAATTTCTGGTCATGCTAAGCATTCTGGCTAATTATCCAGCCTGTGAATTATTCAGATACCTTGGTTGTCTTTCTTCTTGTCCTTTGAGTTATGTCGCTGCTCACTGATCATTCAAAAATAATGTCCCCCTCCCTATTTTTCTTTTGTATCCTGATAAATCACTGTTGGAAGAAGAGGTCAAAGTGACAGGCTCACATACTTGCTATGTTTATTCCCAATGTGTTCACTTATTCAATATGCATTTACTGATTGCCTGTAATGGGCAGGTTAGGGTTAGGGTTAGGACAGAACGCTAACCTGGGCAGGTAGAATGGAACGTACCTGAGATAAGGACCTGGAATTAGTCTGAACCCTTGTGGTTGCAAGAGACAGAAACCCAACTCAATCAGTTTAAGCAAAGAAGGGATCAATTGGTTCACTGGACCATGAAGCCGGCTCAAGTATAGTTGGATCCAGAAATACAAATATGATGGTCAGTTTGCACAATTACCATAGACAGAGATGGGATCCAAGATTAGCAAGATCTGTTCATATACCCATGTCTGCCGCTGGAGAGCAGGCAGGACATCCCAACAAACAATTTCCCACATCCACGTGGGATAAGAAAGCAATGGCCCAAAGGAAAGAAGAGTACTGAACACCAAATTACGGCAAGCGTCCGTTACTGATCTTAACAGGAAAGTTTTTAGAATTGGGACCTTGTGAAGCATGGTCCCAAGTTCCAAGTTCCTGCTCAACAAATATTCCAGGAAAGAAAAACATAAATAAAGCCCTGTTCTAAGATACTGTGAGAACACATAAATTAAAAAAATAAAACCTCGGGGACTTCCCTGGCAGTCCAGTGGTTAAGTCTCCACGGTTCCAAGGCAGTGAGCGTGGGTTCGATCCCTGGTCGGGGAACTAAGATCCCACATGCCATGGGGTGCGACCAAAAAAAAAAAAAAATCAGCTTTGCTTCTGCAACGAAAAAAAAAGTTAAAAAAAACCAACCTTTTCTTCCCTGACATTCTAGACACAGAGACTTTGTCTTCATGATTCCAAACATCTAGAATAAACACAGAGAAAACATGTAGGTAATCATCTACGTGTTTCTCAATATCCAGACGTCTGGCATCACTTAGTCATTGTCACGGTGTGTACGAGTCTTTTGCAGCAGAAGAATTGGAATCACTTCCCAGAATCCAGGTTCAGGTAGTAGTCTTCTGAGAAGAGAGATACCTTATCTTGTACTGTTTCTTACAGAACAGATTTAGCCCTGCCCTAACTAGAGAGCCAAGTTTAGAGAATGAAAATAAATACAAGACAATTTTAAAGTAACAACATTCCCCAAAGTAAAACTGGCACTCTCTTTCTCTAGTCTACTTGAATTCCATTTTAGAAAGAGGAGTTAAGAAGAAAAAAGCATGGTAGCTCCTCCCAGGTTGCGTGATGAGAAAATTGCTTAAATAGCAGATGTTGTAATGGAGAGACACATAACGAGGGGTTAGAAGGCCTGGGTTTTAGTCTCAGTTCTACCAGCCTGGAGCCTTGGACAAATCACTTAACCTGTCTGGGGCTCTGATGCTCTGCCTGTAAAACACAGGTGTTGGACAGGATGATCTTTTAGGTCTATTCTAGCTCCACAATTGTGATGAATCAGTGCTTATAGAAGCAATAACACTAACACCTCACATTTTTATAACATTTTGCAGTTCGTAAACATTTCCACGCATGGTTCCTTTGATCCACACAGGAAGTCTGTGAGTAGTATGCTCCGTCAGACTTGGTCCCTTTGTGGAGTGGCAATGTGACATGTGTGAGGTCACAGATAGTAGGTGGTAGAGATGCCTCCAAACCAGATCTTCCCATGCTGCAAGCTCTCCCCCTCATCTGTGATATGAAACCGATCTCCACCCTTCACAATTGCATTCAAGGTTTAGCATACATTATTAATAGTATCTTTGGGACACCTTGGCGGATTTCAGGTGCCATATGATAGGTCATCAAGTCTCTTAGTCGTTCATGATTTCTAAGTAAATTGGATATGAATTCAAGGCCAGAATGATGACTCCATATTCACTCCCAGTCACCCGGTGACCACAGGGCTGGAGCAGGGAAAGTACAAGACCAGCCAGGAACATCTTCTGTTGCCAGAAAATAAGGGAATGCTCAAAAACGATAAGGGCTTGTTGATGGGACAGAAGAGCCCAGCCAGAGGAGCTCCTAATGGCCTCAGCTGAAACAACTTGAGCCACAGAATCAATAGTAAGAGCACTGGATTATAATTCATTGAATAGAATAAACAACTCAAGTCCATACTAACTTATTTATATTAATCAATTAATTAGGGGAGAAAAGACTGCTCTTTCTTAGAATAAAATTCCAATGAATAAATGTAGAAGGACAAAGGGAAATAGCAAACTTCATGGTAATAACAGGCACACTCCATAGTAATAATTGTTGCAGACAAGAGACACCTACGGATGCTAAATTTGGAGGGTGAAAGTGAGAGGAGAAACAGAATTTGCTTAGTCTCATAGTATCTCCCCCAAGATATTTATTAACTACAAAGGAAAAGAGAGTGGATGAAACCCGCAGACATCATCATCTTAACCCAGTGATCAAGGTAAACATCACTAGTGACAAGATGTATCAACATCAGGAACACATGATATGATGCACTGAGAAGGATACAACATCACTTCTGCGGGATTCTTACCTAATATGCATAACCTCGTTCCAACCATGGGAACACATCAGAGAAGCCCAGACTGAGGGGTAATCTACAAAACAGCTGACAAGTAGTCTTCAAAAGTGTCAAAACAAAAGTGTCTTGAAGACAAGAAAAGACTGAGGAACTGTAACGACAGCTTGGGGGAGACAGAGGAGAAATAACAACTAAATGCAATGTGGGATCCTGGACATTAGTGGAGAATTTGGTGAGATTCAAATAAGATATTTAGTTTACAGTATAGAATCAATGTTAATTTCATGGTTCTGATGATTATACTATTGTTATATAATATGATAATGTTAGGAGAAACTGTATGAGGGATATATGGAAACTCACTGTACTGTTTTTTTGGGGTTTTTTTGCAACTTTTCTGAAAGTCTGAAATTAGTTTAAAATACTTAATGACACCTCAGAAGCCATTTTGACAGTTTCCTGAGCATCTCAAAAAGTAAATTAACTTTCCCAAGATAGCCAGAGTAATTGTAAAATCCATTCTGGCTCTTGTTCCAAAGTGTATCTCTCTAGAGAGTGAGATCCAAGGGACCCCAAAACCACGTTTTGACCTTGCCAGTTTGCTGACAATCCAGCTATTGGAAGCCATTCTGCACTCTAGACCATTCATCAATGGCAAATACTCCTGAACTTAACGCCTCCTTGGAGACAATGTGAGCTCGGTCTTTATTGAATGCAGAAAGAGTGAGCCAAACAGCCCCAAAGATATTTAATAACAAAAGCATCTTCTTCATTTTGGTCACATTTATTCTGATTCTTTTCATACAACTTCAAGAACTAACCAACCAGAATTCTACTATGATAAAAATCTGTCCTATTTCCTACCTCCAACTGTGTCCATCCTGTAATTTCTTTGTCACAGTGTCTGTTCTCATCCTTAATGGGTGGAGAGCACATGTTATAACAATGTTTTCTGCATCTTTTCGTGGTTGTTGGTTTTTCTTAAAAATACACAAGTCTAACTCCGTTATGCATTTCCTGAGGGTGTGAACTGGCAGCCAATTTCAGTTCCGAGTCACATACACAACTGACAATTTTATGACACTACTCAGTCTCACGCAAACCCACAGAACTGTAGAGCTGAGTGCCACTGCTCAGAAGTGAATTAACCTCCTGAAGCTGGGGAGTTTTCCTTTGGACACTAGACTTGCATTTCTTGTCATGAGCCACAGCTCTCTGCTTTTACTGGGGACTTGATGGGTAGAGGAAGGGCACTCCTTGAATTTCTACCTGCCTCACACCTTGACCAGTTGACCAGCCAGTATCTATGGACTCCTTTTATCTGAGCTTGGGAGGCTGGCTTTATGAGAAGTATAAGACTTGGTCCTTGGCCTCAAGGATCTTGCAGTCAGGTATCAATTTAAATTGGAAAATTTTAACAGTCAAGTCCTAAATAAGAACAATTTACTGTATAATACTTAGGGAAAGGAGAGAAAAGTAATCAGAAACACTTCCAGCAGGAGGGGGATTTCATCCATTCATACAATAAGTATTTAATTTCATTGTCTGTGCCAGGCACTGTTCTAAGGGCTAGTGTCTCAGTAGGAAACAGATAATAAAAACAAAACAAATATATAAACAAGTTAATTTCAAATAGTAAGAAATAAATTAAGAAAATGTAATTTAATTTAATTTAATAAAAAAGATTGCTAGAGTGTATTCAGTTGCTCTGCAGACCTAAGAGGGAACTTTCCATCCAAGCAAATCCAATATCACCATAATTTATGTTTAGGCTTTTGGAACTCCTTCTTAGGACCCCCAAATCTTAAACTGATTTAAAGGTTCTGTACACAGAAGCATGACATGCAGCCAGTAAGATCCAATCACTCAGCTCTGGTAGTTTTCTCTTAAAATCCCAAGACTCACGGGCCAGGGTGATTTTCTGCCATCATTTCTAGAAAGGAAACTCCGCCAAAGAGGAAAAAATGCCATTTTTCATGGATCATAGGCCTCTTTTATCTCCTCCCTGGCTAAGTACATCTAAGCCTATTCATTCAATAGTCAGCAATGTTGATTGAGCACCTACTAACCTAATTGTCCTCTCAACACCTAGGACAGTGCCCGGAACACGAGAGATTCCAGAAATGTTTGTCAAACTAAGTTGTCACATAGAGTTTTGGTCTTAAATGCATTTCAAATAATACAGAGTATAAAAATGTGATAAGAATGTTTCTTTCCCATAGCTTTTAAACATTTATGGAACAATCCATTAATGTGGCAGAGAGCTTTAAAAATAGAAAGTACAACCTAGAGGCAAATGCTCATGTCATTATTATTCATGGAAGTTGTAAGGTAATGTATCTGGCTGCCAAGAGAACTAATGAAAGTGTCCACTGCAGAGAAAATGATCCGAGGACACCATCTAAATCCATGCTACAAATTACAGTATCAATTAATATCTTTAACAGTGATCATTAAAGCAAACCTTAGTAGTAAAAGGAAATCTGCAGCCTTTGTGGTTTAGTTAGAAAGGCCTCCCTCACTGAATGTACTCTCCTAGCTATGGTACTAAACCTTTGTCGTTGGTGAATCCATCTTTGAATCAAAGGTACTGTATCCTTTAGGTATATGATGGTAGTTAGCAAACTGGACCTGAGGATCCCTGCCTGTAGAAGTAGAAAACAAACTCTTAATTTCCCCCATTGCCCAGAGCTGCCACCCCTAGGCCTCTCATCTTAGAACGTGGTACTTCTATACTCCTGGTTGCTCATGCCAAAAACCTAAGGGCCATACACAATTCTTTTCTCTCTCCTGGTTTCCACAGAATATATCTCAAATCCACCTGTTTCTTTCCATCTCCCTGCCACAATCCCACTCCAGGCCACCATCATATCTAGCCTGAGCCAATCATGGTGGTCCATGATGGCCTTGCTGGGGACCGATTAGCTGGAAGCATGTGATGAAATTTTCATCAATGATATGTGAGAGCTTCCAGGAAAGGCTCCCGCACTCCTAAGAGACACTTAGAAAGAGATGGCCTTTGTGTCAACTGGTCTTTGTCATTTCTAGATATGACATCAAGAATCCTGACAGTCCTCTGGTCCCCATGAGAGAAGTGGATCTGGGAACAAAGCCAACACTCCAAGACAGGCAGAACAGGGACAAAAAGAGCTGGGGTCCTGATGGTATTGGTGAGCCACTGAATTAACTCCTCCAACAGTCACCCTACACCTGGACTTCTTAAAAGATGAGATAATAAATGTCCTTATTGCTTAAGTTAGTTTTGGTTGGGAATTTCAGACACTTGTAGCCAACTGCATTCTGACTGTTTCAGCCACTCCTACTTTTTTTTTTTTTTTTTTTTTTTTGCGGTATGCGGGCCTCTCACTGTTGTGGCCTCTCCCGTTGCGGAGCACAGCCTCCGGACGCACAGGCTCAGCGGCCATGGCTCATGGGCCCAGCCGCTCCGCGGCATGTGGGATCCTCCTGGACCGGGGCACGAACCCGTGTTCCCTGCATCGGCAGGCGGACTCTCAACCACTGCGCCACCAAGGAAGACCACCAACCACTCCTACTTTTGATCATCTCCAAACTGTTCTTCATGCAGCAACCAGAGTGATCCTTTTAAAAGAATAAATCTGATTATGCAATTGTCCTGCTCAAAACTCTTCAATGACTTCTCTTTCCACTTACAAAAATTCAAGTTCCTTAATATGGTCTGCTAAGCTATATCTATCATCAACTGCTGCATAACAAACTACCCCCAAATTTAACAGCTTACAACAAACCTTTATTATATTACAATTTCTATGGGTCAAGAATTCAGGAGTGACTTAGCTGGGAGGTGTTACCTCAGGGTCTCGCTTAAGTTTACTCGAGATGTGGGCTGCGACTTGATGGGGTCTGGAGAATCTGCTTCCAAAATGGTGTCCCCAGATCGCTGCTGGTGGGAGGTCTCAGCTAAGTGGATCTCTTCACAGGGCTGCTTGAGGGAGTGTCCTCACCATAGAGCAGCTGGCTTCTGCCAGACCAAGTGATCCAAGGAGAGCAAGGAGGAAGCCCAGTTGTGTTTTCCTGCCCTAATTTCGAACGTCACACATCATCCCTTCCACCACATTCTAGTAATTAAGGACAGACTGTGCTGAAGGGAGGGGAATTAGGATTCACGTTCTGAAGGGATGAGTACCAAAGAATTTGTGTGGACAAATTTAAAAATTCCCCTTCAGGTTTTACATGATGTGACCCATGCCTAACTTTCTGACTTCACCTGACGTCACTTTTCTCTTGGATAAGCCATGCTCCAGGCCCACTTGTTCCCCGCGAGTTCAGACCCATCAAGCAGGTTCCCACCTCAAGCCTTTTGCACATTCTGTCCCCTCTGCTTACAACGTGGTCCTCAGTTCCTGGTCTGCCTGCACCCTTCCCGATCGCTAGATCTCAGGCCAAATGTCACCTCTTCGGCCAGCCCTGTCCAAACAGCCCAGTCTAAGTAAGTCACCTTGTTATTTTCTTTCATGGCTTCCTACATTTTCCCTTCTATCACTGGTCAGAGTTTTAAATAATTTACTTTATTATTTCACTTTTTAAAGCTGCCAGGGAAGAGATGACGATTTTACTCACCACAGTATCTCCAGGGACTAGAAAAGTCCTTGGCACAGAACAGGCTCTGTACAAATCTTTGTTGAGTAAGCAAATGAACAAACAAATGTATCATCCTCGAACACACACACAGAGGTGCCAATTGAAAACTAGGCATATAAATTCATGACGCGCCGCCCCTGGGAGGGACGCTGAGCCTAAGTGGAATTGACAAGTTATAGCCGCTGCATCACACTTGGATTCTGTATCAGAAAAGCAGAGCCAGGCTGGTGAAAGGTCAAGAGTGGGTTTCACCATCTACTCGGTGTAAGCGCCCTGGACGTCGGGCTTGGAGCTGCCCAGTAAGGACGGAGTCCCCATATGGCCCCGGCTTTCACCTGCCCCACCCTTCCTCTTACTCTGACCCCCTTTGGAGACCAGGACTTCCAGCAGCATAGCAGGGTGAGGGGTGGAAATGGACAAGCGGTGGCACTCTGAAACTGGGCTGTGAGGTCAAAGGTCAAAGGGGGCAGCATTGGGGGGGCTGAGGGAACAGCGTATTCTAGAGGGTGGCCTCTCACGAGGTAATTTTGGCAAGAGACGATCTACAGACTTCTTCAAATGATCAAGGGTCCCATGATCCTCCCCAGTGTCAGAGGTGCCGAGATGTCTCCCAGTTCCCACGACGCTACGCAAGGAAAAGGTCTGACAGACGCAGGTATCTGGCAATGAGCAGGACAGGTCCCTTTGACCTCCCCGGCTTCAAACTTGAAGGGGAATCTCTTAAGGACCAAGGGGAGTCCACGTTCCTGTCCATCGGCAAACTGTGGGCTGGGAGAGATCACTTCTCATCCCAGGATGCCAAAGATCAAAAGTCAGCATGGAGTTCTGTGAAGATTTCACAGGAATGCTATCTAGAGGAAAGCATACTTCTGAAAAGCATTTTTTTAAAAAAAAAAATAGAAGAAAATTGTATTTTCTAAATCAAATTGAAGGAACTGGGTCTCCAAGAGTTCTCATTTAGAATAGGGTTTACTTTCAAGGGGTAAGAAGCCCGGTTACTACAGTTGAAAGACAGACCAGAGGGGGGAAGGCCAGGCAAAAACCAGGGTCAGAGCAGAAAACAATCCTTGCAGACCCACGCCGTCTTTTTAAAATAAATACTTTATAACATCTCCTTATGAAGCTGTATTGAATTTCATAGCTCATATAACGTAGCCACACATACAATTTCAAAAAATCAAATCAATATAATGCTCTAACTATAATATAAAGAGAAATCAAAAGTTAAATAATTTATAATAAAATAAGCTGTATTTCGATATGTAAGTGCTGAGTACCTCTACCCTCAAGATGCAATGGGTAACCAGAGGCTTACATTTTGAATATATTCGGATTTAAGAGAAGTTGTTGTGGATAGGTTTCCTTTATATTTAACATTTAAAAATAAGAGATCAACAAATATATTCATAAATGTACATTGAATTGGCCTGAATGCAACAGCTATAAGCATAGACTTACGCAGGGTGCTGCCTGGGGAACTCAGACGCCGTGAGCAGTGTAGCCGCGGATGACATGATTTCCAGAAAGGGTGAACAACTCTTGGGAGAGTTCTGAACAAAATAAAGTACCACTGCCCCTCATTTTATTTGGTTAGTTTAATTTCTTGAAAGTTCAGTGTATATTGAAACCATTCACAAAATACTTTGTATTTATGTGTAAACTAGAGTTCACTTTTAGGTTCAGGTAACTGTCAGTGGCTTTTTCACCTTCGTGGATGCCCAGTAAGATATGGGCTCATTCTCCATAGTGAGAGGCCTCCTGTTACAGGTCACCTAACACCCCTGAGCCCCCCAGTGCTACCAGCAAATGGCAATGGTGCCTCCGCATTCTTGTGACAAACAGAAATTTGTGACAACACCCTGGGTGGTAGCACATCCACTGTTGAGGACCCCTGAGGAGGACAGGGTCTACTGTTAGGGAGCCAGGCTCTCCAAGAGCTTTCTGCTCCTTAGAAATGTACAAGTATCTACTATGTGCCAGGATATGTGCTGGGCACTAAATGTGGGTCAGATGGTAAGCTCAAATTTGGAAGTGTGTCAGTGAGAAAGATGATAAGCATGATGGATTAGACAAGCCCTCCTTCATCATAAGATCGAATCCAATAAACACGAACTCTGCATCTTCATCTTTGCTTGTAGCCCTCATCCCAAACCTTTCCACCTCATAGCACCACTCCCTCCATCTTCCCACGTTCCTACACCCTGACTTCAATGCTAGCCTGAGCCTCACATTTGACCCTTGGTTCCAATGTCAAATATTGTTCCTCCACCACCACCCTTAGCTCCCCTCTGCACAGTGGACTAGGGTCCAGCCACCCTTGGTTATTAACCATCCTGGTCCGGCCTTTTCTTGGGAGCCTCCATTAGCCCTGGGGCAGAGCTCCTGACCAAGTCCTCACCCACCCCTGGGAAGAGCATGATATTAATAATCAGATACAAGTGCATCACTAGCCCACATCCCAACTCTGTCTCAGAGGGTCTGTCCAAGAGGGCCAGTAATTCAAGCAGGTGTGGAAGCAGAGGGATACGGTTCATTTGAATATTTCACTTCAAAGGTAGGATGTCTATTCCCCTGGGAACCGGAAATTAATAGGAAAATAAGGCACAGAGTATCTTCTGGAGAAATGGGATCCCGACTTTGGAGCCTGGGCCTCCTGTCTCCCCACCCACCCATTTACCCAAACACAGGGCTGGGATTGGCTGAGGGCTTGAAGCTGTGCTGACGTGTTGGTCAAGGTCAGCAGCTCCCAGCCATGAGGGTTGGATAGTGGCCGGGACAGGAAGCTCTGGAAGGAAAAGGAAACACCCAAGGGACTGGCCCTCAGTTCCTCAGGTTAACCACTCTGTGGTTAAGAGCCACTGTGGAGTCTCAAAGCCACTAACTGGCGTACCCTCAGAGGATGGCTCCTAGCCCAGTGCACGCCAGCTGGCCTGAGCTACGTCTCTCCCTGGTCCAATCTGCCAGATACAGGAGGACAACAAAAAAAGCCCCATTCCAATCAGGCACAAAGGGATGACTGGGGATCAGGGAATTCTTTTGATAGAACCGTAATTCATATTAGGGTCAGATTAATAATTAGGATTGTGTCAAGGTAGGAGGGTTTTCAGAATCCAGCAAGGAGCTGAGGTTGTGGATTGCAGAAGGAAAAAGTGTTCAAGGGTGGAAATCCACGCATGTGATAAAGACCAAAAAATAAGGACAGGTAGGCTCATACTTGGGAGGGATGGGTAGGAGGTGGGGCCCAGAGCAGAGCACATGGTCAGGCCTGAGGCCTACACATTGAGAGTGGCTCTGGGTGGCCAGTGGGGGGACCATGGATGTTGGGAGATGGAGGGGGGTGTGTGTGGATTCTGAGTTGGATTCTACCTGAGTATCATGCAGCATCATGCAAAAGTGACCAGAGCTCTGTCACATCCTTACCATACTCACAACTCCAAAGACCAGATTTCCCAAACTCAGTTTTTAGGGGATAAAAATCAGAGTGCCTCTCTATGGTGGAAACATTAGAGCTTTCGTGAAATGAGCATATAATAATACACCTAATTATTATCCATTTCTATCATCTAAAACATATTCTGCCAGCTTCTTTCACTAACTTCAGGAGATGTTTTATACAAAGTTAAATCAATCTATAGCCCTACTTTTTAACAGTCATTGTTCTTAAGTAAAAAAGAATAATATGTCATTTTTAATGAACTGTTATTGGCTCCTTTTAGTTATTCAAAATATAAAAGAACATGTTGTTACAGAGCTTCAAGAAGTTAAACTCCAGACAGAAATCTACTTCCAAAAAGGAGGAATGGGAAATAGCATCAGAAAGTATCCTGGCTTGCCGGCCACTCCTGCAGAGACTCTTACAAAAAGAAACAAACGTCTGAGGATATGTGTGGTCAAGTGAGCAAGAGACTGAGTTTTCTCACCCCGTATCGTGCTGAAAATTTGTGCATTTTCCACACATTTGTGTGTAATAACTGCTGTTACTTGCTATTTCAGTTTTTAAAACTTCAGTCTTTAAAGAACTCATTTCCTTAGGGTTCTTGTCCTGTAATTAGAGCAAAAGCCACCAGCTGACAGTGGGCGGCGGCACTTTAGCCAGGCTATCTGGTAGGGCAATCGGGTGCTGTAGGCCTTCTTACAGATTGAAATATTTTATTACACACATCATCTTTCATGAAAAGATAATGTCATGGTTAAAGAGAATGTTTTGACAGAATTTGGTACCGTTACTGTTAGGGTCTTGGAAATAACCAGGTCCTACCCGGCCAATAAGCCCTCGGCCCCATTGGCCCCCTTTTTATTGGTCTCTCTCCCCTACTGGTCCCCCTTCCCATCACCATGCTGTCGGCCCCACCCCAACTGTCTTCTTGCCATCACCCTCCTGTTACAGCCCCCATCCCTTCTCTCCTTAAGGCCCTCACCCTGCCCCATTGCCTCTCCCCCATCAGACTCCCTGATCATCAGCTCCCTCCCTGTGGTCACCCCATCTCTCCTTCTTATCTTTCCCAACCACCATCAGCCCTCCTCCCCAGTGGGCCCCTTCTTTTTCCATCTCCTCCCTCATCAGCTTCCCTCCTTGCAGGGTTGCTGAGGGACCTACAGGTAAAAGGAGCAGTGGCAGAATGAGGGTGCAGAACCCCTCCTTATGCACAGGAGATTCCTTCTGCAGAAGCTGGACAAGATGGTCTGGAACAGTCAGCTGATGGTGAGGCCCAGATGGGGCTCCTATTCCCCCACCTCCCCCACCTCCAGGATCTTATCCTCTGGGGAGGGGCAAAGATCTAGATAGAGATCATATGTTGGTTTAAATTCTCTGCCCAACTGCCCATATGAAGGAAGTTGAAGGAAAAGAATCTGTGTCTCTCGTACGTATCTTATACAGATATACCCGTAAATCTCACCCAGCCAAGGGCGTGAGCAGAGAAGGCCTGGGGTAAGAGTGGAAGCTGAAAGGTCCGTGTCCCTGCAGGTAACCCCAAAGAATCAAGCACATCAACACCGAAGAAAGTATTTTTTCAAGTTGTTCACTTATTTTTGCATATAAGTTAAAGTACTGTTTCTCAGACTTTTCCCATGGTACTCATGCCAGTGCACTCCTTGGGCACTGACAGGATAGTATGCGATCAGGGATTTATACTGTATTTTAATAACCAATAAGGATCCTACTGTATAGCACAGGGAACTTTACTCAATATTCTGTAATAACCTACATGGGAAAAGAATCTGAAAAAGAATGAATACATGTATATGTAAAACTGGATTACTATGCTGTACACCTGAAACTAACACCACACTGTAAATCAACTATACTCCAATAAAATAAGAAAAAAGAAAAAAGAAAAAAACTGCATTTTAAGCAAAAACACCCGGTGATTTGCAATAACCGCTGAACAAAGACTGATCCTTGAGGACCACTTGGCACCTATCTTACTAATCCTTAACTGTTGCCCATCTTAACTATTATCTTAAGTTAGCAACAGCTTAATCTGACCCTGATTTTATGCCCAGACTTGATTAGAATTTATCTAAATTACCCGACCTCTCAGATCCCTTCCTCTGAAGGGAAGAAAAGCAGTCGGGAGAAGGTTTGGTTGGTTGGCTGGTTGGCCGGTTGTTAGTAAGGTCACGCAGAGGCTCTGCTTTGCTCCCACGTTCACCCTCTATGAAAGTCAATAAATGTTTGGGCTCCTATAGCCATGGCGGCTCTCCCCTTTCTTAGTCTATGATACTTCATGGAGGGCAACTCTCTGCCCTTTGAGAATTCCTGGTTTACTTTTCCACCCATCACTGTGCAGTGCAGAAAGCAAGAAGCCCCACAGTGGTCATAACTGTTTCACACGTATCCCATATTCTGCTGTGTGAGGGGTCAAGGCTCAGCCTTCATCGAGCCTTGGCCTCTATGTACATAAAATGGGATGGAAGCTCCCTCGTCTTTTCTCTTCGTGTGTCTACCCCCCTCCTGATGGAAACTGTTTCCTGTTACGCCAAAGACAAACGTTCGGGGCAAACATCTAAAGGAGCTTGTATTCCTACCGAGGCAGCTCTAAAACAATTCAAACAGCCAGTGTAAACGGTTCTAAAGGAGATTTGCATGAGAGGGAAATATAAAGGCCAAAGAAAAACAGAGATACATCTGTGGAGTAAAGTGGTTTTATCAACTCCTTAACAAATAAGTGCAAAAAGAAGAGCATCTTTTAGGGATTTCATCCATTCCCTACTTTCATGAGTTTGGGACCTGTGCAAGCGTAAAAGGGAATCTGTTTTCAAAATCATCCAAATCATGGAACAAGAAAAAAATAACCAAACCAAACCATGTTTTAAACAAGTTCCCCAAAGCAGGCAGTCCTTTCTCAGACCAATGATTGGTGACGCTCAGGTACACACACAGAAATCCAGGGGCCGCTCGAGACATCAGGTCCGCTCAGCCCCATCCCTGATGCCGTGCCTAGTGACCCTCGCTCCATGCCCAGCCGGCTCGTAAAAGGAGGTCACAAATCCGGCAGAGGCGCAAGGCAGCAGCCAGGTTCTTTTCAGCTGCCTTTTCTCCTGGCTCTAGCCCGTGTTCTCTGACTCACCCCAACTCCCTGGAACTGAGAGCTCTGCTCCGTAACCCATACACCCTCACTTTGAGGTGCCCTCTGACTCCCTCACATTTGACAACTCATTTGAACTTCTCCCCACCCCGACAGACCAGACCACCAGCTTCCCACAGGACGGTCAGGTCCACCATCCTTTGAGGGTGTGCTTGCCCCTCCCCCAGCCATCAAGAAGGGCGGTTGGATGGGGTTCGACGCCCAGCAGCACCCTTGGCTTCAGACCTCGATTTTGGAAAGTTCCTCATTGCCGCTAAGCCCCTCACCTTAATACCCACTGGACCCTGCCCTCTCGGTACCTGCCACCTGTCAAAGGAGAGGAGTCACTGGCCTCCTATTTGCCTTTTCACCCTGATCTGGTGTGTGGCCTTTTCCTTGTTATTAAATAACCAGGATATATGTTTATTTTGCTCTGGATGAAGAGTCTTACACACATAACAAAACAATAAAAGCACCAAAGAGCACCTGTTACCTGTTCTGCCCAACTGTGCTTAACTCTATTGCCCAGTTATTTCAAGGAATGATAATCTCACCCAGATACAGCAGCATCTGGCTCTTGACGTACGTCTCCCTTTATGGATCCTTTTCTGGGGCTCACATAGAATTAACTTCCTTTATCCTTACCATGAAACTCTTTATGCATCTTCCCATATTTACCTTTGTTTATTGCGTCACCAGTGTATTTTATAAGAAAGGTTAGTGCCTCAAAATCTTGTGGAATGAGGATTTTAGAAGCTATGTGTCATATGCCTTATTGATAGTATGTATAAAATAGACCACGACGGGAGCATACTCTATACCACAGGGAACTCTGCCTAACGCACTGTGATGACCTAAAGTCCAGAAGGGAGGGGATCTCTGGATGTGTGTGGCTGATTCATTTTGTTGTGCAGTGGAGGCTAACACAACATTGTAAAGCAACCATTTATTGGTTGCTTATTTTTATAATTTATTTATAAAAATTAATAAATAAGTAAAAATAAATTTTTTAAAAAAACCTATGTGCCAGGAACTGAGGATAAAAACCAAATGTATTTCTTATTATACCATAAGAATACAGCTCTTTAAAATTGTACTTATTGGTTCCTCAAATAAGAACAAATACAGCATTTTTCTTTGTTAGAACTCTCTAGTAAAATTGTCTGGATCTAGGACAATTCTTTGTGGGAACAATCTGAATGAGAGATTCAACTTCCCTAACGGTTATAACACTATTCAGACATTCTGTTTCTAGTTGATTCCATTTCAGTAAGTTATATTTTTTAAGAATTTATCCATGTCTAACAAATTTTCAGATTTTTAGCATAAACTTGTTAATAATACTCTATTATCTTTTTAATGTTTTTGCATCTGTAACTATTAAACTTTTTCATTCTTAAAAAAAATGTGGAAATCTTGTAGAATAGGCCAGGTAGGTACCCACATCTCCATGTTGCAGACAAGAAAAATATAACTCCTTCTAAATTCTAATGGTTAGAAGATGGATCTCAGGGAAAACGAGTTGTTTCTCTTTAGGCCACGAGGAACTTCCCATTCACACCACATTGCCCTAGTGGTTGAACCTGTGTCCTTGGAACTCGCCTTGGCTTGTAAGCTATTGGATCAGAGGACCTACATTCTACTCCAAGAGGACTCTCATTAGGAAAGTCACCATGGAAGAACTGGAGGAAGCAGACAAGCAGGATCTGCATTGAGGCAGACACGCCAGGACCAAGCAGAGCCTCAATGATAGTTGATATGTTCCTGAAATGGCCCAGAGACCAGTCTGAGGACTAATCCCAGGCAAATACAGTTTCTGCAAAATCATGCTTTTAAAATGCAGCCAAGTAACATAGATCACATAGAGAAGAACTCCAACTATAACAGAAAAAATGGCTCGGGACCACATCATCCCTCTCCCCAAAGAGAATTTGCCAGAAGGAAAGCAGGCAAGGTGAGGCCGTAAAGAGGATGACATTGCCTCAGACTTTACAAGGCGACCTCGGTGAATCTCCTGCCACTGGATGGACACACAGCTTCTGTTTTAAAGAAAAACAAACTGACACTTTGTGGAATTTGGGGGGCTGGCTACTGGCAAAACTAAGTTTTAAATTCTCCCCTACCCCAGACTTTTGGGTCGAAAATGTCTGTTGGCTAGCTCGACCCCGAAGCGCTCTAAAATGTAACTGGAAAAACCCAGAGGGGTAAACAGGAGACTCGCACCAGGATTACCTCCTCACCCCTTTCGCTTAGGTCCCCACGGCTTTCTCAGGAAGGAGGAGCTCACAGCAAACGCATTGCCATTGACACAGAATCATGATGCAACTCCACCTGCTGTGGCAGCCAGAGAAGAATGACTGCGTCCTGCTCACGGTGTTCTGCTAAGTTTCAGGAGATGGAAAATCAATGAAAAGGAGGTGGTTCTGGCAAACAGGCTTCTGATGGCTGTACAGTCCCCTCCCCCAGCCCAGCCCAGGAAAGCGCATCTTCAGAGCTGATCACACTGTTGGCATTGTGGGGAGGGAGTCCTTGAGAACTCTACACACAGGGTCGGGGAACACTCCAGAAGCCTTCTGTTCAGCTCTCTAACAGGCAGAGCAACGTCCTCCCCAGGCCATGGTTCTCTGTGAACCTGCCTCTCTGCACGATGCTGGCTGGGGCTGACGGGCACCGCACGGGGGCCTCCTAGCTGTCAGCTAGGCAGGGCAGGTGAGAGCCCAAGTGTGGCTCCTTATTGGGACTCTCAGGTCGGATGGTAGCTGCAGAGGACGCTCCTGCTCAGGCGTGCCTTCCATTCTGTTCGTTTTCAGATAGAACTATGACCTCAGCACATGAGTCACCGCAGAGTACGTCTCTCACGCTTCACTGAGGTCAAGTTCAACACATGGTTGTGCACATGTACCAGACTGGATTCCATCTTCATTCACCAAAGATGTGTGAGTAGCAGTAAGAAGCCAAGGGATGAATTTGCCCTTTGCCCACTAAACTGGACAAAATACAATGAGGAGAGCTCCAGGGCAAGAACTCAAAGGAGTAAAAAGCAACGGGCACAACAGCTGGCTCTTCCTCCTTCTTTCCTTCATTCCACCTGTCCCTGGACACAGTGCTTTCATGTGCTCTCTGGTTCTGCCTGGTCTTCCCACTTAAGGACCATTTGGGGCATCTTCCTCTGAGGGACCCGTACACTAGAACAGGAGCTGACCAGCTCTTTCTACAAAGGGCCAGGCAGCCTGTATTTTCAGTTGTACGGGTCATATAGTCTCTGTCACAACAACTCAGCTCTGCCTTTGTAGAGCAGAAGTAGCCATAGAGGATGTGTAAATGAATGGGATGGCTGTGCTCCAATAAAACTGTATTTACAGAAACAGGCAGTGGGACAGATCAGCCCATGGGCTGTGGTTTGCCAACCGCTGCTCTAGACTACACCCTCCCTCTTTATCAAACCTGCCTGCCCCGTGTCCCAGGTGGCTGGGGTCTGCGTTCTAAGCCCAGCAATAACATGATGCCCTTGTTACCTTCCTGAGTGAAGGTGCTTCAGTCTGTCTCCCCTCCCAGATGCCACAGGTACATTTATACAGTCCTTCTGACTGTTCAGCTTGTCTCAGAGGAAAGGGTCTCATCCTGGCAACTCTAGGCACATTAGAGACCTAAGGGGCATCAAGGGCAGAGACACTCAGTCACACCTTTACCATCTCTTTTCGCACCTGTAAGACCTGGTCCGTTATCATCCACGTGAGAGCTTTTCCTCCCATCGCCACCTGTGCTCCCCTTTGACAAATGAAAATTCCATGCTCTCTTTTAATGCTATTTGAAATTAAAACTACATCAGACATCTGACCAACAGGGGTAATCATGCTTTGTTTTCAAACAATACACACCCTCCCCATTCCCTACCACCCCACCACTCCAGACCCCGATAGGACCCTCTAAAGGAGAGGGATCCCCCAACCCCTCCTTTGGAATCACTGGTCTGGGTAGTTGAGATGTTACTCACAGGATCCCAGAGCCTCAAATATACCCACAATTTTAGGGTGGGAAGGAATCCAGAAAACACAGAATTGAACACCGCTACCCAACCCGCCACCCATTTAAGGCATCCAGAGACTCTTGGCTTTAAGAGCTCTGCTGATCAAAAGGCGCAAAAGAGGAGGAGCCGTAATTGTCTAGGGCAATGGGGTGCCCTCCTGCACTGGGGGCAACTTTCGTCACTAAAATTCTGTCTTTGCACAACAAAGTGGAAGATGGCAGTAAGTGTTCTGCATAATTCAAACAACAGCTGTCACTGTGGTTTTGGAACTGTGGTTCACTTCTTAATCAAAAGGTATTCGGCCTACAGGAAAGGGGTCCCATAAATCACGGTAAGTTTCAAGAAGTCCACAAAAGGATTCCAGGAGGGAGGTGGCCAGAGCGAGGGAAATCTGATCTTGCCCTGTTTTATTAACTTAACATTTTTCTACCAGCATTTGTCTTCTCCCCTCTAAAATTCCTCCACTGACTTGAAGGATAAAGAAGCAAATCTGTTGCTGGCAAACCCCAGAGTGGGTGGGCCTTGATTCGACTTCTCCCTCGAATATCAGCTTCAGAACAAAATATAACAACCCCCCAAACTCGCTCCTCTTCGTGAGTAATAAACTATAAATAAGTTAGAGTTCACAGCCAGAGAACCCGAGACAACCCTGATACGGGCTAAAAAAAAAAAAAATCACATCTCAAGTTACAATATGAAAGCCCAGCCTGGCTTTTTACTCAATATTATGGTTGGTTTAGCGGCAGTACGTGTTCAGGGACTACTTCTAGTGCTTCAGGAAACGTTGAGTTCTACCTTACCTGACAGCGTGGTCATCCTGCCCTGGGAGAAAGCAGGCTGATTGGAGTTTTAATGCCAACTATATACACTTCTTGCCTCCATGGAAATATATGGACACCATTACCCCTGAGCTCCCTTTTGATTATTCCCAGAGCAAGAGAATCACCCACAATTCTGCACGCTCACACGTATTTTTGACACTGCCTAGAAACATAAGGGAATCCTTTCCCTTTGAGGCACATTCTACACAATAGCTACAAAGGGGCTTGAGATGATCAAATATGAGAGAATATTTCAGTAACTCTCATATTCAACTGGTTTTATTTTAAACTTTCAGAGGAGCTGGGTTTGGGGAAGTGGCATCTGGCCCCTGAGCACTGGAGGACTGAGCCCTGTGAAGACGAGTTTCACTGCATTTTTCCTTTCATTTGGCTTCTCTGGCTTGTAACCTGGCTGGCTGGAGGCTAGAACCAGAGATGGTCTGGCAAATGCAGGTACAAACAGAGACAAGCCCCTTTGGAGTCACTTTGTAAACAGAGTTGACATGTGGGTAAATAATGTCACAGTGTCGTTGCCCCAGGCCAGCTGATGATTTCCCTTGGGCTTCCCAGCCTGGGAGTTGGTCCATCTGACGGGCCAGGAGAGCTGCTGGCAGCAAACCACTCCTCTGCCCTGGAGGCTGGCAGTGGACTGTTGCCAGTGAGCCGGGTTGGACTTTAAAGGACTCAGTTTGAGAGAAAAATGCAACTGATTTGTAATTAATTAAATGCCTGATTCTAAAAAAAAAAAAGTTTTGCGACCTGTAAGCCTAAAACTGTACACACTAGAGCAGGAGTTGGCAAACTACGGCCTCCAGAGCCAGATCTTGTTTTAGTAAATAAAGTTTTATTGAAACCAGCCGTGCCCATTTATCAGCATATTGTCGTGGCTGCTTTTGTTTTGCAAAGGAAGAGTTAAGGAATTGTAATATTTACTACCTAAACCTTTACAAAAAGTTTGCAGACTCCTGCACTAGGGAAAGAGGCAGAGGGAAAATGCTGACAATGACTTATTCCCAGAGGTGGTCATTGTATTAATTCATAAACTGGAGTAAAAATGAGATTCACCCTAAACAGCTAACAGCAGTGGAAGGGCTGGGGCAATGTGGTCAACATTTGGTGGAATAGTATGCAACCATCAAAAATTACATTTATAAATCATTTACTAGCATATGGAAGACATAATATCTCAAGTGAAAAGTGCAGAATACCAAATACATTATTAATTAATCTCAACTAAGCAAAAAAAAGAAAAAAGTTGTTTTGCAGAGAAAAATCAACAGATGAAAACACACCCAAACTTTAGCATTTGAGATGTGGGAATTTGGATGATTTTTTCTTCTCTTCATTATACTTGCAGGGTTTTTAAAAGCCATTTCTACAATAAATACTGCGAAGAAACATTTATGAATAAGAATTAAAGAGTTCATAAACTATATATTATAGTGGGAGAAGTTGTTCTTAGGATAAAATAATCTTATTGCTGAGCTGCTAGCTTTCAAATTAAAACACAGAAAGCAGGGAGGGAGGGAGGGAGGGAGGGAAAAAGGAGGAAGACAAAGGTCATACGATTCTCTGTGTAAGAAAAAGACCATTTCAGTTTCTAGCAGAGATGAAATATTTTCCTGGTGAAAGTTTTCAAGAGAATAGGTCCCATGTTCCTGAGCAGGATATTCAATGTTGGAAGTAAAGGTCTGTGAGCTGACTTCTAACTGCTCTTCAGGTTGGAGATATTTTTAGATATTCAGGTTGGAGATTAGGGTAACCATGAAGACTCTTGGAGAGGGTGAACAAGAGTGTTCTGCTCTGTTTCTTTTGGGGAAAAAAAGCAGATATTTCCAAAAACTCTCATAAGTATTAACCAAACATTTGTGTGAAAAAAAAAGTCCCTGGAATGCTTGGTAAAACTTACAATATCAAAAACAATGTTATCATCTCTGTTTTAATTCATTGCATATTTTTTGCTGTGTTTGTGATTGTGCAGAGCTTCCTGATAACAAAACTGGAGCTAGAAGAACCAACAGACTGAAGTGTTAAAAATAAAGATTTTGCTGTTTGTCCCAGACTAGACATTGAAATGCTATATAGTAAAGTGATAGATGCTTGCAGACTGCGTGGTGAGCAGAACTTTCCATGGATATCCTTTTATTTTCTATTTACTTCTACACAAAGCTTTTGACCAAAGATGGAGAAAAGAAAGCAGATGATTATTAAACTGTACAAAATGACTTCAAACATAAAGGAAAGACAAAGAAAAGAATCTATTCTATAAAAGCCTGTCAACCTCTTTATTCTGTCCACTATGAAGGCTAAGAAACCCAGAGTTATGTTTCTCTGACATCACAAGAAGTCTCTTAAAGTTAGAATCCAAGCCCTTTTAGCCAAGTTAAATTGAGAAATAAGGTTTGATTACTGTAAAAAGTAGAAAGTAGGACAAACTTAGAGACAGTCATATATCACCAAGTTTCTAGCCCTAGAAGAGAGGGTCTTTGAACTCTATAAAGAACTACCCAGAATGAAAACCAGAAGAAAGATGTGTCAAAAACGTTTAAATCTCCAGTCACACCATCCCCGCTGCTAACTCCCAGAGATCTAACACAGGGAATGAGGTCTCCCTACCTCTAGCTCAAGTGCAGAATAATCTTCTTACCAGCAAGTTCAAGCCCATCAGTGAGTCTCCTGGTCTCGATTTAGATGAAAAGAGTAGCTGCGAACTCATAGCCAATGGGTCCCTGAGTTCGCAATTGACCAAAAAAACCCCTTGATCTAAAAAATATATATATTACTTGCATCTAGTCTCTTTTATACATTGCAAGGAAGTGTGCTGATGAAGAAAAAGGGATTTAGAGGCTGTTTCATTATAAGCTGCAAAGACATACTTGAAATAAAATTGCCTCTCTTTGAGAGTGGCACCATCGATTTTCCAATACAGGAGAAGCAGTGGGTCAGCAGTTTGGCTGTGGTCCAGACAGAAACTTTTCTTAAAGTTGCATCTGCACAGCAAACGTACTGTTCTGCTTTTCAGTTAGAGTGTTTGTTACAAATAAATAAAAATAAAGATGCTTTCATTTGTGTTTTACATAAAATCAAGAAAGAGGGCTTCCCTGGTGGCGCAGTGGTTGAGGGTCCCCCTGCCGATGCAGGGGACACGGGTTCGTGCCCCGGTCAGGGAAGATCCCACGTGCCGCGGAGCGGCTGGGCCCGTGAGCCATGGCCGCTGAGCCTGCGTGTCCGGAGCCTGTGCTCAGCAGCGGGAGGGGCCCCAACAGTGAGAGGCCCGCGTACCGCAAAAAAAAAAAAAAAAAAAAATCAAGAAAGAAAACATTAATTTTCCATGTTAAGGAATATTATTTTTATTTAAGGTAGATTTGGGAAAAGGGTGATGGATACTACGGACATCAGACCTCACCTCCCAAGTCACCACCAATAAGATTAGAATTCTTTATTTAAAAATACTGTATCAATGTAAAATGCTATTAACTGAAAGATGTACTTTTATGTGAAAGAAGAAACAGAGAGAGGGAGGGAGGGATGGAAGGAGGAAGGAAGGAAGGAAGGAAGGACGGGAGGGAGGGAGGGAGGAAGGAAGGGAAAGGAGGGAAGAAAGACAATTATGAATGTTTAAGATGCCACTGATTATAAGATGCATCACGATTTCAAAACTGTTAAGAAGTGGAGTGGGGGAGCGGATCTTAGCATTAATTAGATATGTTAGGTTTTTCAAATGAACGATACTCCGGAGTCACCTGCACTTCACCAGTTCCTTCAGAAAACTTTTAAGTTGGAATTGTTGTATCTCAGACCTTCCAGGGCAAGCAATGGTTATTTTCTTACATACAGTAACTCCTTTCTGCAGCTATACAAAAGGATGATGGTAATCTGTTACCTGAGTTGGTTGGAAACTAAATGGGTACTTGGTAATTAAACATTCTGGTCAATAAAGAGTTACATTTATCAAACAATTGAAACAGTACCATATATTTCATATCAAGATGATGTTTAACACTATTTACTCTTTAATAATATTCATTTTAAAAAATTAAAATATAGTTAAGGTATAATATTATATAAATTACAGGTGTACAATACAGTGATTCACAATTTTTAAAGGTTACACTCCATTTATAGTTCTTATAAAATACTAGCTATATTCCCCGTGCTGTACAATATGTCCTTATAGCTTATTTTATACCTAATAGTTTGCACCTCTTACTCCCCTACCCTCATATTGCCCCTCCCCACTTCCCTCTCCCCATCGGTAACGACTACTTTGTTCCCTATATCTGTGAGTTGGTTTCTTTTTCGTTATATATCTTTAATGAAATATTCAATGCCTCAAAGTCACAATTATGAACACTACTGTCCACTACACAGTGAAAACGAAAAATAAGAATTATTAAATAATATAAAATTATATATTATCATATATACAATATTAAATAGTGGTATATTAGCTAATTATCTGCTAATAATTCCATTAGCAGATAATTTAGGGCCTATGCTGCTTCAGTGAGGTTCTCATTATTGCCAAAATTGGTGGACCCAGGATTATCACATATACAATATTAAATAGTTGTATATTAGCTAATTATCTGCTAATAATTCCATTAGCAGATAATTTAGGGCCTATGCTGCTTCAGTGAGGTTCTCATTATTGCCAAAATTGGTGGACCCAGGACCTTTCAGCTCAATATCCTATTGCCAGTAATAGCCCTGAGATACTCACGGTAGGAGGACCCATCTCTGCCCTTATATCAGCCTCAATCACAGAGGCACAGCATGGATACCTTTAGTAGTTATTTATCATTTCAGAACCCCTATGCCTTTCCAGATCCCTGTGAATTCACTTTTTCCTCCTAGCTGCACCACCCGATCATGAATAAAAGAAGGGCCGTCGACCATCCCTAGCCCAGTCTCACCTCACTTGCACCAGCATCCCTGAGAAATTATCACTCAGTCTCATGTCTGGCACAAATAAGCCCTCAGTAAATAGCTGTTGGATGAGGGATCACATCATGTCTACAGCAGTATTCAAAGCAGGACCTGACCAGCCTGAGAAGAGATGGAAGATCCTGCCTTGACTCAAACACTCTACTTTTATTTATTCTATACCTTTAATTCTGCTGCAACACACTATTGATTCACACTGAGTCAACCAAGGCCCCAGACAAGATGTAGCCGTTGTCCTGTATTTGTGGATTTGGTTCTCTGAACCTAAGAGTAGAATGTTATTTATGTCTCTGAAGGCAAGAGGTGTTTAGCTCTTAGGGCTGAGCTGAGCTGCGATGACTAGTCCTCAGAGCGCGCACACACACACACACACACACACACACACACACACACAGCTCCTGAGGGCAGGACTTTGGCTATCTGGTTTACTATCATGCTGCCAGTGACGAGAATAGTGATGAGCATGGTAGACGCCCAATGAATATTTGTCAAATGAATGCTGACTGCATGAGTCTCATCACATTTTATGGTATATTTGGTCCATATTCAAGTTGCTCAGGGTTCTTGGGGATCTTGAATCCATCATAAGCTGTAGTCAGAATCCCTGCAAGGCATCCTACTGTCTACACCAGGGGACGGCAAACTACACCCACAGACCAAGTCCAGCCCACCTCCTTCTTTTGTATAACTCACGAGCTAAGAATGACTTTTACAGTTTTAGTTAGTTGGTGGGGAAGATCCAAAGAAGAACAATATTTCATGACAAGTGAAAATGATCTGGAAATCAAATTTTAGCATCCAAAGAGAAATTGTACCGGAACACAGCCATACTCATTTGTTATATATTATCTATGGCTGCTTCTGAACTACAGCAGAGTTGAGCAGATGCAACTAAGGCCATAGAGACCAGAAAACCTAAGATATTCACTATAGCACCCTTTACAGAATCAGTTTGAGCACCCCTAGTCCACTCACATTGTTTTGTCCTCCTCTTAACCATTATTTAAAATATTAAACAGAGCGAAGGCAAGGACTGAAGTTTGTATCACGTGCACACCCTGGAGACCTCCCTGCAGCGGGGTTCAGCCCATTTTTTACCAACCATTGGGTCTTTTTCAAGTGGATATGGACCCTCATACTGTGTTAGGCTCCCATTTTTCCGTCATGTCTCCAAAGGCTCGATGGGAGGTTGCTGAAACCCAGGAGGTCAAGATGATGGTGGGTTTGAGAATTTCCTGAGTGTGGCAGCCCTCATTCTAACAGCTTCCCAAGGCAGGGAATAGCCCAGGAGACGTTCACTCTCGGGCAGGTGAGGTGTGTGAGAGCATATGACCAGCACATGCAAGAAAGCAACTCATTTCCAATAATCAGTTTGACTGAGCAGTGTGAATCCCTGCTGTGTACTGGGTAATGTACTAGACCTTGGAGAATCCCATCTGAGGTCTCTATGCCTTCCAGGTGGTCTCACCTTCCTGCCTCCCTCATATCCTGCTCATTTCTCTCCCTCTACACACAGGATGCCTCCTTGCTGGAGCCTGAACCTACTTAAAAAAATATATATATATTTCTGAGGCTAAATGACTTGACAAATTAACATCAGCCTTAAATAACAAACCCCTTTTAGATTCCAAGGACAAAGGGGCTGGAAACCCTCTCTACTGAGCTACAGGGAAGTGATGAATTGATATTCTGAATCAATTATCTTTTATTTCTCTCAAATAACATATCATTTGGTTTCCATAAAGTTCTGGCCATTGCCTTCTGGAAAATTCACGGAGCCAAGAAGAAAAGGGGAGGAAATGATTACAAAGAATTTTCTCTCAATGCCACTAATTTGTTGAAGCCCCTTCAAAGTTCTGAGCAATGGCACCAAAGCAGCTCAGGCCCTGAGTCTCTCTCTTATTGCCCTCTGCCTCTTCATTCATCCTCTGGCAACTGCTGACTGCCAAGGAGAAGCCGCGGTGTGGTGCAGGGAGCTATCCGCAGGTGAGTGTTCAATCCGGATGGCAAAGGTCCAGAGGAGAAAAAACACTGGGAAGACATCCCGTAACACCCGATTCCCTTGGAGAGGGATTTGCCCAGCAATAAACCACAGAATGCTAAAGTGGCAGTTACCGTCAAATCTTGTTTAGACCACAGAACCAAAGGAGGAAGAAAGAGCCGGCGGAAAGCATGAAGCAGAGGTTGGGGCATCATTTCATCCCGGGAGGCAGCGGCTAAGAGCTGCCGAGCGTTGGCATCAGTGAGACTTGCCCCCCCACAGGAAGCCCTCCCGAATCCCTCCACATCTCACAGATCGCCCCCTTGGCCAGTCTCCCCCAGCACTTCCCTTCCATAGACATTACGGTCCCCCTGAGCAGCAGGCTGCTTTGACTTGTGAGCTAAGCCTTGGCGACTCCCGAGAGTGTGAAGCTGCTGGGATTGCCATGGATAATGTTCTACATCCCTATGTATCTCTCACAGCACCTGAACACATAGAGTAAGTACATAATATTTATCAAAAGAATGGAGAGTGGCAAAATGGCCACTTTTTCCTCCACGAAATCTGAGGTAGGCATTTTCTAAAGCTGAGGCGCCCTCTGAGCAACACAGACTTGGCTCCTGCCCTTCTTGCTCTCATTTGACAGCCTTTAAAATGCTGTCCATTTACAGCTTCCCTGGTGGCGCAGTGGTTGAGAGTCCACCTGCCGATGTGGGGGACGCGGGTTCGAGCCCCGGTCCGGGAAGATCCCACATGCCGGTGAGTGGTCGGGCCCGTGAGCCGTGGCCGCTGAGCCTGCGCTCCGCAACGGGAGAGGCCACAACAGTGAGAGGCCCGCGGACCGCAAAAAAAAAAAAAATGCTGTCCATTTAAAAGGGAGCTTCTCTTTCTGATGCCTGCAGAAGTGATTGGCAGCTGTAGACCTTCTGGGCCACCGAGAATTTCACATTGCAGGAAGAAGGGCAATGCTGATTCCAAGCAACGGAGCTCACCTAAGCCTATAAATGACATCAGCGCCTACACCGCAGCACACTTGCATACGGGGAACTGAGATAGAGCTGAATCATTTAGCCACAGTGCTAGATGCCAGGGGCCTTTCCTTCAGATGAATACTTGAGTAACATTTTAATCTTTCTATCTTAACATAAACACTAACAAGACCAAAATCTGCACTCCAGGTGACTTTACATTAAGACGTTCCAGAAGCTATTATGTATCACTGCAGATAGAGAAGCAATTATAAAAATAGCCATATCGTGTTCTATTTTATTAAATGTTGCTTTATTTTTCTTACTTTGGGTTGGTTGGAGACTGTAGCATGAGTTTATTAAAATTTCAAAGTGGTAAAAACTTTTCAGCTGTGATGGAATAACTTATAGTACATCTCAGCAGGAAAGAAGTTGGATAAAATACCAAAACCTTCTGTCTCAAAGGCATCAGAGATCTGCCAAGCATCCAGGACTTGAGAAGGTACATCCCAGACAGAAGGGAGGGTCACTGAGATGAGCCCAAATTTCTGCACACCTCTTTTCTCCTTGGAGCATGTGCCAGTGTTTGGCATGAAGCAAAATCTGAGAACCAAAGAGGAAGGAGGCAGCTAAGAGGTAGAGGAGCCAGCAGAGGTTAGGCAATCCCACAGGCTGGAGGGACAGAACTTGGAGTTCAGTGTGGCCACGTAGCCAAGAGTTTGAAGGGCAAGATCCCAGAGAAAAGCAAGGTACAGAGGACGGAGCCCAACACTCTGATTTCTCCTAGAAGCATTTTCTTAGTAAGTTGCACAGAAAGACACTAAGAAGCCATGCAGAAAGGGGTTTAAGAGCAGAACAGAATTTGTGGCTATCTCAAAATGGTGGAAAGACAAAAAATTGAGTTCTAGACCCACCAACACGTTAGGGCTCCAGGAAAGACCAGAGGATGACATTCTACGAGTAGGAACAAACCAGGAGAGAGCCGAGCATTGCAAAACCTCGCAACCAGGCTTGGGTCACCTTGGTCCCTGTTGGACTGAAGTAATCTGCCTCTCTGCTGCTTGCCCAAGGATAGGGTGTACTCTTTCTGGAGGAAAAAAACATTATGCAAAGCTTCTGCAAAACTCATACAGAAACACCTAGCATAGAGTGTAAAATTACCTGATCATACCAAGAAACAGAACCAAGACAAAAAATTTGCAATGAAAACAGACTACAGTTAACCCAGGTATTAGAGTTATCAGACACAGACTTTAAAATAACTACAATTAATATGTTCAAGAAAATAGAATAAAACTGAAATGTATAAAAAGGTGGAAATTCTAGAACAGAAAGAAATGGAAATTCTAGAAAAATAGAATAACTGAAACTAACAATCCATAGAGCACTTTAACAGAAGAGTAGACACAGCTGAAGAGAGAAATAAGTATTGAGAAATACAATAGAAAATAGGCAAGAGTGAAGAATGGATAGAAAAGGAGTTGGAAACTACAGAAAACAGCATGGAAGGCAGAGAGGACATGATGAAAAGGTCTAAAATGTATGCAATTAGTGTCCCAGAATGGGAGAATAAAAGGAATGGGGCTGAAGCAATATTTGAAGAGATAATGGCTAAGAATTTTCCAAAACTGAAAATTAGCATGAAGCCACCGTTTTGAGAAATGCTATGAAACCAAGTAGGATAAACACAAAGAAAAATCACATCTTGGCACATTACAATAAAATAGCCAAAACCAAAGACAAACAGAAAATCTTAAAGCAGACAGGAAGAGAAGACACATTATCCTTTTTGGCACTTTCATTTCCAGGTAGGTACTCGGAAGAATTGCACTATGTCCTCCAAAGACTCAAGCAAGAATATTGAAGGAAACACTCTTTACAACAGCCAAAAACTGCAAGCAAACCAAATGATCATGAACAGTATGTCAGATAAAATATGGTAACGTCATACAATGGAATACTATAAAGCAATAATAATAAAAAACTACTGCTGTACGCACAACATAGACGAAACTCACAGATACAATGTAGAGTAACTGATAGGATTCTACTTGCATTAATTTTTTAAAAATAGGTAAAACAAATCTGACCTACTAATCTAGAGGTGAGAGCAGTAATTACCTCTGAGCAAGCTTGGACTTGGAATGGTACAAAAGGTGTCCTGGGATGCTGTAAATGTTCTATACCTTGATCTTGGTGGTGGTTACACAGGTGTGTACATATATAAAAATGAATTAAGCTATAAACTTCAGATCTGTGCTCTTTACGTAACTTAGGCCTCAATAAAAATATTTAAAAACTGAAAGCAAGATAGAGACATTTCTAGAAGAACAAAAATTAAGAGAATTAATCACTCACAGACCTGTATTAAAGGAAATACTAAAGGGAATTTTATTTTATTTCGTTTTATTTTGTTTTCTTTTTAGACAGAAGAAAAATGATCCCAGATGGAAAACCAGCAATGCAGGAAGAAATAAAGAGAAATGGAAAAGGTAACTTGTGTCATGTGGGTAGCCCTAAGTAAATATATAAATCTATAAAAATATTTTATATATATAAATAAATCTATAAAAATTGGGAAGTAACATGCATGACAACAGTAAAAAGGAGGGACGGGGATAAATAGAGTGTAGAACTGTTCAAAGATCCTAGCATTGTCTGGAGGAGAGAAAGTACTCATTTAAATTAGATTCTAAAAAGTCAAAGATGCATGTTGTAATATCTACATTAGCCACCAAAATAAGAGTAAAGGATGTGCAAGTAATAAGCTAACAGAAAAGGAAAGCTTGTATGATTAACAAAAGCAATTAAAAAAATATTTAAAATAGATGGGCAAAAAATGAGGTATCACCTCACACTGGTCAGAATGGCCATCATCAAAAAATCTACAAACAATAAATGCTGAATACTGTAAATAGAGCTGTAAAGCAATTATACTCCAATAAAGATGTTAAAAAATAGATAATGAAGTAACAGAGATGAAAAACAAAACACAACAAAACAAAATGCTGGAGAAGGTGTGGAGAAAAGGGAACGCTCCTACACTGTTGGTGGAAATGTAAATTGGTACAGCCACTGTGGAGAACAGTAAGGAGGTTCCTTAAAAATCTAAAAATAGAACTACCATATGACCCAGCAATCCCACTCCTGGGCATATACCCTGAGAAAACCATAATTCAAAAAGATACATGCATGCCAATGTTCACTGCAGTGTTGTCTACAATAGCCAGGACATGGAAACAACCTAAATGTCCATCAACAGAGGAATGGATAAAGAAGATGTGGTGCATATATACAATGGAATATTACTCAGTCATTAAAAGGAACAAAATTGTGCCATTTGCAGACACGTGGATGGACCTAGAGACTGTCATATAGAGTGAAGTAAGTCAGAAAGAGAAATACAAATATCATATAATATTGTTTATATGTGGAATCTAGAAAAATGGTACAGATGAACTTATTTGCAAAGCAGAAATAGAGACACAGATGTAGAGAACAAACGTATGGATACCAAGTAGGGAAAGGGGGGTGGGATGAACTGGGGGACTGGGATTAACATATATACACTACTGATACTATGTATAAAATAGATAACTAATGAGAACCCACTGTATAGCACAGGGAACTCTACTCAGTGCTCTGTGGTGACTCAAATGGGAAGGAAATCCAAAAAAGAGGGGATATATGTGCATGTATAGCTGATTCACTTTGCTGTACAGCAGAAATTAACACAACATTGTAAAGCAACAATACACCAATAAAAATTAATTAAAAATTAAGATAAAGTAATAAAATAAAATAGATGGGCAAAATATGAAATAAAGATAGGTAGGTAGACATCCAAATACACACAATTAAGCAATAAGCACATTAAATGTATAAATGTTCCACATACTTGCATTAAAAGATATATATCTTTATAAATTAATATTATATATATAATATCTTACATATATAAAATATCTCCTGTGTCCTTAAATATAAGGACACAGAAATAATAAATCTTGGAAAAATATACTATGCAATAGTCAGCCAAAGAAAGTAGACACACTAACATTAGATAAGATGGACTTTAATACAAGAAACATTATTAAAGAGGGCTATTTCATAACAAGAAAAGTATCAGTCCAAATGGAAGATATAATAATTCTAAATCTGTATGCATCTAATAATATCTTTTCAAATATATAAAGCAAAAATCGATAGACCTAAAGGGAGAGATACTCAAATCCACAATCATAGTAGGCTCTAACAGAGACTGTAATTGAGACTATCACATCTTTCTCAGTAACAGAACAACCAGCCAAACTATCAGTAACAGCACAGGAGACCTTAACAAAGTAATAAACTAATTTGACTATAGGTAGATATAGATATAAATATTGATACACAGAATATCTTTTTTTAAATTAATTAATTTATTTTTTGGCTGTGTTGGGTCTTCGTTGCTGTGCGCAGGCTTTCTCTAGTTGTGGCTCGTGGGCTCTAGAGTGCAGGCTCAGTAGTTGTGGCGCACGGGCTTAGTTGCTCTGCGGCATGTGGGATCTTCCCGGACCAGGACTTGAACCTGTGCCCCCTGCATTGGCAGGCAGATTCTCAACCACTGTGCCACCAGAGAATATCTACTTATTAATTGACATATATGGAATGAACCCCCAAATGGAATAATTTACTGCAATGAAAAGATACTGCTATATTCAAGTGCAGGAATAAATTTCACCACCAGAATGAAGTCATACACAAAAGAACACACCCATTATATGAATCCCATTATAGAAAGTTCAAAAAAAGGCATAATTAACTGGTGGTGTTGGCAGTCAGGGTAGTTGAACTTTGGAGGGTATGACTATAACGAAGCTAGAGGGAGGTCTTCTGGGGGGTCATTAATATTCTATTTCTTGATCTGGGTACTAGTTATAGCTGTGCTGGTTATAGCTGTCTTCACTTTGTAAAAGTCTGATCAAACTATGTGTTTATGGTTTATTCACTTTTTATATATGTTCCACTTCAATTAAAAAGTACATAAAAACACTCAAATAAATATAAAGAAATAGCCATTGTTCTATGAAATAACAATACTTTAAATCTGTGCTGACAATTGATATACATCATAATTCCTTAAACATTTGCAAACCAGCCTTTGAGTGGGGATGGATTATTTTGATCTATTTTATTATATACATATAGAATAATATATACATATATATTTTATTATATATATATAAAGACCACAGCAAAAGTTAAATAATCTATACTTGCTTTAAGTTTTAAATTATAGTTTTAAAGTTTGCAATGAGACTCAGCCTAACGAATTTAAAAGTGTTTGTCTGAGGTCTCAAGATAGCTTTGCTTCAAAGAGTGCTTCACAGACAGAAGAAATCTGATTCAAAAACTAATTGTCTTGGGGCATTTGATGTTTTAATTCACAACAAACTATTTCTCTTCCAAGAGTATTTTCATTAAAAAAAAAAATCACCGGAGGAGAGAAAAACTTAACCCAAAGACTTTAGTAACTAATATAGGATTTTCAGCCAGAAAGAAAGGGAAAAATCTTACCCATTTGAGGTGAAAATCTGGTCCATACGAACCGTACACATATACAGGTATACATCACATAACAATGGGAATACACAGACATCATCATCACATTTTTCTATGTTTAAGCAATTTTTTAATCCAACTCCTTCCCACACACATACCCCCACTAAAGTGGCCATACCAACCAAAGATCAATATAGTGTAGTGGTTTAAAGACATGAATTCTGGAGCCAGACTTCCGGGGTTCCAATCCCAGCGCCTCTACTTATAAAGAGAGACATTACACAAGTTACTTCACTTCTGGGGGCCACTGTTTCATCATGTGTAAAATGAGACTAATACTAGTACTTGTCCCAAAGGGTCGCTGTGACGATTAAAGGAATTAATCTATAAAGGATTTAGATCAGTGCCTGACCCATGGAAAGCTCTCACTAAGTGTGAACCACTCCATCACTTAAATCTATACCCAGTCTAGGAACAATAGGTTTGTCCAAGACATCAGCTGTAATGACCTACCCACCAGCTCTACATCATCAAAATGATAACTGGTGCTCAGAATGGTGACTATAAAACATTATAACCATATTACATAATTTGAGTTAAGAATGAAATTCTATTCAGCAGAGCTTTAATGTCCCATGAGTTTTACTGGGTGCAAGGCTGAATATTCAGAATCTATACAGGGCACATAGGGTAATTCAGTTAACCAGACCCCTTAATTCAACAGGACACCAACGGCCAGTGGTATCAGCTATCAGAGAGTTAATGATGGGATGGAGGGAGAATGCTAGTATCTCCTCATTGTCTGACACTGTGATGATATACGCACCATTTGGGACTAACAACATGGATTATTTAAAATGCTCTCATTAGAGAACAGAAGAAGTTCTAGATTGCTAGTGAAAGTACTGGAAATATGTCATGTCATTCCCATGACTACAGCTGCCATATTATCACACGCTAACCACATTAATGAATACTCGACTCTAAACTAATAGGTTTCTTTTCACCACAAGATCCACCTTTCAAAAATGCTCCAAAACATACACCTTCTCTTGCAAAATATTATCTATTGCCAACAACTTATTACATTTCTTCTATACTGCTTTAAAAAGTTATTTTCTTTTGTTTTAAGCTACTCATCATACCTCCCACTACAGTTTACAATAATTCATTGGTGTCATTAACACCTGCTGTATTTTATACGCGTTAACTACTTGGTCTCCCGTCATTATGCTGAAGTAGCAAATGATTAAATCCTAGAAATGGCCAATTTTCAGAGATTAAGTTGAACCATCTGATTTCAGTTGTTTTGCACATATGGGTCCACTGACCATGTAAATCTCAGGCTGCACTTGTGAGCTTGGAAGGTAACTGTCTTTTCCTAAGTCAGAACAATTTTTATATATTTTATGGACAAGCAAAATCTCCTCATACTTTATAAGTGTAAATTGCTCCATTTAATAATGATATATAGTTATTTTAATAATCGTAAAATAATAATCTAAAAATATGTTTTTTCATAATGCAGTCTGTGTGCTAATGCAGTCTGTCTCTATTCATTGCTATATTAATGTTTTATTAAGTAAATAGTCCAAAGTAAAAGAGGGAAATGGGGGAACATTTTCTAAAAGATTTATTTAAACTGACATTAAAATAAAACTACTGTTATCATTTCCACTTTACAGATTAAGAAACTCGGGCATTGAGGTTAAGACACAGTGCCGGGGAGTACCAAAGTCAAGATTTGAACCCAGGCAGTCATACCTCAGAGCTCACACTCTTAACCAGTATACTCTACTGGGCAAACAAATATAAACAAAATAATTACAAATTGTAGTAAGGACTGTAAAGAAAAAAATTAAGTGAATAGGGTTAAGATGTAACAGTTACTATTACTATGGCTGTCTGTTGGATCACTGGGTAGAAAATCTACTCTAGAATGGGTGGTCAGGAAAGGCATTTATGACCTGAAAGATGGGACAGGTACAGCTATGTGATGAGCAAGAGGAAGAGCATTCCAAGAGAAGCAGCATGAGCAAAGGCCCTGAGGCCAGTGTGACTGCCGTGTAAGAGGTGTGGCTTGGTACCAGATCTGGTTGGAGAAGCAGGCCAAGGCCAGATCATGCCTTGAAGTCCTTGTTAAGGAGGACTCTGTCTCATGTGTACCCCCAGCGCCTGGCATGATGCCTGGCACATAGTAGGTGCTCAGTAAAAGACGGATAAATCCTTAACTTGAGCTACAATTAAACTTGTGTAAAGGGTGAATCCTTTATGGTGGGGTTTGGGGATCAGGCAAGAGGACCAGAGCTATTTAAAACCAGACAGCCAGTTGGCTTTGATTAGTCTACACCTCTGCAAGGAGTCATCCTCGTGTGAACCGAGATCAACACTGACAGCCAGACGCACAGGCAACATCTGGTTTACTTCCAGCTCAAAACAGGAACTTTCCATTGCCGCTGGTCACTAGACTTCTTCCAGTCCCCAAAGGACCTCAGCAAACGAGGCATGCTAATTGGATCAAGTCGGAAATCAAGGTTCCAATTAGATCAGGCCTCTCTTCCTCATGACAGCCCCAAATAGGCAGGTCCATGAGGAGGATTTAGCCTTAGGCCAGCACCCATGGGACAAGATTTCCTTATTTTGCCTAAGCCGGTCCGGGGTCCGGTTGGATTTTCATTCAGATATGTTTGGGGGTCGCTATGACGAAGCCTCCTCAGCCTAATTATGGAAGTCATAGTATTCACCACTCTCTTCCCTCCGGCCAAAACCAAACCACCTGGACTCTTCAGATACTCTCTGCCAACAGTGACCATAGTCATACTCCAAGTCATACACGTACAAGTCATACATCCTTGACCTTGAATGAACACAGCCCTGTTGCTCTTGAAGCCTTCATCACGGTTTTGTGCCTTTCTTTTGGGTCTTCCCCCACCACCCCCCGGGGCTTTCTCAAAGTGCCCAAAACATTCCAGATCTGGGCAAACAAGTGTTTGCCAGGATAATCTGGCGTGATTTGACAACCCCTACAGACCAGCCGCAATCTTTCTGACCAGCACCTCATCCTCACGCCTCATCGACATCTCACTATAACGCGTCGGTGGCAACGTTGGGGGTCCCCAGGCAGCTCTGGAGAGTAACCCAACACCTTTTGTTGGTGCCCTGTTCTCTCCCTGTTGCCACAACAGAGGGAATGGGGGATTTCGAGGCTGTTGTCCTGATTTATGAGACTTGTCTCGGAATCTGATTGTTAGCTGCTGTAGTACTTACATAGTAAAACCCAACTCAAAGGATCACGAAGCACGTGGAAGATTTCACAGACACCCTACGCTGGTGCCCTGGAGGGGTTGGTGAAAGGGCTCGTGGTGCCAGGGGAGCTCCAGAGGGTGATGTTGGGACCACTCGGCAGGGTGGAACGCACCTTGCTCACAGGGTTTTTGAACCAAAACGGACTTGAAAGTGGCCTAGCCTCTCAAAGCAGGCTCAGAATGACCCACTTTCTCATCCACTCAACCCATTTAAATGCACTCTGGGCCTATTATCATTTTTGTAGTTTTTTTTAGAACTTTGTTGCTCATAGAGTCCCATTCAGCCCTTGATTTTCTCCAATTGCCTCGTACTTTGCTCACAGGACTGAGCTGTTGAAAGATTTGTGAAGCGGTATCTATATGTTATTTTAAATCGGTTCGGTGGGGAAAATCCTTTCCTGTGTCTTTCTTGTTCTCAGGAATCAGGTAAACTGGGTTCAGAAACAGTCTTCAGCACCAAAAAAAAAAAAAAAAAAGAAATTTTAGAGCATCTTTAGAAAAGCAATTCTGCCACAGAGAATTTATTGCTTTGATTAACCCAGTGCAAGTCTCTTTGGCTCTGCCAATGGTCTCTCCTTCCATCAAGGGAGGGCAAAGAAAGCACTGGGTATGCCGCAGCTTCTTTATTGACTTCTATCACTGATGTCAGAGAATCGCATTTCACCCCTCAGTACTTTAACTCCTACTTTTAAAAATATGGATCATTGGCCTCTTTGTGTTGAGAGAATGTTGCCCTCTTTACTGCAAGAAGGAACATTCCTGGTCCCCTAAAAACCGGTAATGACTTAATAGCGTTTAAAACACACCCTACTGAGTCTTTAATTATATCAAGCTACTGTAGTAGTGAAATTAACTAAATTGCAACTCCTGCAGGAGTGACCTAGATGACAAGTGGGGTGGGTTTCAAACATCTGGCCAGCTTTCCCAGCAATTTATGATGGATGGAAGTTTATTAATAAAAAACAGCTGAATGGTGGGGGACTTGTTTTTTATATTTATTTTGTGTCCTAGGTATATAACGACACCTGATCCCTTCTCGGCATGATTACAAAGTGAGGATTTATTTGTTTTCTTGGTAAACCTCAGATTTGCACATAAAATTTATCTGGCCTCCTTTAATGATTTACATACATAGGGCTTTAACGGGCTAATAAGCCCCATGATGGTGCAATTAGTAACCAATTCTAAGTCTCCTTTCTAAAAATGTGAGAGGATAGTTTTTAACTCAAGTTTCCCTCCCTGGTGTGTTTCTATAAATGACTGAAGCACACACACAAAAGTATTAAGTTATTAAGAATAACTTAAAAGAAAAAAATCATGTTGGGCACTCGAATGTGAAAATATAAGTAGGCATAGAAGAATTTTTCTTTTTTCTTTTTTATAGTTTTGGCCACACTGCACAGCTTGCGGGATCTTAGTTCCCTGACCAGGGATCAAACCCGTACCCCCTGCAGTGGAAGCGCAGAGTCTTAACCATTGGACCATCAGGGAATTCCCCAAAGAAGAGTTTTTATATCAAATAAGATCATATATGGGATGTAGTATAGCATAAACTGCTTGGAATATAACAAATTTAACAAACATGGGGTATATCAAGCAAAGAAATCATAAAGTACAGAACGACCTAAGTTGTTTGGATTTTAAAAAAAGATCCAAAGGTTGTAAGTAGAGTGATATTTGAGGGGTTGTTTTTTAATCCAAATCTTGTCACAGAGAAAGCAGTTCTCATTGACTTTAATACCCAAAAGCCAAATTGCTCACACAACGGCATTTCACTTAAAATATGTCTTAACAATCACTGACATAAACATGTCTACAACCGATAACTTCATGTGTCAAATGAAAAGAATGGAGGAGGAAAGTTGACGTGTATCACAGGAGCATCCAATGAAGCCCAGACATTTCAATCACCTTAGGATGACTGCAGTTAAACTCCTTTGCTTGTCTGCACTAAACCCAAACAGCAGAAACAATTGTGGACTGGTTCAGTTTACATTACACGTTGCCGTCCATATAAGGTGTGGTCCAAATACTTTCACTCTCACCAACACATCTACGGAACATTTAGTCTGGATCTTTGTAGGTGAAATAAAGAGAGTCATTAAAGTAATTAATTGCACAGATAATCCAAGTTTTTTTTAAAAAAAAAAATCCATTTGCCCCAATTATTTGGCTCTCACAAGAAAATTTAGGTTGAATTACCAAGAAAATTGTTTCCATCTTTTATTCCTTTTGTATCCAAATGCTGCTTGCAGGAGCTTGAAAAGCCAGGAACATGCAGGCCCCAGGAATGCCCGTGGCTGGCTCTCTTATCTTGAATTTATTTTCTTAAGGACTCTAACAGGAGTAGCAAGTGTGAACATCTGTCTCAACATATAGCCACAGACTTTATTTTCACTAGGAAACATTTGCCTTCCAAATGCTAATGGGTTGAATTCACTCTTATTTATTTTCTGTCAGCCCCTCACATGGCACCAGAAGGAGACAGAGCATTTTCTGAGCTCGGGGACATGAGGGAACCAGTTAGCCTGTTTTGATTATGTGATTGTGAGGGATGCTGTCCACGTCGGCTCCAGGCAAGGGACCCTGAGGTAGAAGATGCTAAAGGATGCTCTGCTCCATCGCTCAAGAGAGAGCAGCAACCACCATCCCTTGGGATGAGTGAGATGCTGCTCAGGACAGTTGAGGAGAATGGTCTGTGCATGCATTTTCTCTGGAGGAAGGCCAGCCGCACCACGCCAGGATTGGTGGTAAATTTTGCTAAATTCACTTCGAGCAGTACAGGCTGAAATTATTACTTTATGTAATAAGCAATGCCAGCAGCTTTTTTTTTTTTCTTAACAGAATCGAGATGCAATCAACAAACAGACACTTTCTGCTCATTCGCACATTTATCAGGGCTGACCACACACCAGAGAGGGTGGCAGGCACCGGGGCAGCGATGCTCAGACACCGGTATAAAGAATCACCAAAAAGCCTTGTTAAAAAGGCAGAGTCGGGATTTCCCTGGAGGTCCAGTGGTAAAGAATCCACCTTCCAATGCAGGGGACACAGGTTCGATCCCTGGTTGGGGAACTAAGATCCCACATGCCGCGGGGCAACTAAGCCCATGCGCCACAACAACTGAGCTTGTGCACCTCAACTAGAGAGCCCACTTGCCACAAACTACAGAGCCCATGCACCCTGGAACCCGCACGCCACAACTAGAGAGAAGCCCATGCACCACAACGAAGATCCCGCACGCCACAACGAAGACCCAACGCAGCCAAAAATAAAAAATCAACTAATTAATTAATTTAAAAAAAGAATCACTTAAAAAAAACGGCAGTCTCCAAACTCAGAAATCAGGATCAACCCGGTGAGGTTCCAGGTGACTCTCAGATAGGTGATCCCAGACCACACATTGATATATGAAAGGCTTCAGAGATGAAAGGTGAATTTGCTTTTATTTGTTTATGTCTGTCTCTCTCCTCTAGATGGTAAGATCCTCTAGACCAGGGATCAGCAATTCTTTTCTGCCAAGGGCCAAGTAGTAAATATTTTAGGCTTTGTGGGCCAAGAGGCCACATGCTTTGCTGTTGTCGCGGGAAAGCAGCCGCAGACGATACAGAAATGAGTGAGTGTGGCAGCGTCCGTGGCCCTTACAGAACAGCCAGTGGGCTGGATCCAGGCTAGAGCCACAGTTTACCAATCCCTGGTCTAGTGCAGGGCCTTGATCTCACTGGTCTTGGAACCCACACCTATCAGAGTGCCTCAAAAATGGGACATGATTGAGAAATGTTTATTGAGTGCATGGTCATAGTTCTTGCCTCAAGGATACATGTGCTGGTAGGGAAGACAGTTGGCAAAATAACAAATCATTGCAATGTAAGAGGAGCTCTAGGGAATCTGTACCACGTTCTATGGGAACATGAAGGCAAAAGGAATGTCACATGTCGGGGTGCCAGAGGGAGCAAGTGGAAATACGAAGTCCAGGTCGCTGCGAATCTCAGATAAACAGTGACTAAATTACTTGGAGCATACACTGAAAAGCTATTGCTTGTTTGTCTGAAATTTGAATTTAACTGGCATCCTACATTTTATCTGACAAGGACCCAGGGGATGTTCATGGCAGAGCTGATATTGCAGTGAAGTTGAACAAGGATGTGCGAAAAGTGGGCAAAGTGGTCAAAGGACAGGATGAAACGTGTACACGTTACACAGTCCTGAGAGCCATTCCCTGTCCAAAGGGGAGCTGTGGCTGCAGGGGTGGAATGGCTGCAGGGCAGGCTGGGGGGTGGCTAGAGCTAGGGGGGTGAGGCTGAATGTTAGAGACTTGGACCCCAGGACAAAGGGTCAGACTCAATCCCATAGACAATAGCAAGGGAACCAAGGTTTTTAAGCAGAGGGGTGACTGTTTCCAGTGGTTCCTGTTTAAAAGCACAAGGGTTTTGCTAACAGATTGAATCCTGGTCTTATTTTGACCTAGTCTCTCTTCCAGGCCACGTGGGTTAGATTTTCCTCATTATGAATTTGCTGATTAAAACACACACACACACACACAGACACACACAGACACACACACAGACACACACACAGACACACACTCATACTGACGTACGATAATTTACACACACATACATACATGCACACAGTAGTGGTGATACAGTACTTTTAACCAAAGGAAAAAAAGTTATACCAGGAAGACCATGTGCACAACTGGCGATAGGGATTAGGTTCCATGCGGCAGGTTGCGAGCATCCCTGAGGCCCTCCTCTGTCTATATTTCTTATTGGATGCTGACCTGAGGACCACAGCACAGAAGGAAGGTGAGAGGCCAGCCCAGGAATGCCAGCCTGGTTCTCTGTCTTGGGCTGTTTCTGCCCAACTGGAAGCCACTTTCTCACCAGTCAGTCTGCACACATGATGTGGTAGTTCCTCCAATCAGTAACAAGCTTGGAGGATGCACAGAGTCAGCAGCTGTCTGCCTTCGGTCAGGAGGAGTCTAAGGCTGGTAAATGCTACTGGCCTGCTCTGCTGTCACGTGGTGCTCCTGTCTGGCAGCCCGTGGAAGATGAACTTGAGCAGGAATGGAGGCAGAATCTAGGATGATGAATGGCTGGCTTCGTGGGACGTTTCCGGGATTTAGTGACTAACAAGAAGGTGATGGGAGAGCAGAGAGGGACAATGTGAAGTTTCTAGAATAGGAGACTTAGTGATACCACCCACCAAGCTAACAAGCTAAAAAATACAAACAGAGGCTCAAGTTTGGGATGTGAGAGAAATGATAACTTGATTTTGGAATTTTCTTTTTTGTGGAGCTTTCCAATCAGGAGAAGACATTTCAGTAAGTAGTTGGATATGTGTTTCCAAAACTTGGAAGAAAGATGGATTTGAGAGTCATCACCCTAGAAGTAGTTCCAGAAGGAATGTGAGCGGATCAGACCCCATAGAGGGAAGTGGGCCGAGAGCGGAGCTGGGAGGAACTTTATCATGTGTGGGATAACCAGAGGAGACAGAGAGCAGAAGAGATTGAGACAGACGAGACAGAGTGGTTTAAAAAGAAAAAAAAAGGTGACAGTTTTGTCCTGAATCTTAATCAATGAGAAAGGATGGAGGGGAAGAAAGTGCTGGGTTTAGCCATCAAGCAGCCACTGGCGACTGTAGCAAAGCTCGTGTGCAGATAATGGTGGGGACCCAAGACATATTGAGCCGTGCATTTCAGCCCCGTCCTGCTCAACAGTTTGATTAATGCCACAGATGAGCACATTGCTTCATTCCTTCAACAAATACTCACTGAGCACATTACTCTGTGCCAGGCACCTCCTAGACAAAAACATAGCAAACCAGTGCATGAGATCATGCTGGAAGGGGGTGCGTTTAATTCTGATGGGCGGGCAGGGTGGGAGCTAAAGCCATCAACATAGTTGATAAATAGAGCCAGGACTAAGTTAGCATATCGGCAAGCCAAACTGATTGCTTTTGTGGCCCAATGAATTAGCAAATGATAGGAAATGCTAACCCCGTCTACTTCCAGGAAACTGCCACTCTGAATTAGAAGAAAGTCCGAATAAGTAATTATTTTTAACGACAAATAGTTTAGTAACTCTCAAGTACTAAAATAATTCATACTTTGCTAACATCACTGCCACAGAGAGCTCCTTTAGGAAATGATTAATGGAGAATGTAATCTGATTTGTAACTAATATATCAATCGGCCAGCAATAAATTTTGTTTCTATGCTGCTGAATCTTTCGCTTTCCTTAGCAGATTAAGCGTTCTTCTTGCAATTTTGTTCACAGGATTAACTCGTTTTGTAGTCAAGTATCCAGTAAACAGTAAGAGCTTTACAGTCAGGCTGACACGGGTTCAAATCCTAGTTCAGCTGCTTACCCGGAATAGGACTCAAGGGGGATTGCTCAATATTTGAGCCTCAGTTTGCTGCATGGTCAATGGGCACAATAATTTCTGTCTCAAAGGATGATTATAATTAAATTAAATAATAGAGTAACTCATGCATACCACATGCTGAATGTTCTCATAATGAATGTTCGCTGTTGTTAGTCTTAGACACGAAGACAAGCAACCTTAGCCCTGAGTGCTGGGTGAAGTCTTCCTGAAATTCCAAAGACAGTGTTTGGTGCAGGGCTCTGGGGTGATAAAAGAGAACCGAGGTGGACAAGAAGGGACATTCCATTGCCAAAGAAACTTGCATCAGTTACTAGAGCCCTCGCTGGTCAGCCTGTCTCCCTACCTCACACCTGGGGAGCCACCTGGAGCACGGATGGCCCACATAAAGCACAGGTGTCAGATGTCTTGCCAGGTGTCACAGTCAAGGTCATAGGTGAGCCTCCCCAAGCGTGTGTCCTGAGCGCTGCCTAAGGGGGCGAGGTCAACCCTGTCTCCTTTCATAGCCAAAGCCCTTCTCCGTTTGAAGGAGCTGGGGGAGTTCCCAGCAGCCAGGTCCCGGAGGGCAACGAGATAGTCTTGGCTCTAGACTCGAAATCACAACAACAGAGCCATCGCCCACGGGCATCACAGGCCAAACCTGTCTCACCAAACACATGTCGCATCCTTTCCTGGTTAAGGAAATGGGAATATAAGGAAATTAAAAAAAAAAAATACAGTATCCTTTTAGTTGTAGTTTTAAAGGAAAGCTGCCTATTGGGCGGGATCTTGGGGGCATTCCGGCACCAAATTTTAAATTTCTGTTTTTGAAACCATCTCAACATATATAGTGGAGGGTATGGTCCTAGGCTCCATGAGAAAGAAAGAGAGCAAGACAGATAAGAAGGACATAACACCTACCCTCCAGGGACCTCCCACCTAGGCGGGAAACAAATCCGTGAAGACAGCGTAACCAAGACCCCTAGAGAGGGGATAGGTCTGAGCAGCCATTCTGAGCTTTTGTGCTGATCCAATATCTGTGTGGGTAGGAAAGGCTGGCTACAAAATGAAGTGGTCCTTACCCTCGTTGACCAGTGCCTGCCATGTGCTGGGTAGGGCATGGTCACCTTGGCCATGACAGTTCCTATAGTCAGTTGTGTGGATGTCACAGAGGGAAGGAAACAAATCCAGGCTGTCACACTCAGAAGCATCCCACATTTGTGGGAGCCTTGGCGGGGGGCTACTCATCAGAAGCTGGGGGTGCGATCTAAAATTATCGATGTTTTAATATCATATAATATCGCTTATATGTGGAATCTAGAAAAATGATACAGATGAACTTATCTGCAAAGCAGAAATAGAGACGCAGATGTAGAGAGCAAACGTATGGTTACCAAGGGGGGAAGGAGGGGGTGGGATGAATCGGGAGATTGGGATTGACACATATACATTACTATGTATAAGACAGATAACTAATGAGAACCTACTGTATAGCCCAGGGAGCTCTACTCAGTGCTCCTCGGTGACCTAAATGGGAAGGCAACCCAAAAAAGAAAGAATATATATATATACGTGTAGCTGATTATATAGCTGAATATATATATACTTTGCTGTGCAGCAGAAATTAACACAACATTGTTATACTCCAATAAAAATTAATTAAAAATAAACAAAACAAATAAAATAAAACAAATAAAATTACTGTTGTTTTAATTTGCTTTTAGCCACGACATTTATGTTTGGTTTTTTACGTCAACCAATGATAAAAGAAGACACGGGTTTTTTAATTCAGTGAAGCAGACGTGGGTTTAAAAAGGCAGAGGAATTACTACAGTCACTTAGGAACACTTTGAGGCATGAGTCACTGTAGCTGCTGGAATACCTGGGCAGTCCAGGGATATCAATTGAATGAATGAATAAACAGGTGAGTAAACATGACGCACAGGTTTCATGTATCCTGTGTGTTCGGGGGATCCAGAAAGAGAGAAAGGGGCACATGGAGGGAGGGGTACTATGTCTGATTTGCCTCTGAAGATACATTGTATAAGGGGGGACAGGTAAGTAGGGGTCCCCTCTGACAAGCCAGGCTCCCCGTCTGCAGAGAGTGTCTCAGAGCTGTGTCCTGAAGCCCATGTTTTGACAAATGACAACAGAGGCCAAAGAATGGGCTGCAGGAGGTATCCAGGAACCAGCCTCACTTCTGTCCTCCAGGGGTAGGGGGTCACTGGGAACAGCCAATGTCCAGGGCAGAGACAGGTCCAGATTGCGGAGTGCAGAGCAGGGCTCAGAGAGGAATGCTGCTCCTTGGAGATTCTGAGCCTGTGAATGTAACACCCCAATTTTGCAGTAATGCAGTTTAAAACAAACTCTGCCTTCCACTTAGGGAGTTGGGCCGTGAGCAAAATCAACACAGACAGTCGTCAAAACCAATGTCTAAACACCACTTGAGAAGGGGTTATGCTCAGCACAAGCGTTCCCGGGTCCTAGAGAGCTCCCACACATCATTTAGACCGACCAGGGAGGCCTCTCCCACGCACGCTCATTCACAAGGTCTCTGCTTGGAAGCGCCTGAGCTCAGCAAAGGCCCCCTATCGGCTGAACGGTGCCAATCGTTGACCATCCCCTTGTGCCTCCCCCCAGGTGTATGATTTGGAGCAGCGGGAGTAGAACGTACAAGTGGAGTAGCAGCTCGAAATGACATTGGGAAAGCTGCCCAGGCCATGGGGCAGAGGACTCTGGGCAGGTAAGCAAAGCGTGTGTTAATTACATGGCAAGAGAGAGCTACCATTAAGGGTGTCCACGCAGGACAGAAATGGCCTGACGGAGAGTAAGTGGGAAGTGACCCCAAACCAAGCTGCCTTTCAGAATACCTGGGGAACTTGTTAAAAGTGGAGACTCTAGGCTTCACTGAGAAGTTCTGCTTCTGCATGGCTGGCGTGGGACCTGCAGTCTGCAATTACATAAGCGCTGTGGGTCACCCCTCACACTGCCAGTTCTCTGCCTAGAATGGGAGGCATTGGACTGGAGGAAGACTGGAGGCTGGTAGGTCGGACGGAAGGCTCTCACAGGGTTGGAGGCAAGATCACTACGTAGAGAAGGAAGAGGCTGAGCCTGGATGCCCTTGTAAGCTCCTCCCCCTTGGTACTCTATGAGCCAAAGTTGTAACAGCACCTGAGCTCCATGGCAGCTACAATGATGTGATGGAAAGGAACAGAAGGAATTGAAAAACTCTGAGGGGGGTAACATTTACAAGACCTGACAATGTTTTGAGTACATGTAGGTAGCAGGAGGTTTTAGCCTCAGCCCCTCATGTCTCCCTGGCAAGGAGAGTGACAAAGCCATTTAGAGAAATGGGGCAGCAAGAGGAGGGGCTGGTGGAGGGTGCAGACAAGTGTTCAGTTTGGGCCAATATATTTGAGGGTTTCTCGGACTGGACAGCACAGTATAGTGGTTAAAACAAAGACTCTAAAACCAGCCTCTGCCTGCACTCATAATTCTGGCTTTGATACTTACCTGTGTCACTTTGGGCAATTTTTGTCATTCCCCTATGCCTCAGTTTCCCCATCTATAAAACGGGGATAATGATGTACATACTTCATGGGGCCATTGTGAGAATTAAATAAGTTCATGCATATGAAACATTCAAAGCCATATCTGACACATCTTAAGTGCTTCCCTTGTCACTAGACCTTTAGACAGGAATGTCAATTGGCTGAAGATGTCAATCTGGGGCTGAAGAGGTCAGTCAGGACTTTATTTTCACTCTTTCTTATTCAATCATCTGTCAGTAGCCACTTGTAGCTAAGTGACATATGCAAGGGGGGGACAAGCATGATTTCCCTTGCATCACTGCAGACATGGATCTAAGATAAGGGCATTACCCCTACAGTTCAGCCCCAGCTTATGCCGGACAACCTGACACCACCTGCTTTGCCAATGGCACTGACATGGGCAGTGTAGAAAGCAGTAAACCATGGGATCTTGTCCCCCATCTGCCACCAGCCACTTCCATGGCCTTCTCTCATCTATTACACTGAGAATTGAGCTACTCATGCTCAAACATGTTCTCCAGACTTTAATTTTCATTGTTCTAAAATCAAAATCATGCCTATCCTGAAGGAAGGAGAAGCCCTTGGCTCTACTGCCTCCATGCTTTGATAGCTTGGGTAGAGAACATGATTTTTATCTGGAACAGTGGACAACAAGAAAATAGACTGAGTATTGACAGAGGGACTGCTGAGGGGGTATCTTCAAGTGGGTAGTCAAGATCCCAGTCCACTGGAGGAATCAGGCTCCCTGACTTCAGACTATACTACAAAGCTATAGTAATCAAGACAGTATGGTACTGGCACAAAAACAGAAATGAAGATCAATGGAACAGGATAGAAAGCCCAGAGATAAACCCATGCACATATGGTCACCTTATCTTTGATAAAGGAGGCAAGAATATACAATGGAGAAAAGACAGCCTCTTCAATAAGTGGTGCTGGGAAAACTGGACAGCTACATGTAAAAGAATGAAATTAGAACACTCCCTAACACCATACACAAAAATAAACTCAAAATGGATTAAAGACCTAAATGTAAGGCCAGACACTATAAAACTCTTAGAGGAAAACGTAAGAAGAACACTCTTCGATAAAAATCACAGCAAGATCCTTTTTGACCCACCTCCTAGAGAAATGGAAAGAAAAACAAAAATAAACAAATGGGACTTAATGAAACTTAAAAGCTTTTGCACAGCAAAGGAAACCATAAACAAGACGAAAAGACAACCCTCAGAATGGGAGAAAATATTTGCAAACGAAGCAACTGACAAAGGATTAATCTCTAAAATATACAAGCAGCTCATGCAGTTCAATATCAAAAAAAAAAACACCCCAATCCAAAACTGGGCAGAAGATCTAAATAGACATTTCTCCAAAGAAGATATACAGATGGCCAACAAACACATGAAAGGATGCTCAACATCACTAATCATTAGAGAAATGCAAATCAAAACCACAATGAGTTATCTCCTCACACTGGTCAGAATGGCCATCATCAAAAAATCTACAAACAATAAATACTGGAGAGGAGGTGTGGAGAAAAGGGAACCTTCTTGCACTGTTGGTGGGAACGTAAATTGATACAGCCACTACGGAGAACAGTATGGAGTTTCCTTAAAAAACCAAAAACAGAACTACCATACGACCCAGCAATCCCACTACGGGGCATATACCTTGAGAAAACCATAACTCAAAAAGAGTCATGTACCACAATGTTCATTGCAGAAGTATTTACAATAGCCAGGACATGGAAGCAACCTAAGTGTCCATCGACAGATGAATGGATAAAGAAGATGTGGCACATATATACAATGGAGTATTACTCAACCATAAAAAGAAATGAAATTGAGTTATTTGTAGTGAGGTGGATGGACCTAGAGACTGTCATACAGAGTGAAGTAAGTCAGAAAGAGAGAAACAAATACCGTACGCTAACACATATATATGGAATATAAAAACAAAAAAAATGGTTCTGAAGAACCCAGGGGCAGGACAGGAATAATGACGCAGCTGTAGATAATGGACTTGAGGACACGGGGAGGGGGAAGGGTAAGCTGGGACAAAGTGAGGGAGTGGCATGGACATATATACACTACCAAATATAAAATAGGTAGCTAGTGGGAAGCAGCCGCATAGCACAGGGAGATCAGCTTGGTGCTTTGTGACCACCTAGAGGGGTGGGATAGGGAGGGTGGGAGGAAGATGGAAGAGGGAGGGCATATGGGGATATATGTATACATATAGCTGATTCACTTTGTTATACAGCAGAAACTAACACACCATTGTAAAGCAATTACACTCCAATAAAGATGTTAAAAAAAAGATCCCATTCCAAACATTATAGAACAAAAAAGCTAGTTTCTATTTACATTTAGCTGGAGATTAAAGACAGCAAATAAACAAGGGCCACCCACGTGGTCTATACCATAGAAAGTGAATAGCCGCCACGTCTCAGCTGTACTTAGTGCTGTGTAGACACACACCTTAGGCAGGTACAGTGGGGACTGCGACAAAGTCAGTTGAAAATCCCTCTTAACTTCTAGATGCTCATGGAACAAAACCAAAATTGGTGCAGAGTCCCCCAAACAGAGTCCTCTCTGACGGAGATTAAAGAATACACAGGTGATGAACTGCAGATATAAGCTCGTTCTACAATAAAAAATAAGAGGTTGTCATATACATGTAATATACAGCATGGTCACTGTAATTCACAGTACCATCCTGTACATTTGAAAGTTGCTAAGACAGTGGATCTGAAAAGTTCTCAACACAGGAAAAAAATTTGTATCTATCTGAGGTGATAGATGCTAGCTAAATGTTTTGTGATAATCATTTCACAATATATATGTATATCAAATCATGATGTTATACACTTAAAACTAATACAATGTTATATGTCAATTATATCTCAATAAAACGGGGGAAAGTTGTCATCTTTAAAGCTGCCATTTCTTGTATGCCCCCTAACTTTTATGAAGAAATAAAAATTGAAATATTTCATGAAATCGGGATTAACTGAAAATCAACCAACCGAAACCCTCAGTTCACTGGAATTTGTACACCTTCTGCATTTAAGTAAGTAGCAGTGATAAGAAAACTATCAGGAAGCTGGTGACCACATTTCCTCCCCTTTTACTCTAGGTTTGTTTCTCACAAACTATAAGCGAAAGAGACCAGGACTGAATTCAAACAGACATGAATTCAACTCCCAGCATGACCAATGCCAGTTGTAAGAATTTGCCTTAATAATCTAATCTCAACAAAACACTGAATTTTTCATTTATAAAAATGCAACAACACCTGCTCTGCAGGATTAGTTTGAAAATTGTAATACAGCTGAATTTTCATTTGGGATTGGTGGGGGAAGTTAGGTTTGAAAGTTAACACATACAGTCATGTTGTCTTGAAAACTCACTAATTTGCCCACCACTGTCCAATAGAAATATAATGAGAGTCACATACGTAATTTAAAATTTTCTGTTTGCCCATTAATAGTGTAAAAAGAAACAGGTCAAATTTATTTTCATAATATATTTCATTTAACCTAATGTATCCAAAATATTATTTCACCATGTAATCAACATCAAAAATTACTAATGAGGTATTTTACTTTTTGGGGGGTGGTACTAAGTTCTCAAAATCCAGTGTGTACTTTATACCTACGGCACATCTTAACTCAGACTAGCCACATTTCAAGTGCCCAGTAGCCAACTAAAGTCCTAGACAGCACAGCTCTGAAGCATCCTTGTGTCTACTGGAGGCAGGCAGGCCATGTCTTCAGAAGGGCAACTCAACCAGGATTTCTTCCAGTATTGACGCAAACTAGGTCCCTAATTCTTTAGTTGAGAACCGTGGTAAAGTAGATGGTTTGAATTCAGGGTCCAAGATGAAAAATTATCCTTAAGGGTCAGAATCGCTCATTGAGCAAGAGGCTCTCACTTTCAAGACACACCTCTGTTCAGGCAGGAGGAGGACAGAGTCTCCTTGGCCGTCTAACACTCTCTGTAGATCCCTGAGATTTGATCATTAGTTTCAAATGCTCAGCATATGTAGTTGAAATTATAAGTTAAATTCATATATACGCTTTCACTTGGTGTGTGGACAAAGTTTCAGCACAGGGGACATACGTTGAGCTCCTACTCTATGGCAGAATCTAGAAAACACAAAGGTGTCAGCCTGAGCTCAAATCCAGATTAGATACTGAGAAGTTCTATAACCTTCGACAGATTAATTTCTTAAGCATCAGTTTCCTCATCTGCAAAACAAAAATAATAAAAGTTCTCTATTCGTAGGATTTTTTGGAAAATTAAATGAGGGAGTCCTAACAAAGCACATGGCAGAAAACACATTTAATTCACTTTCCCATTTTTCATAGTGATTGGCACTGGGTAGCACGGTAAATATTTGCTGATAAAGACAACGCTAAGTAGCTTGGCCTGATCTGGGGATGTTAAGGAGATGCAGAAGGCTTCCAGGTCCCAAGACGTCTCCCCCCGACCCAACCACCACCACCGCCAACAACTTCTGAAACAACCATGGCGGACAATCACCCTTTTAGCTTGTGTCGTTCTCTCTAAGCCTTTTGTTAAAAAGTGAAGGAGCGAAGTCAGCAAGAACACGAACATCTTAGTATGAATGAGTTTCATTCACTTTTCTCCTGCCTGGAGTAACCCCAAGAATCAGCAGTGGGATCAGGGCTCAGAAACTGGGGAGGAGGCCAACCGAGGTTACACGTTTCTTCACAAACCACAATTGGCCCCCAGAATGCTTGGACATTTTGACTCTAGAAAACTGGTGAAAGCGGTTGTGCTTCCCTGTAGACATGGCTAAGGAAAATAGAAACACTCACATGTCAGCAAGGTTCCAAACAGACTAGAGGTTACGGTGACTTTGGACGACTTTATAATGTTTGTCAAAGTGTTTCCCTTCCAAGAAAGGTGAAGGCTTAAAGGATAATTCCTCACCAAAAAAAACATTTTTTTTCCAACAAATAAGAAGAATGTTAACCTGAGGCAAAAGCGTTTTACGAAACATTTGACAAACAAAGGAAGAAATTAAGTCCAGGCCTGTAGGATCCTGCCCGTGGCTCGCTGAGCAGCGGAGGGAGAGGGCTAAAGTCACGTGACACCAGCGGTGTGCCTGCGTGTCCTTTGGCTCCACTGCACTTCTGCACGTGCGGAGCTGGCTTCACATTTCTTACCCTAGCGCTCTCTTTAAGAGCAGCCCCAAGAAATGAGGTGCCAAAAAAAAGCGAACATTTTATTGGAAAAAAGACACTGGATCTTCTTTTCTGTTCTCTGTCCCTCTGTGAACAGTAGAACAGGAAACTTCACACCTGGTCCTAAGAGTAACCTCTCCAAGTCAGCATCTCTCCACCTGAATAATTCCTGGTAGTGGGGGGCTGTCCTGCACAGTGTGGGATGCTTAGCAGCTTCCCTGGTCTCTCCCCACTGAATGCCAGAGGCTCCACTCCCCTCCAGTTATGACAACCCCAAGTCTCTCCAGACATAGCCTGGTGGCTCCTGGGGGACAAAATCTTCCCCAGTTGAGAACCACGGGTCTAGGGCAGGGGCTGCTCATCATTCTGCCTGACTTTTGGACTGCAGTGGTCAAGGAGAACTTTCTGCTTTCGGAGCCAGGTGGGAAAAATCATTTATCTAAACCCCAACTCTTCATTACATCTTTTTTTTTTTTTTTCCACTTCCGACAGAAGGACAGTTCAGTTTAGTAAAGCAATGAAGAATATAAAATGCAGCCTGGTGATGGGGTTTCTAAGCCAGATTTGGCCTTCGTAGCTTCAAAGATCATGAAACCTCTCATTTGTACACAAGGCAGCAATTTCTCACAAGGATACATTCCTCTGACTCTCTTTTAAAAGTCAAGTACAGCTTGGCAACCACAGAGTACAGAAAATATAGGCTTTCTACAAGAAGCAATTATTCAAAACCCAAAGACTTAAAAAAAATATGAGCATGTCAAATCGTGTCAGTTACAACACGTAAGACAACTGGATTCCTTCACTTAGAAGCAACAGAGTGGTCTGGGTTTGTTTTTTCTTGCTGACTTCGATTATTTCTTAGAGGTATAACCCAAGCTGTCTAAAACTGTTGACACTGGGTTACTGACCTTTTAATTTAAAAACAAGAAGGTCCAGGTTTAGTATTTAGGCTTTTGCTTTAAATGTTCACCAATCATTACATCCATAATTAGACCTTGTGCTGGAATGTACCAAAATCTGCCTCTCCTGGATCACTTACAGGGCATTGGAGAAGCCACAAGAAAACTGGACACTTCAGCAACGCTAAGATTTTTCTGGGCTGGCACAGGAAAACTCAGTTCATGGAATACGAATCAGCAACCCTACACCCTGATTTCCACCCTTCACATGTAGCGTGATTCTACAAGCAAGCAGTACGAGCGTCAAGTCAAAAACTGAGGTTTGTTTGCCAGAAGGAAGCCAAACCTTCAATTCTGTAGTTAATGCCACCTAGGACTATAATTACACAAATATCATCTTTCTACTAAAGAAGTGGAAAAGGTATCCTCATGGCCAACGTCCATGTGAATTCACCATCTTGGGTTTAATACCAAGGCTAACACCAAATTCCTGAGGTATTCATATTCAGATATTTAAAAGTAAAAAATTAAGCATCTGATAGTAACATTAACATACTTACAGTATATCTTCTTAGATTTATTAAATGTCAATTTCAGAAATGTTCCCCAAACACTGTCTCCCGTGTTATTGAAGGGATTTGGCGTAAAATAAACCAATTTTATTACAATCTTCACATACACAGCAGAATTCAGGGAGAGTTCAAACATTTGGTGAACTGTTGGTTTCCCTCACTGGGTCTCAAGGAATCAACATTAGTGTATTTAACAGAAGGCAGGCACAGAGATTGTTTTTATTAGAAGGCCCAAACAGGATATTCATTGAGAAAAGCTTGAGGAGGGGATAGGGGTGGTATTTGCTTTCCAATGCAAAAGCTAATTCCTAAAAAGTAAATGAGGCATTTAAAATTATAGGAAGCTTCATACATGGATCACAGAAGAACTTTCAGACCACTAATATCCTACTACAACTTCACTATGACACAAATAAATATGCTTAAAAACGGAAGAGATTGTTCTGAATGAACACTTTATTATGGAAAACCACCCTCGTTAAAATTTCCTTGGTCTGAGGCACTCCTCTACCACTTTACTTTTTTACCCTCAGCCTGGGTCATTCCCTTCACCCAAACTGACACGAACAGACCTGCACATAACCCTGTCCATCTCCATGAGTGAGCCACGAAACATATGGGCAGTTTCTTAAAGAGATAACCTGGACTTACCATTGGGCACAGCAATTCCACCTCTAGGTATGTATCCCAGAGAAGTGAAAACATATATCCACCCAAGACTTGTATATGAATATTGATAGCAGCATGATTCATAAGAACTGAAAAGTGGAAGCAGTTCATGAACTGATGGGTGGATAAATAAAGTGTGGCGTATCTATAGAATTCAGCTATAAAAAGGAACAAAGATCTGATACACGCTACAACATGGGCGAGTCTCAGAAACACTGTGCTAAATGAAAAAAGCCAGTCACAAAAGGCCACCTCGTGTATGATTCCATTTATACGAGACGTGAAAAAACATACGGGTCCAAGTATAAATAATTTCCCCACAATACAAGTAATTTACTCCTGATACTTAAGGTTAGCACCGTGCCTAACATCCATTTTTAAATTGACTCCTTTAAATACATTACTTCCTTGTATTAAAATTTACCAGACTACACCAAAGAAAGTAGAACTAACATTGATGTTTAACATGAAGCTCCAAAGATTGCAACACAAAATGAAAATAAACTCTTTGTAAAGAGATAATAGCACCATTAACTTCTGTCTTCTAAAAGGTTTGCTCCAAATTCTAACTAGTATTCCTTAAACTTCTCAACCTGGGGCTCGTCTTCCATTATGCTGAGAAGCAATAAGATGTGAAGCATTTCCAAATCTCCCTGAATTATCAAAGAACCCAAAATAAATTCCAAATTGTTTTTAAGTGTGAAATGTAGTTTTTTTCCACTCTCGGTTGAAAAATGACTGCAGAGATTCTACTCAGATTTTCCAAGCTATAAATCTCTCTCAAGCTAGGACTAGGTATGGACATTTTTAGCCTCAAAGGTTATTTTTGTCAGAAAGATATCACTGAAGGAATCAGGAAGTTGGGATGGTCATCTGTTGTTGGAAACCAGAGGTAGTAATATAAGGTCATTACCAAAGAAATAAAGAAACAAAAAAACTTAGAAAAATCCACACATTCCAATCAAATCCAACAAAAGCAATATGCGTTAAGTGCCATAAAATGTTCATGTCCTTTGGCTCAGGATCCTGTTCGTAGGAATTTATCCTAAAGAAATGCAAACCACTGCAACGTGATTTGTAACGGCAAAAGACTTGAGGCATCTTCGATAAGCAACAGTAAGGGTTGGTTAATTGAATTATGCTACATCCCTTTGATGAAATGTTATGACTCCATAAAGACTAATTATAAAAGACATGGAAATGTACTTATGATAAAATGTTAATGGGGAAAGAATAAAAATATATGGATTCTATAATAATCATGCAAGCAAATGTATGTATCTGAAAAAGGACTAAAAGTGACCACACAAAAGTATAAATCATTGTGCTATTATGGTGGGAACACTTATTTTTTTCCTCCATGTTCCCAAATTTTCAAATGCTATCATATAGAAAAGATTAGAAAAACTAAGTTCAATCATACAAATGTTATGAGAAACAATTCCTTTAATCAACTTGCATCACCAGCTACACTTTTACTTGTCCTATTTATGTTTAAAATAATGACCACCGGACACCCCTAGTCAAAGGCGGGGAAGAAAACACTGTTCTAGCTGAGAGTCAAAATGTGGTTGCATAATAAACTTAGTGATGAGAATAATTTGATGGACAAAGAAGTAACAAAAGAGGTTCCTCCTGCTTTCTGAACCCCACACTTGTTCTGCTAATTTTTTCTCATTAGATTTCCATTCTATCTCTTGGGAAGAAATTGTATGTGAGAAAGATCAGCCCCCTTCCTTGCCTACTGGGCCTCATCTGGTAACACCCATCCACGGGGGAGCATCATCAAATGTTCCCTGGGAATGACAGAGTGAGAGGGGTACGCATGGACCAGCAAGGTGGACCGAGGAGCCCACCACTCAGAATCCAGACTCTTCTATCCTACACACAACAAGGAGTCTCTCTGTGATGGTTAATCTGATGTGTCAACTTGTCCAGACTATAATACCCAGATATTTGGTGAAACATTATTCTAGATATTTCTGTGAAGGTATTTTTTTAGGTGAGATTAACATTTAAATCATTAGACTTTGAATAAAGCAGACTACCTTCCATGATGTGGGTGGACCTCATCCAATCAGCTGAAGGTCTTAACAGAAAAAAGGGGCTGATCTTTCTCACATATAATTTCCTCCCAAGAGACAGAATGGAAATCTAGTGAGAGATGGAGATGGAGACGGAGACGGAGACGGAGACGGAGACGGAGACGGAGACGGAGATGGAGACGGATATGGAGATGGAGATGGAGATGGATATAGAGATGGAGACGGAAATAGAGACGGAGATGGAGATGGAGACAGAGATGGAGACGGATATGGAGATGGAGATGGATATGGAGATGGAAATGGAGATGGAGATGGAGACAGAGATGGAAATGGAGACAGAGACGGAGATAGATATAGAGATGGAGATGGAGATGGAGACAGATAAACAAGTCATATTGGCTCTGTTTCTCTGGAGATCCCTGACTAACATAGAGTCCTACTTCCATAAATGTTCCTTGTGGTGTCACCTGGCACAGAGTAGGTGTTCCGAGGATATTTATCGAGGGCGGGAGGAATGAACTATTCTTGGACCCTGGGATGGAGCCCTCTCAGTCCTGTTGTTCAGATTCCTCTGGGAAATTCATGTATATTAAAATACCGGCAAAATTACCAAAGTTACCAACTCACAAGCTCCTATCTGTATATGAATGTTTTGTTCCGATTTTAAATGTTTGTTCAGAAGTTGTTTTTGCCATCAACCTTCTCATACCTTGTTTACCTGATCTAAGAACCTTAACTGCACACCTGAGGGCATGGATGATGTTGCTTGTTATGCCCTCCAGTGAGATCACAATTTTTACATTTACAATTTTTATGTTGACTTGCTAATTCAATATGAAGTCATAGTAATTACTTCAATTTCCACTTATAACATCCAGAGGATAGAACAATATACCCATTGTTTTATACTCTGGAGTATATATATAAACATCTAGAGTATAAAAACAATCTACCCATTGTTTCTCTAATGTGGGGTTAATATTTAGTCTGCAACAGACAAGACTGCCTTCTCTTTCTAGTGTCCTTTCTGATGAACCCTATTAATCAGTAGTATGTTTTTTAAAAAAATCTCATTTTCAAGCCATGTAATAGATTATGTTTGAGTTACTATTTAACTTTCTGCCTCCAATTTTTGAGGATTCTAATCCTGTAGTTCAGTCCAAATTATACATTTTCGGTCTTAAATTTTTTTTGCCTTCTCAAGTTTTTCTTTTAATGGTAAAAACCAAAGGCCTGATTTTAACACAGCTTTTACATAATTGGTTTAAGTTAGCAAAATGTATTCAAAGCACCCTGACTACTGTTTTAACATATCTTTTAAACTACTGGCTTAACACATTTTTGCTGAAATGGATAATTTCTGACTTAAATGATGAAACTGCCTGATTGTTTTACTATCCTAAAGGCAACTTACCAACAGATACACCTTGGACCCCAGGAGGGCAGCTCTGCAAGGGAAAGGATGTACTAAAGCCTGATTTGAGACTCAAGATCAAAGGAAGAAGGTCAGGGCCATCTCCTTGGAGGACTTGCTCTGGCAGGTAGCACATTAGAGCTGGTCTGATCTAGGGTCACATTACATTTCTGCTTAAGGAAGTCAGTCTCTGGACAAATGACATTAGAAAAATCACCTGTGCGTTAACTCCCCAGGAACACAAATCCCACAACATGGACACGACGGCATCATGGCAAAGTGTCAAATACTCATTTACAACCTCATGGTTGCCTGTGCGTCACTTCCCCTGCAGGTAGCTAAAAGTAAGGCCATTCACTTCAACCACTAGCTCACCCTCCTTAAGCCATATCTGCTGCTAGATCAGGGGTTCTGAATCCTATAACTGTCATCATCACATTGCAAACCCTCTGGGGGGACTTTTAGAAAGCAATGCTTCCTGAGCCCCACCCCAGGTCAATTAAATCAGAATTAACAGGGATGGGACCTGGGTTGATTCTAAAGCACAGTCAAGGAAAATGAATGCCAAGACCTATCCGACAGAGGCGCTTTATAAAGAAAGCCTTGACAATCAATTGAAATAAACCTTCTCTGAAAGCTGCCCCCCAATTATTCCAGGCCACGTCCTTCACTGCCCAGGTAACTGAGAGCTCTGGGCTCCAGAGGTTCATTGCTGTACCCCCAAGGTCCTTTTCTAAAATGACAAAACTTCCAAAGAATTCTCCAGGGTTTCATGTGTGCAACAGTTGAAACTATGTTGTGTTGGAGGGTTTTTTTTTCCTGAAAACACATGTGTCCTTTTGTTTCACGGTCTCACTTGGCACAAAGCACCCAGTTCATTTGCCCATCAGATTAGCTTGAATTACATGCTTTTACTGCTCCTACAAGCTAGTGCAAGAGACCTACAATTAACTGTGGGCTGGTTTAAGCCCTAAATAGAACTAATGTCTGCCCCGACCAAATGCCTCAGGACCTGCTTTTTTTTTTCCTGTAAATTGCTATTTTTATAGGCTGTCTTCCAAAAGTTGAGCCCCAATACAAGTTGAAACCGTAAGCCTACTAGATTCTCCTCACAATAACTGTTGAATCCTTACCACTTGCACTCTCTCCAAAAACTTAGCCAAATATATAATATTGTCCTCGCAACGGAAGACAGAATTGCTGCTCGTAATGCAATCTCATTCAAGTTCATGTAATGGCAGAAGTGAGAGGAAACCACTAACACTTTTGTCCTCTCTGGGTAGGTATTTATGTGTCAAGACAGAGTAAGACATAATGTCTCCTGTCTCTGTATCTGCAGATTGAAGAGATCATTCATTTCTAAGAGATCATTTGGCACTCAAGTTGAAAATACCAGGAATGTTAGAAAATTCCAACACCGTGAGTTCTAAAATGATGACAGAGGACACAAATTGGTTCTGGTTGGTTAAATTTTGCAAACTTCAGAAAGGGAAAAAGATGAATGGATAACAAGCGTGATTCTTACTTATGGGCCTCCATGGAAAAGTAGCATAATATCAGTATTACGTTACCTCTCCTTTCCGTCAGCAATGAGTTACACTGTCGGTCCCTGGCAGGGACAATCAGATAAAACTCTACCAAGTGCCTGTGGAATTTGCTGCTCCTGGCATCAGGACTGAAAAAGCAAGAGTGAATGAAGCAGAACCAATTCTGCCTCTGGAAATGGGAGGCTGGGGGAGAAACATCTATGCACCCCATCAGTAGAGCTGCAGGCTTCATTTCTCCATAGATCACATTTCCCCCAACTGCTATCATCAAGGAACCAGAGGAGGCTCTCGATAATAGGAATTGGAAGTGGAAAACGGGTCCTGAACTTACATCTTCCCGTGCCTGACTCTGAAGTCATGTGTTCTGGAATGAACTTTGCTGGAACAAGTCGTATCCATTACTTCACCTGAGAGTCAGACTCTTAGCCTGACATCCTTAATGGTCAAATTAGACCACTATTTCCTCAAGCTCAACTTTCATTCTTGAACGAATCATATGGGATTCATGGTATCATGTTAGATTGCACAGAAAGTCAAGAGGTCCATTTGGTGCTAAGGAGACAAACACCTTTGTGCTACTCGAAAAGTACCCGTTCCTCTCTCATTTTAGGATGGAAACATACCTTCCTAACCACCCTTGCCCAGGAAGCCTGGTCTGTGATCTAAGTAATCTTGTTGTCTCCTCCATGTACATATGACTGTTTTCAAATATGTGTAGATGGTGTCATAACAATAATGAACAAATTCATTTAAAAGCATTTCTAAATTTAGATTAGTTTTTGACATTATGCATTTCATCAATACTGGATACTAAATATACAAGTACAGCCTGCACAACTTTTACACATCACGAGTAGTTCCTTCACGTTTGGAATCACTGAACTGGAAGACTACCCAATTTCACTATTGTCTGAGGTCACTTTCACAGCCCTGTAAATATCCTTTTAAGAGTCTGAAAAACAAAATCCGATATGCTACAACATTATCGTCCTATTCCATACAATGGTGATGATAGAATGGTTGTAATGAGGATGACATCAGGAAGAACATACCAAAGTAATGATGACTTTGCCCAATATCTTGAAAGGTCTTAGGTTCACAAGCTGGGGTCTTATCCTACTCCAAGGCTCCTCCCACTTCACATGGCCTCCTGTTTGTCACTTCCATAAGGTCAAGGTCACCTTTTCTTAAGTAAGAGCTAAGAAGGCAGCTTTGGGGGTCAGACGATGTAGGTTTAAATCCCAGCCCTACCTCCCACTAGCTGTATAGCTTTGGGCCGCTTACCTACCCTCTCTCAGGATGCTCTTCTGGGAAATGGATCCACAAGGAGTACCTACAGCGAGATGGGTCATGAAGGGTCTTAGCCCCAGAGCCAGGCCGAGTGTTTGCCATCCATACTAGCTGTTTTTCTTCTTATAATTCCCTTCAGTCAAGTTGGTCAATTGATCATACACTCCTTCATAACCCGTTCTGAATCATCTCCAAGCCAGACATTGGCCCAAAGCACTGCTCTGGTTCTGCCTCTTCCAGAACCTTCCTACATTTCAAATTTTGTTTTTCCTTACATCTCCCACATTTTCAAGCTTAATTGCAGATTTGCTTACAATACAAGGGTTCTGGATATTTATTTATGAGCCTTTCCCCCTCTTGCCCAGGTATGGAGTATGGAATATGCCCCCAAGTTGCCTGTAAAGACACACACACACACACACACACACACACACACACACACACACACACACACACACACACACACACACACACACACACACACACACACACACACACCCATGCAGGTATACATCAGAGACTTGTTGGCAGGTAATTACCTTCCATGCTGATGGCTCTGAATTGCTGGGTGCCTTCCAGCTGTGTTCATTCTTCAAGCTTCACTTCCCATCCTCCTTGCAGCTGTTTCTGACTGCAGGAGCCCTGGGGCAGCAGAGCTGCTCAGCCCTTTCAGTCTTGCCTCTTCTTGCCCCTATAAAGAACTGGTGCCCTGAGCTACACAATCCAGAGCAAACACGTAAGAGACTTTACAACCCAGCCCAGTCCGGGAGCACAAAGCTATCTTTCTATAAAGTCAGTCCAACTGTTGTCCTATTAATTTGTATTTTATTGGCCAAACAGTGCTTGTCCAGACACGGTGGGACTATTTTTATCCAGACTATCACTTTGCAGGTGTAGCAAGCAATGCAACCTGGACCTCTTTTGTGTCATCCAACAGTGGGAAATTGAGGGCTTAGTAAGTGCATCACCCATGGGCTCCTCCCCATCCATCTCTTATCTACTCTGTGGTGTCCACCCTGCAAGGACGAACACTCCCGGGTGGATAGGAGGAGAGGTTCTATGGCTGGTCTCCTAGGAAGAGAGGACTATTTCAATGTGCACTTCCTGAGGGAACAGTGGGAAAGGGACAAACAAGAGGAGGGGGCTAAGTGGCTCTGCAGAGCTGGGCTGACACCCAGGGGGCTCTCTGGGGTCAAGGATCACTCTTCCCACTGCGAGTCAAATTGTGTCAAGGTTTTGATCCCCTAGCATTCTTCTGTGGTCCTCCTTCATTTGCAGATTGTTCAATGCCTCCAAATTTGATCTTGTTATGGGAAAATCATTCTCATTTGAAACTTTGGGGATAATATGTAATTTTAAAATTAGGGTGTGAATGCATTGAAGCTATTTTGAAATACCGTATGCTAAATTTCATTCAAAAAGTGTGGGGTTGTCTGTCTTTCAGCTCAATGCCTTTTTCTTGTAATACATCCAGTCTCCTGACACTTAAATGTCAACATCTGTGAGGAAGGACTTATAGTGTTAATGTATAAATGACTACAATGTATCCCCCCTCTCCCTATATGAAAGAAATAAATAGGGGTTAAAAACACATTGAAAAATTGATGATCTTGTACAAATCTAAATTTTATTCTGTCTAGGAGAGGAAAGCTAGTAAAAATGCCTGACTCAAAGCCTGTTCAATAAGCATTGGTTTGTTGAGTGTTTAAAAAAAAAAAGTATGGGTGTTTTTTTTTTTTAGACCTTCCACTCTCTCTCTTCTCCTTCCCATTGCCCAAATAGCCAACCAAATGAGCATTGTTTTTTCATGCTTTCAGCAATCTTTGCTAAAATGCTCACTGTGCGTTCATGACAAATACACCCCTGTGGCTACTTGTAGGAGAAATAAACCCCAGCATGAAAATACCAAAGCTTCCCTCTTTTCTTATGTAAATAAATCTCCAGATGGCTCATTTGTAAGACTGTGTTTACTAATTCTTGTTTTCTTTCTAGACAATCTGTTCCCAGTAACCATTCTATTGCTGAAACTTGAGGTAATGCTTACAATTTCATTTCATGAAAAGTCTATCAGAAGATGTGGTCTAGGGGGGTGGGGGGGCCCATGTCACACACACACACACACACATACACAAAACCCTCAGGAAGGACTGAAAATCCTTGATATTGTTATTTTTGTTGGACAGGAGATATTTTTCATTAGAGACAGAAGAGAATAGTTAATTTCAGGCTGATTAGAATATCAGAGCTGGAAGGGACCATAGGTTCCTTCTAGTCCAGGGATGGCAGTCTGTGCCGCACATACTCTCCCCCTCTCTTCCATCTTGTGCCCGTGGCAGACATCACCCAGTACTCATGGCATCCTTTCCAGTGGATCTCAGAGGTGATCTCGGTAACGTTTTCAACATGCCTCACCAAGTCACTATTAATCAATTACAGTCGACACTTAAGACGATACACACGTGCCATAGCTAAGTCCTCCTTTCACAGAGAGATTGAGACTCTGAGAGAGGGAATAATATGATTCAATGTCTCTCTGCTAGTTTAGAGCATGACTTCTCAGCCTGGGAAATTCAAACAGAGCTCTGTGATACTGGATGGGAAAATTTTTTACATCTTCATTTTCAGTGCCCCTAACTATAATTTATCATTTCCTTCACTTATAAAGGAAAACAACACCAGAGCAGTATTACCATATCTGACTCTGTCACTAATGGCAATTACATATATTTTCATGTAACATTCACTGGTTACAGATTTCTCAAAATATCACATATGCTCTTGCTAATGCTAAATTATAGTAGTTATGAGACCTGCAGCTAGATCTTGTATTTTAATGCATTGAGAAGAACATATACTATTATATCATAAATTTGTTTTTTTAATATTTTGATAACTATATCTCAATACACTTGGCTCCCTTTTTAATTCTGTGTATTTGATTTTATGTATTTAAAGCACTGTTCTAAGAAGGGAATCCTCTTTCTTTATCAGGCTGTCAAAAAGGTCCATGGCACAAAAAAGATTTAAAACCCCTGGCTAGGAGAAAAGCCAGGTCTCCTAAATACTTACCCTTGTGTTCTTCTCACTGATAAAAAAAAAAGGGGGGGGGGTGGGCTTACCATGAACTCCTGCCATCTTAGATGGAAATTTTTTAATTTAAAAACTATGCTCAATAGAATCAATTGAAGGAGGGAGAGAGAGAGAGAGAGAACAGACACATAAAGTAAAAATTCCAAGTTTCCAACCTCCACCTCCTCAAGACAACTATTGCTAATAGTTTGGTATATACGGCTTTCCAGTCACATACACTCATTATGTAATAAAAATGGAATCAAATAATCCATGCTCTTTTACAGCTGACTTTTTTCACTTAACAAAGTAAAAGAATCAGGAATAATATTGTGAATGTCTTTCCTTTATATAAATTTGCTCCATTCTTTTTAGCAGCTACAGAGTATTCTCCTCTATGAATATACCCCAATCCATTTTACAAGCCCCAATAAAGGAGATTTATAATCCAAAGTTTTCTTGGCAGAAGATAACAGAGGGAAGAGTTATCATTTGAACCTGAGCAGATTAGAAATTTGGCTTTAAAGGCTGTTAGGGGGCGTCTACAGGATGGAGTGAGAGTGGTGAAGTCAGTGGCTGATGCGGTCATTGCTAAAACGCCCACAGCCTACAGCCCTCAGAGCGGAGCAAGGGCCTCTTCTTGGGAAGGGCTGGTCTTCTATACAGATGTGGCCATTCCAGGAGGGTGAGCCTGGAGAAAGGGTTGGAGCAGAGCGGGAGAAATCCCATCCCTCTGGCCGAATGACCTCTAGGGAGAGAGGCCCAGTCCAAGAGCAGGAACCAGGCTCTGGGCCCTATGTGGTCTCAAGGACATGCCTCAGGGGTAACTACCTAGGCTTCGAGGGGCTGGTGATGCACCTCTGACAAGTTCTACCAGCTGGCCCAGACGCCCACCCCTGGCGGTGGACCGATTCTCCCTTAACCCCTGACTCTCCACCGCTGCTCTTGAGGCCTTTCCCTACCCCCCCACAGACCTCTTCTACTTCACAGTCACAACTGACCTGGAGGCCAGCCGCCTTGGGATCTGCAGGTTCGGGGAACTAGTGTCATCAATTCCCTCGGGGCAGATAAAGGGGGAAAAAAAAGAAGAAACTCTTTAGTCCTAATCAGTGAAAACACAACCTGGTTGATATCATCATGCCGAACACAATTTTTAAAATAAAAACCAGATAACTCAGGTGAGGCCAGTTCAAGATCAGCGGCTCCAAATAAAAGAAAAGCTTGTTTTCAGAAAGTGAAGCAATGAGACAGCAAGGCAGCCTGGAGCGCATGGGGAGACCCCAGGAGAAGCCCACTCTTGCCTCCCATTAGGACCCCAAGGTGCAGGGAGCTCTGGACTGGGAGTCGGAGACCCCAGGCCCCAGGCTGCTCAGCCCCAGACCCCTGTGAGCCAGGGACGTGGCTTTCCAACCGGGCCTTCGTTTCCGCAGACGTGAAATGAAGGGTTGGACATGAGAACACTTTCAGGTGGACCTGGTTCCTCCTGCCCCTTTTTATTGTCAGTACCACCCACTGAGCTGGCCCAGGACCCAGGGCAAAGCAAGATCATAGGCTGCCGACCTCTGCCGGGTTTCTTTGCCTGAACTAACATTTTTTTCCTCTTTGTGCGTCTATACTTCTCCAAAATTGGGCTGCCACTTCTCCTCATTCCTAACTCATTCCTAATGTCTTTTTCCCCCTCCCCTATAGGCTTTTTTTCCTTTCCTCTCACATCTTGCTGTCTCCATTCTGCCTTGGGTTTCAGCAATTTTAAATTCCCTGGCTTTGAGTCAGCTCTTCTATCAGAACCAATGTGGCTCCAGACTGTTCTACCCCCGTACAATGCAGGAAATAAAACAAAGCCGGGCTTGTTCCCAGTTTGCTAGGCTGCAAGTTTAGGGAACGGGGGCTTCAAATCCTTTCACGATTTTGTTTTGGCACCAGAGCGTCTGTGTTTAATTCTGCGTCTCCTGCCAGACTTGGGAAGCCGAGGTGATAATATCAACATGCGGAGCAATGGCAGCGCGACACGCCACCATCTCCTTCACGGGCGGGGGTGGGGGGTCACTCAAGCACACACACACACACACACACAGAGACACACACACAGACACACACACAGAGACACAGAGACACACAGAGACACAGAGACACACACACACAGACACACAGAGACACACACACAGAAACACACAGAGATACACACACAGAGACACACACACAGACACACACACAGACACACACACAGAGACACAGAGACACACAGAGACACACACACACAGACACACAGAGACACAGAGACACACACACAGAAACACACAGAGACACACACACAGAGACACACAGAGACACACACACAGAGACACACACAGAGACACACAGAGACACACACAGAGACACACACACACAGAGGCACACACACACAGACACACAGAGACACACACAGAGACACACACAGAGACACACACACAGAGACACACACACAGACACACACACACACACAGAGACACACACACAGACACACACACAGAGACACAGAGACACACAGAGACACACACACACAGACACACATAGACACAGAGACACACAGAAACACACAGAGACACACACACAGAGACACACAGAGACACACACAGAGACACAGAGACACACACACACAGACACACACACACAGACACACACACAGAGACACAGAGACACACACACACAGACACACAGAGACACAGAGACACACACACAGAAACACACAGAGACACACACACAGAGACACACAGAGACACACACACAGAGACACACACAGAGACACACACACAGAGACACACACACAGAGACACACACAGAGACACAGAGACACACACAGAGACACAGAGACACACAGACACACAGAGACACAGAGACACACACACAGAGACACACAGAGACACACACACACACAGAGACACACACACAGACACACACACAGAGACACAGAGACACACAGAGACACAGAGACACACACACACAGACACACAGAGACACAGAGACACACACACAGAAACACACAGAGACACACACACAGGGACACACAGAGACACACACACACAGACACACACAGAGACACAGAGACACACAGAGACACACACACACAGACACACAGAGACACAGAGACACACACACAGAGACACACAGAGACACACACACACAGACACACACACAGACACACAGAGACACAGAGACACACAGAGACACACACACACAGACACACAGAGACACAGAGACACACACACAGAAACACACAGAGACACACACACAGAGACACACAGAGACACACACACACAGACACACACAGAGACACAGAGACACACAGAGACACACACACACAGACACACAGAGACACAGAGACACACACACAGAGACACACAGAGACACACACACACAGACACACACACAGACACACACACACAGAGGCACACACACACACACAGACACACACACACACACAGAGGCACACACACACAGACACACACACAGAGACAGAGACACACAGAGACACACACACACAGACACACAGAGACACAGAGACACACACACAGAGACACACAGAGACACACACACAGAGACACAGAGACACACAGAGACACAGAGACACACACAGAGACACACACACAGAGACACAGAGACACACAGAGACACAGAGACACACACAGAGACACACACAGAGACACACACACACAGACACACAGAGACACAGAGACACACACACAGAAACACACAGAGACACACACACAGAGACACACAGAGACACACACACAGAGACACACAGAGACACACACACACAGACACACAGAGACACAGAGACACACACACAGAAACACACAGAGACACACACACAGAGACACACAGAGACACACACACAGAGACACACACACAGAGACACACACACAGACACACACACACAGAGGCACACACACACACACAGACACACACACACACACAGAGGCACACACACACAGACACACACAGAGACACACACACACGGGCACATGCTGACAGATACACCCCCCCCGCCCCACACAGCTATGTGTGCACAGAGACACACACACGTACAGACATCCACGTGCACTCACTGATACATACACTTCCACAAACACACAGTCGAGGGTGCACACAGTCATGAATACACACACAAACATGCAGTCACCCGTGCACACACAGACCCACTCACCCAGGCACAGACACATATATTCACACCCAACACACACACGCCTGGAGAGACACACACGCCCACAGCACAAACCTGGTTGTGTGCAAGGGTGCACACATCCTACACACACACAGACAAGAGGAAAGAAGGAGCTGCGGTCTGGCCCCAGGGAGGGCAGGAATATCAAAGGTTGATCTGTCACAGTAACTCCCCGGCCCCCAGGACCTGAGAGAAAACAGTTTCTGATCACCAGGCCTCTCCAGGAGAGCCCATTATAAAGTTCAACCAATTAAGCGGACGGTTTCTATGGCGACATCTACTTTTCTCAGCTCTGAAGTTCAGCAGCTCCCACGTCCTGGCAGATACGATGGGAGTGCAAGTCGTGGTCAACTCGTGGCAAACTGAAGGACCGGCAGTCTCTCCGACTCCTATCCTCAGGTGACAGTCAGCGTCTCTCTTCTAAACAAGGCACGGGGGTGAGATGGCATCCGCCTACAGAGAGCGTCTGCCAGGTCTGCCAGGACCCCCGGCAAGCCTGTCCCGGGGCAGACCATCTGATTCCCCTTCACACACACGCTCACCCACGCAGGCCACCGTTCCCAAGGGCCAGGCAGGACCCAAGACGCCCCCAGCCCTGGAGGCAGCATGGTGGAGCAAGGGAAACGGTCCCTGTCCATCTGGATCCCACAGCTGAGGGTGCAGGTGGACGGTGATCCAGAAATCACACACAGGGATGGAAAATGACAACCGTGATAAGGGCTCCAATCCCCTCACAGGGTAAGACAGGGTGACAACCAGGGTGACACAGAGTGGACATAACGAGTCTACCTACAGACAGTCTGGCCCACACAGGGACTCAGTCATTAGCTTCCTTGTTATGGCCACCGAGCTCTCCAATACCCAGGATCCCGGAGAGAAGCAGACTCAAATCATCTAAAGACTCATGATCGACACATACCCCCACCCGGGGTGTGTGTGTTTCTGTGTGTGTGTGGCTGCGGACATCTTCCCGTGACTATAGCGGGAGAAACAGATTTCAGAGAAACAGGTTGCTGTGAGGGATACACAAGATGCTGAATGTGCAGTTCGAACACCTGCCGGCACCTGGAAGCTTCCTGATAAAAGTAGCCGGTGCAGTTCCACGGGATCACTCAGTGTCCTAGTTATGCTGGCCTCCAGGTCTCCGGCAAAGGAGTTGTATCCCTCAGAGAGAAAAGAACTTGCCACACAGGTGGGAGAGGGGCCAGACACCCCGAGGGAGGCGGCAGGCAAGGGGCAGAGCAGGCTGAGTTAAAACTTGGCACTGGATGGTCCAGGAAAGGGTGAGCCAAGACTGCCTCGAATCTTCCATGTGAGGCTGCAGGCCCATTTTTAATGTGTTACATAAAAATACAGAAAGGAGAACATTATAGCAAAAATGTTGAACAATGTTTACGAAATAGGGTGGAGTCAAGACTGCCATCTTTTCTCAACAAAGCCCTCTGCCAGCAGCCAGCGTTCCCCTTCAGCTGCTTGCCCATCAGTGCTGGGTAAGAAGGGGCACCCACTGGCCCTGGCTACCCTGGCGGCCACCGTGACGTAGCCTCTCCCTCCATCGAGCATGCCTAGTGTGCTTCACAGAGCCTCTGCTCTGGTCCCCTGCCCTGCTCTGCTTCCTCATGGAGGTAGAGACCCGCCCTGAGTCCCAGGCCTGCCCACAGGAGAGCAGGGGTATGAAATCTTACCTGCTTATCCTTGAAAACAGTATAATATGCTGATTCTGAGTTCTGACAATCACCTCATTTCAATCCTACTCTGCCACTTACCAGCTGAGGACCTTGGAAAGTCATTAATCACTGTAGGCCTTGGTTTCTTCATCCATGAAATGGGGAGAATAATAAGACCTCAGGGAGTTACTATAAGAAATAAATGAGATGCTGCCTATAAATAGCACACCATCCTACACATGACAAGCTCTCTGTAAATGTTAGCTTGTATTTGTTTATACTCCACTTTTCTCCAGAATGGAAGTGTGAGTGAATGTGTGTGTGTGTGTGTGTGTGTGTGTGTGTGTGTGTGTGTGTGTTGAGCAGGGTGGGTAGAAGGAAAAAGGGATGAATAAATAAAGCTGGCTCAGGCATCCCATAATAGCACAGGGCAGGCCACCAACATAGCTCTTGCATGTTGTTCTAACAGTCGCCCCTTAAGGACATACCCATTGCTCAGAAGTGGTGCATTTCCTACTAGTAAGATCAGACAGAAATTTTTCCCAAGGACACATTTTTTCAAAAATTATAAAGATATTCCAGGCAATGACTTACCATAAAAATGGAACTCAAATGATCTCTCGTGATGGTCATTTAAAGCTTATTAATCACCGTAAATTATTTTGACACCCCAGTGAAAAGTCCTCTGTAATGCCTTTAGAATCCCATTTTCATTTAACATTAATTAAAGGCCACTAACCCTAAAGTATTAATAAAATCAAATTCCCCAAAGGAGCTCCCAGCTGACAGGCTTTAGCTCTTGACAAGTTATGAAACCCTGAGCAACACACAGGCAATCATGAAATTTTAACCATGGAAATGTAACCAGCCCAACTGGGATAAAGAGAGGGCATCTCTCAGAAAAATAATAGATACTTTCAATACTAAATTTTATGATCATCATTAGACTATCTCCTGAAGTTTATGGCTATAATGGCTATTTAGAGAAAGATTTTCAAATCAAACAACCCTATTGGTATACTGTATACTTGTTTGGTGGCTCTATTCGATTATCCTGTAAATACCAGGCCCAGGACATACATATGGGTGCGGGTGGAGGGAAGGGACTGTTGACGCTGATGGTGTCAGAGCACAGGAGTGTAAGTGCTGAGACCAAAGACCATCCCTGATCAGAGAACAGAGAGAAAGTCTATGCTACTCTCCCAGAGTATATGTCCCTAAAAAGTCGAGGTCACCAACCAACTCCCCTCTGTAAGAGTGAATATCAGTCGCTCTGGTACTTCTTCAGTTTTGTCTTATTTAATCATCTACTGGATGTTCGCAACCCGCCCCTCAGCATCTCAGCGCCTCGCGAATGGATGGAAGAGGACGCACACCTCCCACGGCAGCTCTGTTCTCGAGGCTGCGTTATGAAGCCGTCACGTCCAAATTCACGCAGCCGAGAAAAAGGCCCTGGGAGAGGATGAACGAATGTACGCAGCTGAGGGCCTGTGTTCAAACCCGCCGTTTTCTCCTAAAAGGGCTGTTGCCTCTTCCCTCCTCCCCTCGGATAGTTGAATGGAACTAAAGATTTTTTAACCTGTATTTCAGAAACTGAAAGTTATGATTTTACACCTTAAAGACATTTTGCTTTAGCCCATTTTCATCGCAAGTCCTAATGACCTACTGAAGCAGAGGCTGTAATTTAGAAAGCTATTGGCCCAGATTCTGATCACCTCTGCACAGTAAGGCACACATCACTAGACAGAGCCCTTCCTGTGTGGAGAAATGTCTCCCATTGTCTTGGTGGCATAAAGTTCCCTTGAAAACCTGTTCTGAAAATATTTTTGAGTGTCCATCTCAAATAAAAACATCCTTTGTGCTGGAGGTACCCATTGTCTAAAGATGAGGTGTCCATTCCAACAGCTTTACGACCTTCAAATCCACTCCACTTCGGCCCCACAAAAGTCCCTGGGAAATTTATCTTTAGGGCCATCTCTGAAGCTGTGGAGGAAAGAAGGAAGGACTCAGACCTCCCCCGACCACATACCTTTATGTAGGATAAATCTGAATGATGCATAGGGGCCAATTTCGGTGGATGAGGAACAGATCCAGCCACTACCTCCAGGAGAAGGAAGGATGCTTCGGGATGTTAATTTCATCTATCAAGTGTCTGAACCCACTGCTGCCACCTTTCCCAACCACTTCAGCTACTCTTCAGTCAGTGTCCCCCAAAGCACAGCTCCCCAAAACATGAGACCCCAAGAGAATACTGACACACTCCACTTTTGACAGACAGTTCCGTCCAGTTAGATGGTCAGGGAGATCTCTCCAACATTCTGACTGCAAGTTGCCGGCTGAGCAGGCAATATCGAAAATGAAGAGCAGATGGGCAACTCCATCTGCTAGCAGAAGTGATGACAGGCCAGCCTCAGGCCCCCACCAAGTCACTTGAGATGGGACTCTATGGTCATGTGACCAATGTTTTCACAAACCCATCAGAACTTATCCATCCAAATGGTTGCTGTTCTCGAGGGGATCACCTTAAAAGGAATTATAATTGTTCTTCTCCTCAAAATCACTTAGAGATCCAACGTTAGAAATTAGTCAGTTTCCAAGTCACTGGGTAAAAGTAAGACTTGAAGATTACATGAGAGGATTAAATAAGGCAGATCTGAAGCATGCCCACCGTGGTACTAAGTATATAGTAGGCACTTGATAGATATTGGCTAGTGTCATGATTATTACCCTCCGACCTCTTAAGATGTGGTTGGGTGCCCTTTTACAAGGAAGTGTAAGCTTCAGTGAGTAGAGGCTGTCAGTCACTCACATTATTTCCCATTTTATTCCCATGAGGCATTGGGAGCACACAATGCAAATCAAAGAATAAAACTACAGTCTTGGGTTAAATAATGTTTCTGTGGTAAAGAATGATGACAGGGCAAGCTTGGATCAATATCTTCAGGAGTGCCACGGAAATTACAAAGTTTCTTCTGAGATCTACCCAGCTACATCACGAGGGCGAAGGGTAGTCATTTGGCCTCTGTTCTTCATCACTCCGAAGTAGGATGTAGAATTACTACGGCAGAGATAATACCACGTGCTCACCAAACCTATTTCCTCTCCCTGGCCACACAGGAAGACTGTGTTCCCAACATCCTTCGCTGTTCGGTTGGAACCACATAATTTTCTGTCGCCATCTTCTTTGCTCCCTCTCTCTCTCTTTCTTCCAAGCCATAAAAATGGGCTCTGAAGTGAAACCAAATGATGGAGGAAATCTGGGTCACAGCCTGGAGAAGAAGCAGCTTTCCTCCCAGGAGAGCTTCCAGATCAGGAACATCTACATTGCACTTTGTGTGAGCAATTCAGACAATTGTATTGTGTTAAGTCATTGAGATGTGGGCTGCTGTTAGCATGAAGTGTACTGGTTAATATAGTTACCTTCCCACTAAAATCTTAGACAACTTCCTGTTTAAGAAAAACCATCTCGGGTATGCAGGACCCAGGTGTAGAGATAGAGTTAACTAAGACCCGACACCCAAGATCTTCCCCTGTCTAAAGCAACTTGGAACTCTAAGCTACAACGTAAATATATATGTATATATATCACATATATGCTTTTGGAGAAGGACTGAATACATAGAAAGTGATGGGTAACTTTGTAGTTTATTTCCAACTTCCAAACCAGTTTTGCAAATAATTTAGATACAAATATCAATTGTAGAAACTTAATTTTAGAGCTAGAAATGAGTCAGAGTCACAGGGAGCATTGGATTTTCAGAACTAGAGGAGGATTGATAGTTTTAGACCAATGTGAGACAGGAACGCTGAAGACAAGAGAAGTTAAAGTGACATATCTGAGGTCACTCACTGGTGAGTGAAGGGGACAAAAATCTCTATCTTCTGATTCTAATCACTTCTACCCTCTCCCTTCTTAGACACAAGCACTAAAGCCTAGATTCTGTAGTGAAAGTGAGAAGGTCAACTCAGCACTGTTTATTTCTAGGGCCAGCTTCAGGTGGCTCCAGGGGCTCCTTCATGAACCGTGCCTTTGAAAGACCATTTAATGGTTGATTCTGTACTGTCAGGACTTGACTTAAGCCAAACAAAAATCACTAAGTCAAGCGATGAGAGAAACAAACAAAAGGTAATGGCTTCTCCAAAGAAGCTGCCCGCCTTACATCTGGGCTGTACTTAGAATCTCACTGCTGAAACGGCTTGATTTGACACAGAGCAAATAAGAACCATCTTTGAAAAAGGGAGGGATTTCATTCTTTCTTCAGTTCTTAGGAAGTTCAAATACTGACTGAAGTCAAAAAGGCATTTTCCAAACTGTCTTTCATAAATAATTAAAGTATTATTAAGTAATGAACAGTTAAGTAAGAAGGTATTTTTTTCAGTTGCATCTTCACAAGTAATTAGCAAGTCATGTGGGTGTTTGGCCCTGTTCCTTGGGGAAGATGCTCCCCGTTTGAACAAAAAGACTGGAAAGAAAAGGCAAAGGAAATGTCAAAGCTGTCCATCTTCTCTTCAAGAATGGGGAAGTGTGGGCGGAATTGAAGGGAGGGGCATGAGACAGTCATGGTCCTTGCCTATCTACTTGGCAGAACCAAACTCTAATTCAACTTAGTCTTTCAGAATAAGACTGTAAACCTCTGAAACCTAGTCCCCTTTTGCACAACTAAGATTGGGGGTGTGGTAGGTTGAATGGTGGTCCACCAGAAGATACAACCACATCCTAATCCCCCGAACTCGTGAATGTGACCTTATTTGGGAAAAGGGTCTTTGTAGATGTAATTAAGTTAAGGATCTCAAGATGATCTCATCCTGGATTACATGGTGGGCCCTAAATCTAATGACAAGTGTCCTCATAAAAGACAGAAGAGGAGAAGGCATGTGAAGATGGAGGCAGAGATTAAAGTTATGCAGCTCTAAGTCAAGGAATGCTTGAGTCACCAAAACCCGGAAGAGGCAAGGAAGGATTCTCCCCTAGAGCCTTCAGAGGGAGAGAGGCCCTACTAACAACTTGATTTTGGACTTCCAGCCTCCAGACGTGTGAGAGAATTAGTTCCTGCTGTTTTAAGTGACCTGGTTTGTGGTCATTTGTTATGTCAGCCACAGGAAGCCAATACAGGGCGCTGCTGGGAAAGAAGGCCCATGGAATATTTGAACCTCCTCAAATCCAACTATGAATTCACCACTCCTCCTTTTAGCATAGAGGCCCTGGGAGACCCCCAGCAATGACATTTACTTATTCACTCAACAAACATTTGCTGATCAAGTATTTGCTGATCTCTACCCTCAGCTAGTTCATAGTCTAGCAGAGAAGGGAGGTTTTGCAAAAATAACAAGATTGGTGCGAACAGGCACCAAAGGTGATACAAAATGTATGGGAGCCCAGAGTGGGATGCTGAGATTCCAGAGGTGCTCCAAAAAGAGGAGCATGCACACTTGTCGTCTCATCAGGAATGGACAGTTTTCCCACCCCGAGAATACCAGCATGGTGAGCAACGTACCTACTACATATTCCTCCTCTCCTCTTCCCTCCCTCAATCAGGGAAGGGAAGGAGGGCTGCGGGGTGGCAGGAGGACCATGAGGTGGTCTCTGTGGAGGGACCAAGTCTCAGATTCTCTCAAAATCTCTCTCTGAAGTCTTGGGTTGAGACCACTACTGCCACCTATGCAATAGTCAGGTACTAATACCTGTGATTTGACACAGGACAAGTAGGATTCCATCCAGCAGCATCTAGAACACAAGTGCCCACCGGAAGCAAGGGCCTGCGTGAGAAAGTCCTCCATCTGAGTTCCATCTCCCACAGTCCTCAATTAAATACGAGGGCAAATGGGGAAAAAAATCCCGCAGAAAACCCACACTTTCCACTTGGTTTTCCTCAGACTAGAAAATGAAAGGCCTGTTGTAATCTGCTGAAAATAAACTGTCCAAAGAATTTGCAGATTCTGAGCGTGGAAGATAGAATGTTGCAGTCGAAGGGAATGAAGATGTTTAATCTAACCAGAGAAGAAGGATCCGCACTGCAGAACCATCAGAATTCACTAAGTCTCTGCTTCTATGACAGGAAACCACCAAGTTTAACATTAGAAGTGTTCATTCAGAAATCCAAATTCTTGGTTGTTTATGCTTTGGGTCCTTAAAAAATAATAGCAGGGACTGAACCAGCAGGAATGGAGATTGAGGACAGAGATACGATGTGGGTAGATGCCTACATGACATCCAGAGTCAATTTCAAGTAGGGTCCAGGGTCAGCAACCCCAAATGAAATCACACAACTGGTCAGCAGCCTTTGACTAAAACCAATTCTGGGAAAGAGACAATCTCCCTGGAAATGTTTATAACTCATACTGGCTCCATCCCTTTCTGCTCTCCAAGGAGGACTGAATCCATTTTGCTCAACACAGCATTTTCAGACAATGTGGGTTTTATGGTTTTTGTGAAACAGAGGAGAAATGAATTGCAAAACCAAATATAACTGAAATGTCTTTGTAATTTTAAAATAAAATAAATGAAAACAGTTCAGACCAAGGATTGCCCTCCAAGAGTGGAAACCCAAACATAATCACTTGCTGCTGAAATATAGGGGAGAGAGCAGAAGTAAATCCAAAGAGATTGAGATCCAAAACTTAAACCCGGTGAACTCAACGGTAGAAATTAAATACAAAGTATTAAAATTTTACCAACCCTAGCAGCTAGGAGTAAAAAGAGTCTATTGTGCTTTCAAATTTTCATGGGTAAGCAACAAATTTGGATTTTAAAAGTTTCCCGCTGCTTTGTGACTACAGATATTTTTTATGTTGTGATAAGCAATTATAACTGAGCAATCCTGTCTCTAGTAGCAAAAGAATCAAATGAATCGCAAATGCATTGCAAAACCTCCACCATGGCAAGTTTTAGAGCTGTCTGAATTGTTCTTCTACCAGGATAAATGTAGGTATAAAACCTGGGAATTCCATATCTACTCAACCTGTCTAAATGTCCAGAAGGGAAATGGCTGAGTAAATACAGAAGAGTCACTTAATAGAATAATACACAGCCCTTTGGAAGATGGTTATGAAAGCTGTATTGTCATACAGAGACTGCTTATGATACAGCATTAAGTGAAAAGCAAGATGAAAAGTGTATATATTCTAGGGGGAGGGATAAATTGGGAGACTGGGACTGACATATACACACTACTATGTACAAAATAGATAACTAATAAGAACTTGCTGTGTAGTACAGGGAGCTCTACTCAATACTCTGTAATGGCCTCTATGGAAAAAGAATCTAAAAAAAAAAAAGAGTGGATATATGTATAACTGATTCACTTTGCTGTACACCTGAAACTAACACAACATTGTACATCAACTATACTCCAATGAATTTTTAAAAAATGCATATGTACTATTAACCATATTGCATTAAAATCCATAGGAAAGGAACCACATCAAATTGTTAACAGGAGCTGTCTTTGCATGCTAGGATTGAGTGCAATTTTTTTTCTTCTCTATATTCCAAATTTAGTAATGTACTCATAATGAAGAATAATGTCAGATAGATGGATAGATAGATAGATAAAAGCTTTTAGAAGCTTCTGGAAAAAATACAGTATTAAATTATTCTATTAGGTTTCATCTTTCTGGTAAGGACACCACGTGAGAAGGTGCAACAGAATGAAAATGAGAACTTGTTTGTTATCCGGATCTCTCCTCTGTTTGTCTCGCTGGGGAACAGGTTTGGAGGAAACTGCATCTGGTTTTAGACAATTTGTGACTGAAGTATCTGTGAGACTCACAAGTAGCAATGCTAAGTGAGTGATTGAGTCTCTGAGTCTACAACGAAGAGGATTCTTTTTACTTTAATTTTATGACCAGGGGATAATCCAGGGGATAAAAATATTTTCAGTCTTCAGATAACGTTCTTTTGACCACTTTTGATAGGTGAAAGTATAATGTAATGAAGGAGCTTGCCCAACCTTTCAGATCCCACTTCAATGCATTTTGAGTTTATCTTTAAGGTTCCACCCTACTGAAATTCTGCGATTCCATGGCAAACGCAAATAAATACGCTGAAACAGAACTCGTTTTTGCAGGCAATAGAAAACAACCCAAATTAATCTAAGCATAAAAGAAAAGAAATACTGGGGAGGTATGAGCACACAGAACTGAAGAAAAGGATGAAATACCAAGTATCAGAGAATGAAGATTCAGAGAACCTTCAGGAGTTCAGGTAGCAGGAAATAACGACAACCTCTTTAGGAAGCAACGGCCAAGAACAATCAATTCTAACAGCTTCCATCCTTGTAGTCAATATGCAGATTTCCAAGAGAGAGAATTTTGATTGGCTTAGCTGGGTCATGTGCTCCTATCTTGGCCAAGAGAGGGCAGGGCATTCAACTGTAAGTCCCACCAAGAATGTAAATTGTTCCAGCCACTATGGAGAACCGTGTGGAGGTTCCTTAAAAAATTAAAAATAGAGCTACCATATGACCCGGCAATCCCACTCCTAGGCATATATCCAGAGAAAACCAGAATTCAAAAGGGTGCATACCCCCCGACGTTCATCACAGCACTATTCACAACAGCCAGGACATGGAAGTAACCTAAACATCCATTTGATAGAGGAACGGATAAAGAAGATGTGGTACATATATACAACGGAATATTACGCAGCCATGAAAAGGAATGAAAGATTGCCATCTGCAGAGACGTGGATGGACCTAGAGATTGTCATACGGAGTGAAGTAAGTCAGAAAGAGAAAAACAAATATCGTATAATATCTCTTATATGTGGAACCTAGAAAAATGGTACAGATGAATTTATTTGCAAAACAGAAATAGAGTCACAGATGTAGAGAGCAAACTTCTGGTTACCAATGGGGGAAGGGGAGGTGGGATGAACTAGGAGATTGGGATTGACACATATACACTACTGTGTATAAAATAGATAACAAATGAGAACCTACTATATAGCAAAAAAAAAAAAAGTCCCACCAAGATTGCACATAATGAAGAAAGGATGTCACCTAAGAGAGGGAATGGATGCCAAGGCAGGAAGATAACCTACAGCCCCTCTTTGTTGCAAGCCCAAGAACGTGCGTTCCATGTGCAATGTTTTACACAGATGTGGTGCAGAAAGAAAACAAGAGCAAGAGTTATAATCGGGTTTATGGAAGCTTCTCTAGGTTATGGCCGTGTGCGTGACCACTGATATATGGGTCACCCCACTTGAAAAAAGACTGAGTATACACACCACACACAGAATCTGTGGCTCAGAGCTTTAGAAAATCAAACAAGAAATTAATAACAAAGACAGTGACTTTGCAGTTATGTTTATAAGCCCTGAGTTCAAAATTAAATGAGCGAAATAGTGAGGGGGGAGAAACCCCAGCCCTTTTGAGTTAAATGCCTTGAACAGTGAAATTAATAACAGAACAAGTCCCATTGTACCAGGAGGCTGTTTTATTGACTTGTTTTCTAACTCCACTTTGAACACAATGAAAGTTGTGTGTCTTTTAAATAAAACAAATATTTCTTCCTCTCTCAATACTACATAGAAACCTCCAGGGCAAAGTAAAATAAAACCTCATTGTTTCAGATTCCACTCATTCCAGAATTATAATAATTTGGCTTGAGCTGCATTGAAGCCGGCCTTTGTACTCGGAGTAGTGGTTTCACTAAACAAATCAATAACGCAAACAATATTGATAGAAGTCCTGTTGAAGCTACTCAAGAAAGGCTTCTGCGTGCAATTTGCCAGAAGCGCCAGCTGCTCATTATAGAGGCGTCTTAATGGCCGTTAAAGCAGAACTGGCGGGGCTGGTAACAGCTAGTTCAAATTTCTACGGGCCTCCTGTATTTCTTTCAAAATTCCACTCTTCCACTCGTGCCAATGTGTTTTCACTCTGTTACTCTAATCAAGCGATGGGTGACCGTGTGTTTAGGTGCAAAAATGTAGAGAGTGGAAGACCTGTTTGCCAACCAGCCTTTAAGAAAAGTCATGGCTGCTGTTTTTATTTTAAAGTGAGGCAACTGGGCTGGGATAGGGAGGGTGGGAGGGAGACGCAAGAGGGAGGAGATATGGGGATATATGTATATGTACAGCTGATTCACTTTGTTATAAAGCAGAAACTAACACACCATTGTAAAGCAATTATACTCCAATAAAGGTGTTAAAATAAAAAAAAAAAAATAGAAGTGTGTACAAATGCCAGCAAACATACCGAAATCAGCACGTCCTGAATGGAATATAAAGTAATATAATCCTGTTATAAATTGTTAATAATTTATGAAGTGCTTTAATCTGTAAGTTCATCTGAGCATCACAGAACATATATGAGACACATGTGACAAAGACAGGAAGTAGTCACCAAACGGTGCACGTGCTCCCCTGCATTTCCCAGCCTTCCTCAGGGGGAGGGAGGGGGCCGTGTGACTCACATAGACTGAGCAGAGATGCTAAGCATCGCTTCCAAGGCAAGGCAGTTACCAGGCGGTGTGCTTCCTCCATCTCCCCATTTCCCTGTCGTGGTGACTTTGGGAGCCCCTTGGTAAGATGGCAAAGAAAATATGAAGAGATCTCAAATCTCTGAGTCACCAGATGGAAGAGACCCTGAAGACCAGCAGGAGATGCTCAAGAATTAAATACATAAATTTTACTCAAGAAAAGAAACATGGTTTCATGACTAAAACACAAAGATTTGGAGTTGTATTGGTGACTTCAGCAAAACTCAGCCTGTTCTAACACACCGGCTGTTATTGTTCCCATCATACAGATGAGAAGACCCAGACTCACAGAGAATAGAAGGCTTGTTGAAGATTACGCTGACGGCAAGTAGCCGGGCCCGGAATATAATTCAAACCTTCTGATTCCAGCCCTCATTCCCCTAAGACCCAAATTAAGATGTTCCCTGAATACATATACTATTGACCAGCTGGGATTCGATAACAATCTGTACAATTAACATGCAATTTCAGAAAAGACACTTCTGTTCCTAATTTGTTTGTATAATCCAGGGCCTCTTCACTTCTTCACTTGTAGGCACTGCAGAAGAGAGAGGCCCTGTGCACCAATGAAGCCTAGAACATGCCGTGAACCTCTACTGCACTTCATTCTTTTTTGTAAAGGCTTCTTCATAAAATCAAAAGAGTATTGTTAGGGGTGAATGTTGAGAACAGCCTTGGGAACAAAAAAAAAGTAAATATAAGTTCAATTTTTCATTCTGCCAAATTCAAACAAACATCATTTTAATGACCTGGCAGCTCCCACAAATTCAGCAGCCACTAGTGAAATAAAAAGCCCATTCAGTTAAGAAAAGAAGCGTCAATACAGGCATTTAACATAAGTCAGATTTCAACAGCAGAGTGACCCTGTGTATGGTGACAGGCACATGTGGGCTGGGGTAAGGCAAACACCATCACCCTTGAAAATAAATTCAAGGAACATACAGAAACCATTCCTCCAGCTCTGACCCGACTCACATACCATCACAGGGGCAGATGTTGATGTAAACATAGGGAACTTCGTTGGGATTTTTAAAGGTCTCCATAACTCATCAGCCCGCCTCCATCAATGTTCAGAGGTAATAAAAAGTACTGACTACCAACTTTTCTTGGTAAGAAATACAAGTTGGCATAGACTACCCAGAACAATCCCGCATATGCCTTGTAAAACTACAAAGCTTCTACAAAAAATCTTAGGGCTACCTCTTTACGACCTTGGAATAGGCAAAGATGATTTAGAGAAGGCCCGGAAAGCACTAAACATCAAAGAAAAAAACAATTATTGAACAAAGTCAAAAGTTTACATTTCTGCTTGTCAATAGACGCCGTTAAGAAAATAAAAAGGCAAAAGCCACAAACTGGGAAAGAACATTTGCAACCCATAGATCTGATAAAGGACTTGATTCTGGAATATGTAAAGAATTCATAGAACTCGGTAATAAAAAGACAAACAACCCAATAAAAAAGGAGCAAAAGATTTGAACAGACATCACCAAAGAAAATATTGAAATGGCCAATAAGCACATGAAAGTGTCCTCAGCGTCATTAGTGATCAGATCTATGGGTTGCAAATGCATAAACCTGTATACGTGGGTTATTTACACAGGTTTACGCATTTATCAAAACTGTTAGAACTAAACACTTAAAATCTGCCTAACCACGCCCCACACCTCCCACTTTCCACTTCCTGCCTTGGAGCTTCTCCGAGGCCCTGGGGTCTGATCCAGGACATGCAAGTACATCCAGGAGTGCAGATGAGTTGGAGCCCTTGGGGCCACCCTAGCCAGTGCCAGGCGAGAGCTGGTGTGCCAGTGTGTCTCTCTGCATCGCCGGTACAGACGTGTCTGAAGTGCAGTTCCTAAGGGCCTCAGACGGCCCCTTAGGAGGCAGCACCCGTTGCCCACACAGTGGTCACGTCAGTAACACATCTCTCGGCTGACTTGCCTCCCTGCCTTATTCACTCCCTCCATCCTTCACTCCCACAGCCTAGGATCACGTTTTAAACAAACCATCTGCATGCAAGCCTTTGTCTCGGGCTCTGCTTTCAGGGGAACGAAGGCTGGACAAGGCTTGTGAATATATATGCACAGAAATACGCGTCTACATACACAAACGCTTCCCTGGGTGCTGAAACCCTGTATAACACAGACCCCTATTCAACTGGAAGTTTGCCTGGAATGCTGTCCCTCAAATAAACTAGAAATAGACCGATGGCCTCCTGCTAACAGAGTCAGCTCTTGCTAAGAGACACACCTTGATAGGAAACATGACAAGAATCACGACCCAACGTCCACATCAGAACCACTGTCTTTCTACGTAAATAGCAAATCCATCCCTGGACTATGTTCAACCCCAGAAGTGTCGGGTCACCGGGGTTGTACTATTGGTTCTGCTGCCACTGACTAACAATTGGACGATCCATGGGATAAGATGGCTTCCAGGGAGTACCTATCTTGTCAAAGAAATAGCTTAACACTTGTGATTTTCATTTTCAAATGACTTCTTTTTTTTTTTTTTTTTTTTTTTTTTTTTTTTTGCGGTACGCGGGCCTCTCACTGTTGTGGCCTCTCCCGTTGCGGAGCACAGGCTCCGGACGCGCAGGCTCAGCGGCCATGGCTCCCGGGCCCAGCCGCTCCGCGGCACGTGGGATCTTCCCAGACCGGGTAATGAACCCGTGTCCCCTGCATCGGCAAGCGGACTCTCAACCACTGCGCCACCAGGGAAGACCAAATGACTTCTTTTTATAATGGGCAGTAAATTACAGTGTCATATCAAACCCATACTGACAGGAGACCAACACGTGGCAGCACCGACCGTTTCATCTCTTGCTGGCTTCCATGTTTTGGCCAATCTTCAACCTCCATAAAAGTGGTTACTCTTTTTTAAAAAATTTACTTACTTATTGACTTACTACCACCTTGTTGTACAAAAAGAGAGGGTACTCCTGAGGGGCAGAGAAGGGTTTGGGTCTTTCACATGTCCCTTATATATGGTGTAGATCATGTGGTTTCAGGAAAACTTTGCAAGGGAATTTCTGTCTTTATCCTGAAAAGTAACTCATCTTTTTTTTCTTTTTCTCTTTTTCTTTTTTTTTCTCTTCTTCTTCTTTTTCTTCGTTTCTTTTTTAGCTTAAAAGGAAACTAGTTAGTGAAAGACATAGTGTAAATATGACAAAACCCCTTCAGTGCAGATAGTTCATGAAAATCAAATGGCTTGTTATGACAGGCTTTCAGTTGAATTGCTTAATGTATGTTTTATAAAACTTCACAAGGCATCTGCCAACGTTTAACCAGAGTGGCGGGTTGGTGTGTTGGTTCTCCTCTGCAGGGAAGATTCTAGAAAATGGTAATGGGATGTGAAGACAATTACTTAGAAGCATGTTGATGAAGACTGGAAAAATAAATGAGGAGCTATTAATTCCGCTAGAATTGGGGCCAGGTCCTAACTGTGTAGAGACAGACAGACTTGGGCTCTGTCAAGGCACGCTGAGGTGGAGGCTACTAGGAGGTCATCAGCTTTCATCATAAGTGCAGCCACTGCTCTCAGTTCCACATGGTTCTCACCCCACACACCGGCAGTGCTGGAAGCACAGAGAATCCGACCGAGTGCAATTTATATTTTGGAGTTCCAGGGTGCGTGAAGGAGGGGGATGAAGTGCATCCTGACTTTGTGTTTTCTCTAGTTTACAGATGAGCCCAAAAGACACTCTGGGTTTCATTACGAGAAAGAGGATACAAATCTCTACTGGGAGGAAGATCTGCCCTTAAGTGCACACAAAATTGCTCATGACTTAAGCTGCCCAAACTTAAATAGCAAGAAAGATTCATGCGTATGGCATCCTAGGCCGTCCTGCTCACACCAGCTGGACTCATGATTCCAGGCATTTGCTCATCCTGTCCCTCCCGCGCCCCCCCCCCCCGCCCCCCGCCCGGATGCCACTCCTCTCCTTGTCTCCAGGTCAACAGTTCCTCATCGTTCATAACACAGCTCCTGGGTCATCTTCTCTAGGAAACTTTCCACTCAACTTTTCCACTTGGAATTCAATCTGTCCCTTTTTTTCTAGTACTCCCACTGTACCCTGTACCTCCTTCCATCTGCAGCACTAGAAAGCACATTCCTTGGGGAGTAGAAGCTGTCTGACTCATTTCTGTCTCTAGCACACTATTGAGCTTACAGTATGTTTTATGACTAAAGGAATGAACATTATATGAGGCGATTTGATTTCTTTACTTGAGAAAGTGAGAAAATACTGGAGGACTGCTGCCTTGAAAAACATTTGGAAGTATTTCATCTATAGACTCCAGAATATCGCACACAAAGCTCTGATAACTCCACAGAGAAAATACACTCTGTAATATCACAAAGGTTCCCCTACCCAGGGAGCTACTGTCGATGCAGCCTTAATCGATGGGCTGCTTCTTATGCCCCTTTTCTTTTCCTGATGAAAATGCACACTGGATTTCCAGAAGGAAAATGCAGCCGAAACAGATGAATGAGGAAGATAAGGGAAAACCATTTGGATGGCATGCGATGAAGGCGCTTAAACGTTGGACTTGTCTAACTTCTGAAAATATTCCTCCTGGATGAGTCTTTGACAGAAAAGTGCGCTTTGATCCTAAGCACGCCCTCTCTTGGAATCCAAAGGGCAGTGAAACCACAAAGTTCCTAATGTCCCAGGGATCCATGGACCCCTTCAAGATATTTCCACTTCTTCTTAACTAGATGATGACTACACAACACGCCCCCTTCAAAGATGGAAAACTGACCTCGAGCAAAGTTCAGAGGTAAAATAGGGAAGGAACCAGCACAGAGAAAAGAATATAATTTAGAAATCCTTTTCCTCCTAAGGGGGGAACAACTAGTTATTTTGCCAGTTTATTTTTATTTTTTTTAATTAATTAATTAATTTAGTGGTACGCGGGCCTCTCACTGTTGTGGCTTCTCCCGTTGCGGAGCACAGGCTCCGGACGCGCAGGCTCAGCAGCCATGGCTCACGGGCCCAGCCGCTGCGTGGCATGTGGGATCTTCCCGGACCGGGGCACGAACCCGTGTCCCCTGCATCAGCAGGAGGACTCTCAACCACTGCGCCACGAGGGAAGCCCTGCCACTTTAAAAACAGTGGTTTCTTGCAGCTCATCAAAGAGAGAAGTCTGCACATGCCAGACCTCTTCCTTATCCCCGTGGTCTGACAAACTCCTAAAGACCCCAGGAGCCAATTTCTGAGCAGGCAAAAGGATTCAGGCTGTACACTCCACAGGGGAGGGAAGGCTAAATCAGCCGGAAAAAGGTAGAACCGTACAGTTCAGTAAGCAGAGTGCAGACAAGCATAGATAATTTTAACTCCCAGTACAGCTGGACTGACCACTAAACTGTCACCTCATATCGAGCTTGTAACTGAGAAACCACAATTATCCTTTTGAGCACATTTACGAGGAAGCATGGGGAGCCCAAGGTGTTATGGGTGAGACTATTCAGAGCAGGTGGATTGCGGCAATGAGCAAGGATTGTCACATGTGGTTCCCTGCAGGGAAGGGAAAAGAAGCCAGAAGGCCAGTTCCATGGCAGCCCTGCTATAAAAGGGACAGAGCAGAGAAGAGGCAGGGATGAAAAGGAGATAAAAAAGGAAACAGTAATGGAAGGAAGCAAAGACCATCCCCCGACTTCTTTAGAAGTGCCAACCGCTTCCAAAGACTGATAAGTCTTAGAGGCTAAAGAGGTAACTCTGAAGTGATGCAAAAGCCTGTTCTTTCTTTTTTTTTTCCCCCTTGCACAGGAAGAGTTAGCCCCAACTAGATCTACCTCTCCTCTTCCCTTCCAATTTCTAAGCCTCAGGCAGTGATACGTGTGATTTTATCTGTAGCTCAGTCCAATATTGAACTACGATCTCAGAATAGGATATGTATTCCTGACACTGGCTGACATGCTTTAGATCATGAAGATAATGAATCATTTACATTCTGCAAATTCCTTTAAAACTTTTCCAAAGAAATAATTCCTGAGTGCCACCCCCAGTTTGGGAAGCACAGCTCACTCCTGTTTCCACTGGTCCCCAGTAACTCCTGAATTTCCATTGAGAACGACAGTCAAGCAGTGAAATTCTCTGCTGCGTTCACCACCACATGATTTTATTACTTGTTCCCACCTTAAAATACTACAGAATGGAAAAGCCAATACGTTTCACCTTGATTTCATTTGATTTCATTTTGTGTGTGGGGTTTATTTTCCATAACCTGGAGACTTCAACTGAAGGCGTTCTCGGGGTATGGTGAAAGATTCAGGCGCCAATTTCTACAAATGAAGTCAGACAGGAAATGTCTACTAACATCAGATATTAAAAAGCTCAGGTGACAAGAGGGGAGCTAAATGCTAAGAGTGTGTCATATATAATCAGTCAATCTACAGGAAGAGGAGAAATTTCTATTGATGAGGGGCGTGCTGAAGGCTGAGGTAGAATAATAAGGTGCAAAGACGCTGGGCGGAGAGCTTGCAGAATTAAGAAAAAGGTACAGTACCAACCCCAGGGTCCTACACCCAGGATGCCATGCGCATGACATTGAGCCTCTTCCTTAACGAAGTGCTCCCACTTAGTGCTCCCAGGGAATTCCACTTTAAAGGAATCTGTCCCTAGCAGCCGCGTAGCATAGGGAGATCAGCTCTGTGCTTTGTGACCGCCTGGAGGGGTGGGATAGGGAGGGTGGGAGGGAGGGAGACGCAAGAGGGAAGAGATATGGGAACATATGTATATGTATAACTGATTCACTTTGTTATAAAGCAGAAACTAACACACCATTGTAAAGCTATTATACCCCAATAAAGATGTTAAAAAAAAATAAAATAAAGTAAAGGAATCTGTCCCTGACTTGACAGACAAGATCAACAAGCAAATAGGATTCATTTGTACTTTGTTCATCCGTACATTTGTTTGCACATTGCTTCATTAAAATGCATCTATTCCATGAAGCCAGGAATGCCTGCATTCACCTTTAAAGCAACAACAAAACTATCTTTCACGACATGTTATCTCCTTTAAACAGGACAAGAGAATTGAAGCATTAAGCCCAGCATGGAATTTCAGCCCCTTTGACCTCACCGGTGTCAGCGGGTCTCCAAATGTGCTCCCTAGACCAGGGGCATCAGTGTCACCTGGGAGCTTGTTAGAAATGCACATTCTCAGGACCGCCCGCCCCATGCCTGACTGATTCGGAGACTCTGGGGATGGGGTCCCCCAATGCATGTTTTCATCACTTCTGTCAGTGATTCTGATGTTTGCTGAAGTATGAGAACCCCCGCTCTACATGAACAGACTCCCTTCCTTGGCATTCCCACTACTTACAGACTAACTCTCGCTGCAAAGAGGCAGAGAGCGATGGCTACATAATGCACTCTTAGGTAAACACTAACAAAGGGGACCCCCTCTGGTCTGTCCACAGGTCTGTTTTATTCTTCCCATGTGTTTGACTGCAACGTGTTGAACCTAGAACAATATTTCTCTATAAACAGTGTCAGCATCTTGCACTAACTTCTTAAAAACTTTTTTTTAGCCATTTCAGGTAACAATCCCCCACGTGGCCTTAACACCCAGAACTCTGGTGAATGTTACGATTGTTTTGCAGACAGGAAGTGACTGCTGCATTAACACTATCCAGAAGTGAGTGGTGATAAACTCTGGCGCTGCTACAAAAAAGAAAAACCAGGCTCAGAGATGCAGGAACTCAAAGAATACATTCTGCAGTTGAGAGGAAAAACCCACACAAACTCAAAACAAAACCGGTTCAAATAAACCTCGTTCCTTGCCATCTGTAAACAGAGTAAGTTCAAGGGAGAATCTTTTGGCCCCAAGAAGAACCGTGGGACGAGATAAGATGTTTTCTCCTTTATTTGAATATGTGGACTGCATTGGCGCCCCATTATAAAGGCATTTCAAATATCCATTAATGATTTTAATTGACTAAGTCCCATTCTTCCCTGACTACCATACTGGGTTTATCTGTGCAGAACTTCCTGCTATTATCTTAAGTCTCTGGCAGCTTAATGAAGGCTGTATGTCAGCAAACACTATTTTTTAAAAATTGGAGGATAAACTTACAAGGAGTGAACGCTCCTTTAGATGATAGAGGTCACTCATGCCCCAGCTTGACTTGAATGTCTGACACAGCTGCTTCAAGAAATCCACGTGGTCCTGGGCTGTTAAATCATGTTCACTTAGGACATTCCTCTTTGGGCTTGAAATACAATCCGGTTAATGAATTTACCTTACCAGGTACTGGTCAGGATATCCAACATGAAAATCTTTGCGCAGAATATTTTCAAAACTGTATCATGTCAAGTTCCTACAAGAAAGTCAGTGTTTTGTTTTGTCTTTTAAAAAGGGACGCTCACTTCTAGTCTCTTGTGACATATCTGAACTGTTCGACCTGGCTGTGTTTTCCAGGAGCAAGAATTGGATTCTCTGTAACCCGACCAAACTCCTTTTGACCATTTCAGGGGAATCAGCGTGTTTGTGTTGGCTTGCTGGGCCTCCAAGACTCATAGACTTAGCCAGTTCAGGCACAGATGGGCAGCCGGAGAAGGCATTACTTTCCCCACATCTCTACGCTGCAGGCTTCATGGTCCAGGGCAACGCCAGGGAGTTCAACTGATTACTTGCTTTAGGGAAACAAAAGGCAACAACCCGGGAATCAGCGTCCCCAAGGAAAGGTCAATAGGCCTCAGTGCTGTAATGGATGTAACAAATATTTAAATAAGGATAATATAAAAATGTGTTGGCTCATTCTGATTTATTTCCAATGACTTGGCTTTCACTCCACTGTGTAGCTCACAGTGCTGCAAACTCGATTTCTGCTGACTTGTTCAGCCACACCACTTCTCTTTTCCTTCCTCCTATGTGCCTTTCAATTATATTTCACAGTCCCTTCCAAAAGGACCACAAAGTATAGCGCCAGAGATATTCTCAGTCTATCAAGTGACTATATATTAAGTGGTTTTATGAAGCTGGGGAGCCTGAGCCAGGCTTCTGTACAATGCGGGGAACATTCAGGGCTCCAGAAAGAGGGTCCAGGCCACTGTGAATGGCCAGGGTCGGTTCAATCCCAACCATCAGAATAGCTTCTTCCCTCCCCAAGCTTGAGTCCTACGGAGATGAAGAAGACGAGAACCACCTTGCATTTCAAATGTGCCTCAGTTGGAGAGGCCCCAAGACATCCCTTATTTGGCCCAAGGAAACAGAGGCTGGGCCATGATAAAGAGAATTACAAGATCCTCAATGAGTGTATAGGGGAAGACAAGAGGGGAAGAACACCAGCCTAGGGAGGCTGCCTGCTCTCCCTCCCTCCCACCCACCCAGCTGCCTGCACGCGTGTGTGCGGCAACTTAATCGTAAGTGACCTCAAACCAGAGCCAAGGTCTGTTCTGATGCTTGCTGGGAAATAATTCCAGTGTCTTCTCCGGGTAAAGTGAAGTGCGTGGAGTGGGAGGGGAGGGGCCAGGTGGGAGATCTGCCACACGCACCGGTGTTTGTACCCACCTCCACATGCATTCCCACACTCTGCCTTAGGAAGCCAAGGGGCACTAGCGCTTCTCCCCCAACATTTTTTCTATGAAAAAGTTTCCCTGGGCACTCCAGCACCACTTCAAGATTATTTACTGCATCTTTACCATCACACCCACTGGTCTCTCAAAGAGGACAGAAAAAGCAACAGCCTTTAACTACAGTTCTTCAACTCAGCTAACTACGACTGAATGGCACAGTCGAAGAACATTACACACCAGGAGCTACACAGGTCTTTCCTCATTTAATCCTTGTAACATGTCAAGTCATACAACAGCTCTAAGGTAAGTACAGTTGACCCTTGAACAACATGGGTTTAAACTGGGCGAATCTACTCATATGTGAACTTTTTTCAATAAGTGTATTGGAAAACTTTTTGGAGATTTGTGACAACTTGAAAAAAACTTTCAGACAAACCTCGTTGCCTAAAATATTAAAAAAAATTAAGAAAAATTAGTTATGTCATGAATGCATAAAATATATATAGAAAGATTAGTCTATCCTTACATAGGCATGAGTGGTACCTAATATAAAATTAACGTGTTAGTTTTCTTACTATTTTATAACTTTGCCTTCAAAGACCTACATCATCATACAGTATGCCTCTCTCATAATTGGAGAAAGTGCAGAGGGACCGTCAAGGTGGCGGAAGAGTGAGACGTGCAGATCATCTTCCTCCCCGCAAATACATCAGAAATACATCTACACGTGGAACAACTCCTACAGAACACCTACTGAACACTGGCAGAAGACCTCAGACTTCCCAAAAGGCAAGAAACTCCCCACGTACCTGGGTGGGGCAAAAGAAAAAACAAAAAAAACAGAGACAAAAGAATAGGGACAGGACCTGCACCAGTGGGAGGGAGCTGTGAAGAAAGAAAAGTTTCCATACACTAGGAAGCCCCTTCACTGGTGGAGACGGGGGTGTGGGCAGTGGCGGGGGGGAAGCTTCGGAGCCACAGAGGAGAGCGCAGCAACAGGGGTGCAGAGGGCAAAGCAGAGAGATTCCCGCACAGAGGATCGGTGCCGACCGGCACTCACCAGCCCGAGAAGCTTGTCTGCTCACCTGCCGGGGCGGGCGGGGCTGGGAGCTGAGGCTCGGGCTTCGGAGGTCGGATCCCAAGGAGAGGACTGGGGTTGGCTGCGTGAACACAGCCTGAAGGGGGCTAGTGCGCCACAGCTAGCCGGGAGGGAGTCCGGGAAAAACTCTGGACCTGACAAAGAGGCACGAGACCATTGTTTCGGGGTACACGAGGAGAGAGGATTCAGAACACTGCCTAAACAAGCTCCAGAGATGGGCGCGAGCTGCGGCTATCAGCGTGGACCCCAGAGACGGGCATGGGACACTAAGGCTGCTGCTGCCGCCACCAAGAAGCCTGTGTGCGAGCACAGGTCACTGTCCACACCCCCCAGGAGCCTGTGCAGCCCGTCACTGCCAGGGTCCTGTGATCCAGGGACAACTTCCCCTGGAGAACACACAGCACGCCTCAGGCTGGTGCAACGTCACGCCGGCCTCTGCCGCCGGAGGCTCGTCCCGCATTCCGTACTCCTCCGTTCCCCCAGCCTGAGTGAGTCAGAGCCCCCGAATCAGCCTCTCCTTTAACCCCGTCCTGTCTGAGCGAAGAACAGATGCCCTCCGGCGACCTACATGCAGGGGCGGGGCCAAATCCAAAGCTGAACCCCAGGAGCTGTGAGAACAAAGAAGAGAAAAGGGAAATCTCTCCCAACAGCCTCAGGAGCAGCGGATTAAATCTCCACAAACAACTTGATGTATGCTGCACCTGTGGAATACCTGAAGAGACAACGAAACATCCCAAAATTGAGGCAGTGGACTTTGGGGACAACTGTAGACTTGGGGTTTGCTTTCTGCATCTAATTTGTTTCTGGTTTTATGTCTATCTTAGTTTAGTATTTAGAGTTTATTATCATTGGTAGATTTGTTTATTGATTTGGTTGCTCTCTTCCTTTTTTTTTTTAATATATATACATATATATATATTTCCTTTTTCTCTTTTGGTGAGTGTGTATGTTTCTTTGCGTGAATTTTTCTGTATAGCTTTGTTTTACCATTTGTCCTAGGGTTCTATTTGTCCGTTTATTTTGTTTGTTTCTTTGTTTTTGTTACTTTTTAGTATAGTTTTTACTGCTTGTCATCATTGGTGGATTTATTATTTGGTTTGGTTGCTCTCTTCTTTCTTTTTTAACTACTTTAAAAATTTTTGTATTTTTAATAATTAAAAAAAATTTTATTCTAATAACATTTTTATTTTTTCTTTCTTTTTCTTTTTTTCTCCCTTTTATTCTGAGCCGTGTGGCTGACAGGGTCTTGGTGCTCCAGCCATGTATCAGGCCTGTGTCTCTGAGGTGGGAGAGCTGAGTTCAGGACACTGGTCCACCAGAGACCTCCCAGCTCCACATAATATCAAATGGCGAAAGCTCTCCCAGACATCTCCATCTCAACACTAAGACCCAGCTCCACTCAACAACCAGCACACTACAGTGCTGGACACCCTAAGCCAAACAACTAGCAAGACAGGAACACAGCCCCACCCATTAGCAGAGAGGCTGCCTAAAATCAGAATAAGGTCACAGACACCCCAAAAGACACCACCAGATGCACTCCTGCCCCCTAGAAGGCAAGATCCAGCCTCATCCACCAGAACACAGGCACCAGTCCCCTCCACCAGGAAGCCTACACAACCCACTGAACCAACCGTAGCCACTGGGGGCACACACCAAAAACAATGGGAACTACGAACCTGCAGCCTGTGAAAAGGAGATCCCAAATACAGTAAGTTAAGCAAAATGAGAAGACAGAGAAACACACAGCAAATGAAGGAGCAAAGTAAAAACCCACCAGACCAAACAAATGAAGAGGAAACAGGCAGTCTACCTGAAAAAGAATTCAGAGTAATGATAGTAAAGATGATCCAAAAATCTTGGAAATAGAACGGAGAAAATAAAAGAAGCATTTAACAAGGACCTAGAAGAACTAAGGAGCAAACAAACAATGATGAACAATACAATAAAAGAAAATAAAAATTCTCTAGAAGGAATCAATAGCAGAATAACTGAGGCAGAAAAACGGATAAGCGACGTGGAAGATAAAAGAGTGGAAATGAGCACTGCAGAGCAGAATAAAGAAAAAAGAATGAAAAGAATTGAGGACACTCTTAGAGACCTCTGGGACAACATTAAACGCACCAACATTCGAATTATAGGGGTCCCAGAAGAAGAAGAGAAGAAGAAAGGGAATGAGAAAGTATTTGAAGAGATTATAGTTGAAAACTTCCCTAACATGGGAAAGGAAATAGTCAATCAAGTCCAGGAAGCACAGAGAGTCCATACAAGATAAATCCAAGGAGAAACAAGGCAAGACACATATGAATCAAACTATCAAAAATTAAATACAAAGAAAAAATATTAAAAGCAGCAAGGGAAAAACAACAAATAACATAAAAGGGAATCCCCATAAGGTTAACAGCTGATCTTTCCACAGAAACTCTGCAAGCCAGAAGGGAGTGAGTGGCAGGACATATTTAAAGTGATGAAAGGGAAAAAGCTACAACCAAGATTACTCGACCCAGCAAGGATCTCATTCAGATTCGACAGAGAAATTAAAACCTTTACAGACAAGCAAAAGCTAAGAGAATTCAGCACCACCAAACCAGCTTTACAACAAATGCTAAAGGAACTTCTCTAGGCAGGAAACACAGGAGAAGGAAAAGACTTACAATAACAAATCCAAAACAATTAAGAAAATGGTAACAGGAACATACAAATTGATGATTACCTTAAATGTAAATGGATTAAATGCTCCCACTAAAAGACACAGACTGGGGCTTCCCTGGTGGCTCAGTGGTTGAGAATCTGCCTGCCAATGCAGGGGACACGGGTTCGAGCCCTGGTCTGAGAAGATCCCACAGGCTGCGGAGCAACTAGGCCCATGAGCCACAACTACTGAGCCTGCATGTCTGGAGCCTGTGCTCCACAACAAGAGAGACCGCGATAGTGAGAGGCCCACGCACCGCAATGAAGAGTGGCCCCTGCTTGCCGCAGCTAGAGAAAGCTTTTGCACAGAAACGAAGCTCAACACAGCCAAAAATAAATTAATTAATTTGAAAAAATGTGTTTAAAAGAAAACCAGACACACACTGGCTGAATGGATACAAAAACAAGACCCATATATATGCTGTCTACAAGGGACCCACTTCAGACCCAGGGACACAGTCAGACTGAAAGTGAGGGGATGGAAAAAGATATTCCATGCAAATGGAAATCAAAAGAAAGCTGGAGTAGCAATTCTCATATCAGACAAAATAGACTTTAAAATAAAGACTGTTACAAGAGGCAAAGAAGGACACTACATATTGATCAAGGGTTCAATCCAAGAAGAAGATATAACAATTGTACATATTTATGCACCCAACATAGGAGCACCTCAGTACATAAGGCAAATGCTAACAGCCATAAAAGGGGAAATCAACAGTAACACAATCATAGTAGGGGACTTTAACACCCCCTTTCACCAATCGACAGATCATCCAAAATGAAAACAAATAAGGAAACACAAGCTTTAAATGACACATTAAACAAGATGGACTTAATTGATATCTATGGGACGGACATTCCATCCAAAAGCAACAGAATACACTTTTCTCAAGTGCACATGGAACATTCTCCAAGACAGATCATATCTTGGGTCACAAATCAAGCCTTGGTAAATTTAAGAAAATTGAAATCGTATCAAGTTATCTTTTCCGACCACAACGCTATGAGACTAGATATCAATTACAGGAAAATATCTGTAAAAAATACAAACACATGGAGGCTAAACAATACACTACTAAATACCCAAGAGATCACTAGGAAATCAAAGAGGAAATCAAAAAATACCTAGAAACAAATGACAATGAAAACACGACGACCCAAAACCTATGGGATGCAGCAAAAGCTGTTCTAAGAGGGAAGTTGATAGCAATACAATCCTACCTCCAGAAACAAGAAACATCTCAAATAAACAACCTAACCTTACACCTAAAGCAATTAGAGAAACAAGAACAAAAAAAAACAAGGTTAGCAGAAGGAAAGAAATCATAAAGATCAGATCAGGAATAAATGAAAAAGAAATAAAGGAAAGGATAGCAAAGATCAATGAAAGTAAAAGCTGGTACTTTGAGAAGATAAACATAATTGATAAACCATTAGCCGGACTCATCAAGAAAAAAAGGGAGAAGACTCACATCAGTAGAATTAGAAATGAAAAAGGAGAAATAGCAACTGACACTTTAGAAATACAAAGGATCATGAGAGATTACTACAAGCAACCATATGCCAAAAAATGGACAATCTGGAAGAAATGGACAAATTCTTAGAAAAGCACAACCTTCTGAGACTGAACCAGGAAAAAATAGGAAATATAAACCAACCAACCACAAGCACTGAAATTGAGACTGTGATTAAAAATCTTCCAACAAACAAAAGCCCAGGACCAGATGGCTTCACAGGCAAAATTTATCACACATTTAGAGAAGAGCTAACACCTGTCCTTCTTATCTTCTTCCAAAATATAGCAGAGGGAGGAACACTCCCAAACTCATTCTACAAGGTCACCATCACCCTGATACCAAAACCAGACAAAGATGTCACAAAGAAAGAAAACTACAGGCCAATATCACTGATGAACATAGATGCAAAAATCCTCAACAAAATACTAGCAAACAGAATCCAACAGCACATTAAAAGGATCATACACCATGATCAAGTGGGGTTTATCTCAGGAATGCAAGGATTCTTCAATATACGCAAATCAATCAATGCGATAAACCATATTAACACATTGAAGGAGAAAAACCATATGATCATCTCAATAGATGCAGAAAAACTTTTGACAAAATTCAACACCCATTTATGATAAAAACCCTCCAGAAAGTAGGCATAGAGGGAACTTACCTCAACATAATAAAGGCTATATATGACAAACCCACAGCCCACATTGGTTCTCAATGTTGAAAAACTGAAAGCATTTCCTCTAAGATCAGGAACAAGACAAGAATGGCCACTCTTGCCACTATTATTCACTATAGTTTTGGAAGTTTTAGCCTCAGCAATCAGAGAAGAAAAAGAAATAAAAGGAATCCAAATCAGAAAAGAAGAAGTAAAGCTGTCACTGTTTGCAGATGACATGATACCATACATAGAGAATCCTAAAGATACTACCAGAAAACTACTAGAGCTAATCAATGAATTTGGTAAAGTTGCAGGATACAAAATTAATACACAGAAATCTCTTGCATTCCTATACACTAATGATGAAAAATCTGAAAGAGAAATTAAGGAAACACTCCCATTTACCACTCCAACAAAAAGAATAAAATACCTAGGAATAAACCTACCTAAGGAGAAAAAAGACCTGTATGCAGAAAACTATAAGACACTGATGAAAGAAATTAAAGATGATACCAGCAGATGGAGAGATATACCATGTTCTTGGATTGGAAGAATCAATATTGTGAAAATGACTGTACTACCCAAAATGATCTACAGATTCAATGCAATCCCTATCAAACTACCAATGGCATTTTTCACAGAACTAGAACAAAAAATTGCACAATTTGTATGGAAACACAAAAGACCCCGAATAGCCAAAGCAATCTTGAGAAAGAAAAACGAAGCTGGAGGAATCAGTCTCCCTGACTTCAGACTATACTACAAAGCTACAGTAATCAAGACAGTATGGTACTGGCACAAAAACAGAAATATAGATCAATGGAACAGGATAGAAAGGCCAGAGATAAACTCACGCACATATGGTCACCTTATCTTTGATAAAGGAGGCAAGAATACACAATGGAGAAGACAGCCTCTTCACTAAGTGGTGCTGGGAAAACTGGACAGCAACATATAAAAAAATGAAATTGGAACACTCCCTAACACCATACACAAAACAAGCTCAAAATGGATTAAAGACCTAAATGTAAGGCCAGACACTATAAAACTCTTAGAGGAAAACATAGGCAGAACACTCTATGACATAAATCACAGCAAGATCCTTTTTGACCCACTTCCTAGAGAAATGGAAAGAAAAACAAAAATAAACAAACGGGACTTAATGAAACTTAAAAGCTTTTGCACAGCAAACAAGAACAAACATAAACAAGACCAAAAGACAACCCTCAGAATGGGAGAAAATATTTGCAAGTGAAGCAATTGAGAAAGGATTAATCTCCAAAATATACAAGCAGTTCATGCAGCTCAATATCAATAAAACAAACAACCCAATCCAAAAATGGGCAGAAGACCTAAATAGACATTTCTCCAAAGAAGACATACAGATGGCCAGCAAACACATGAAAGGATGCTCAACATCACTAATCATTAGAGAAATGCAAATTGAAACCACAGTGAGGTATCACCTCACACCAGTCAGAATGGTCATCATCAAAAAATCTACAAACAATAAATGCTGGAGAGGAGGTGTGGAGAAAAGGGAACCTTCTTGGATTGTTGGTGGGAATGTAAATTGATACAGCCACTATGGAGAACAGTGTGGAGGTTCCTTAGAAAACTAAAAATAGAACTACCATACGACCCAGCAATCCCACTACTGGGCATATACCCTGAGAAAACCATAACTCAAAAATAGTCATGTACCACAATGTTCATTGCAGAAGTATTTACAATAGCCAGGACACGGAAGCAACTGAAGTGTCCATCGACAGATGAATGGATAAAGAAGATGTGGCACGTCTATACAATGGAATATTACTCAGCCATAAAAAGAAACGAAATTGAGTTATTTGTAGTGAGGTGGATGGACCTAGAGTCTGTCATACAGAGTGAAGTAAGTCAGAAAGAGAAAAACAAATACCGTATGCTAACACATATATATGGAATCTAAAAAAAAAAAAATGGTTTTGAAGAACCTAGGGGCAGGACAGGAATAAAGACGCAGACGTAGAAAATGGACTTGAGAATATGGGGATGCAAAGGGTAAGTTGTGATGAAATAAGAGTGTGGCATGGACATATATACACTACCAAACGTAAAATAGATAGCTAGTCGGAAGCAGCTGCATAGCACAGGGAGATCAGCTTGGTGCTTTGTGACCACCTAGAAGGGTGGAATAGGGAGGGTGGGAGGGAGTCGCAAGAGGGAGGAGATATGGGGATATATGTATATGTATAGCTGATTCACTTTGTTATAAAGCAGAAACTAACACACCATTGTAAAGCAATTATACTCCAATAAAGGTGTTAAAAAATAATAAAAATAATTGGAGAAAGTGCTTATCAGTCTATGATCACAGGTAAGTGGGTTTTTAAATGTAAAAATGCTTCCAATACTATATCATGAATATGACTTTAATACTGTATGTCTTAAAAATTGTATAGTGATTCATTCATTAGTGTACAGGCTAGGCTACCTTGAAGCAACTGTATCGATTACACTAGGCTACTGTGCAATACAGTAATCATATTGATGCTTCTTCATTATCAATGCATGAATCGTTTTATCTGTAAATATGAATTTCTCTGTCACATCACCTTTTCATTTTTGATATCTAGTGTTAGTGATATGTATAACATCTACAGTGTGTTGTATATTATAAAGCAGTATTGATGTAAGTACTGACAGATGATTCATCCTGTAAAGAGACAACATAAACTTACAGTATCAATAAATACAGTATAGTATATAAATGTATTTTCTCTTCCTTCTGTTTTTCTTAATAACATTTTCTTTTCTCTAGCTTACATTATTGAAAGGATAGAGTATATAATACACATAGCACACAAAATATGTTTTAATCAACTGTTTATATTATCAGTAAGGCTTTCAGTCAACAATAGGCTATTAGTAGCTAAGTTTTGGGGAATCAAAAGTTGGACGAGGATTTTCGACTATGCTGCAGGTCAGTGCCCCTAACCCCCACATTGCTCAAGGGTTAACTGTATTATTATAATTGCACTATGTCACTATTTTATTTTTTGTTTCTTTTTTGTCTGTGCTTTAAATTTCAACCAGAATGTGAGCTCCACAAGAAACATAACCTTGTGCTTCATAGATAGTGGGTATTTAAGAAGTACTTGCTAAACGAATGAAGGAATTCTCATCTCACAGGTGAGGAAACTGAGGCTTAGGGAGGTGAATTAATGTATTCAAGGCCATCCAACTAATTAGAGGTAAAGTTGCCTTCCAAATACAGGTATGTTTCTATAAGTTTAATTAGATACAGAGATGTGCTCATAATCAAGGGAACTGGAGACTGTCAAGATTCCCAATTATTCTACCCAGAGTCCATGCAGCACAGGTGTGCTTACTAAAGGCCCTGACCTCTGTCACCCCTGAACTTGTCATACTGAAAAATAGCAAAATTTAATACTTTTAATAAATGGAGTATTCTACATTAATGAAATGTTTCTACTACTCAAGAGACTGGTAGTTTGTTGAGAAACAACATCTACTAATCTTACTTGAATGACGGAGACTAAGTCAACACCAAATCTGTAGGAAGAACATTGGGTTCTTCAGATAAACTGTATATTGTGACAAATTCCACACAGGCCCATAATAATGAAATTGGTTACTAGTAGGAAATCTGCTAAATACCTAGAATTACAACCTTCCATGGTATTATCACCATTAGAAATATTACTGTAACAAAAAATCATTAGGGAGAGAAGTAAAGACTGCTTGGGGAACTATTAATAGGCTTATATTCATGAACATTTATTGAACAAAGCATATTTTCCAGATGCTCTGTCTTCATAGAACAAAATAATAACTGAAGCTGAAACCAGCCTCGTGGAGGATGTGGGATTACTATAAAGGCGAATTCCCTCAATATTACGTCCAAGAGTTTTCTGAAAATAGGACCAATACACCAGGATAGTTGTAACCTAAGCTGAAGGCAGGAGTTAGTTGAGCTGGTCTATCAGGGGCCCCATAATTGTTTATTTTTTACTTTAGGAGAGGATAAAGGTCACCTCAGAAGGCAAAATCCCTGACATTCAATTAATCTTCCTTGTACTGTGTTACAAATAAAATTGAGGGAACCTAACAGACTCTTAATAAAAAAAATAAATCTTGAGAAGTTGTTATCTGGGAAACCTGGACATTGTCTGAGGACCTGGTTGCCTGTAACAACCTACATTCGCCTGGTGGGATTGCCAGGGGGTCAGATATCAGACGATAAAGCTGCTAATATAACTGAGGCAGCTTGATGGAAGGGAAAGCATCAATCAATTAGAAAGCCTATGTAGGCAAAGTAGGGGGTCAGGAAGAGGTGCCTGCTCTAAAGCCTTGATTTTGAAAACAGAGGGTCTCCCTGGAATTCTTCCCTAGGCTACAACGGGAGACCAAGTAAAACCAGGTGCTAGGAACAAGTGATGAACACTAGGCTGAACCTCTCTAAATCAAGGACGGAGACCACTTGTTTCCTCCAAATTTCAGGAGCCAGAAATTTAGTTCTTTCTTTCAATGGTGACTTAGTTTAAAAACTTCTCATATTAAGTTGTCCATGTTTAGTGGCAAACAAGGAAACAAAGAAAATACACATGGGCAGAAATGTGTACACGTAGAGTTATTCTGCTTGGCGCTCTGGATTTCAGAGACAGATGGTTGAATTTATCTTATGTCTCATTCATGGCCTATTTTCTTCATTGATCCAGGCAAGACTGCTCTCTTATTTTATTTACTTATTGACTTCCTTTTTAAAAAAGTTCCCACTCCCATTGCCCCTCACAGGCAACAGTTCGAATGCATTTTATATGTATCCGCAAATTTGTAGGTATCTCTGTAAAATGTAGAATTGTTTATTTTGTGTATATGCAGTTTTTAATTTACATAAATGGCATTGGGCTACGAACCACATTTTTTTCCTTTTTCAGTTGAGCACTGTGTTTTCAAGCTCGATCCCTGTTGCTATGAGTACTTCGATTTTGTGCCCTGTAACTGCTGCATGGTGTTTCATTATCCACTCACCATGCTGTACTGAACTATTTCCCCTCTAACTGACACACAGGATGACACAAACACTAAGTATCAAACATTTGCGTCTATGTCTTCCTCTGGATTCATGCAAAGATTTTTTCTGAGATCACCCACAAGTGGGATTCTGAGTCCTGCATCCACACACACACATCATTTAAGTAAGCCCTGCCCAGTCGCTCTCCTGGGTAGCTGACCAGTTCCCATTACCACCAGTAGGACAGGAGGGTTCCTCATATCCCATATCCTGCCAACCCTTGCATTAGCCAATAAATCGATCACAAATTTTGCCAACTGAAACGGGAATAGTTTATCTGTGTCTTGCAAATTTCCTCAACTCTCTATTCTAATCTTTTTCTGTTGATTCTTGTAGATTTCTATTTAGACCATATCATCAGCAAATGACGATTTAATACCCTCCCTCCCGATTATTAGACTTGACATTGTTTTGTTTTGGTTTGGTTTTATCATATAGAGTTAGCCAGGACCTTTGGCACTGTGTTAAACAGCAGCAGCATATGTTTCTAATCTTAGAGGGGATGGGTCCCCAGTTTCCCTGAAGTATGTTGTCTGCTGTAGGTCGGAGGCATAAATCTTTACCACATTAAGGAAGTTCCCTTCTAGACATAATTTGCAAGAGATTTTTATTACAAATTGATGTTGAACTTTATTAAGCTGCCTTTTTATATCTGAGATGATCAAGTGGTTTTTCTCCCTTGGATCAATGTAGCAGTGCATTTTCTGAGGTTGAACCATCTTTGCTTTTCTGGGCTAAACTCTCCATGGTCATCTGCTACTTTTACCCTTTTATTTTGTAGCTAATATTTCATTTTGCATTTTTACATGTATGTTTAAAAGCCAAATGACCTTGTGTATTGACCCTGACAGAATTTGGAATCAATAATATGCTAGTCTCATAAAATTATTTCTATTGCTTTTACGCTTTTCCTGTTTCTCAGGGTAGTCTATCTTTTTTTTTTTTTAATTTTGGTAGAACTTACTAAGAAAACACTGGATCTGGAGCTTTTGTGAGAGAAAAGAGCCTGAATATAATTTTAATTTCATTATTGATTATTGGTCTATTTGATATTTTTAGTTTCTCTCACTATTTTAGTATTTTATATTTGTCCGTAAATGTGTATTTTTCATGTAGTTTTCAAATCTATTGATAGTTGTTCATAATATTTTTTCATATTTTCTCTCAGCTGTGTCTACTTTATTTCATTGTTTTTCATTCTGTAATTTTGCTATTTGCTTATTCTCTCCTTATCCTGATCAGTCCAGCCCAATACCTCTATTGTGGTATTTTCAAAGTGCCAGATTTTGGTTTCATTTAATCTTCTCTATTATTTTTAGTATCCTTTAAATTTCTTACAGCTCTCTCTCTCATTTCTTTGTTTTTGTTCTTTTTCCAACTTCTCTTGACTCTTAGATAATTTGTTTTCAGTCTTTCTTGTTTTCAAATAAATATATCTAAAGCTATATTTTCCTCTAAGTACTACTTTAGCTATCTAACAAATTTTGATAAGCAATTTTTAAATTTCTATTTAGTTCTAAGTATTTGTAACTTCCCTTATGACTTCTGAGTTAGATTCCAGATATGAGCTATTTTTAGCTTTCTTTTGACATTTATTTCTCATTTTACTGCATTTTGATTAAACAACATATTCTGCATTGAATAGGCTTCTTTGGAATCAGAAACTTCCTTGGTGGTAAACTGTCATTTTTTTATAAATGATCCAGTCTCAAGAAAACATGTGCCTTTACTATTTGTTGGATACAGAATTCTACACATATCTATTAGTTTCTCACCTTAATGTATTATTCAGACCTTTTATATCTTTGCTTATATTTGGTTTGCTTAACCCATCAATTTTGCAGTGCTGTTTTAAAATTACTATCCAGGACTTCCCTGGTGGCACAGTGTTGGGAGTCTGCCTGCCAATGCAGGGGACATGGGTTCAAGCTCTGGTCCGGGAGGGTCCCACATGCCTCAGAGCAACTAAGCCCGTGCACCACAACTACTGAGCCTGCGCTGTAGAGCCCGTAAGCCACAACTACTGAACCCGTGTGCCACTACTACTGAAGCCCACGTGCCTGGGGCCCATGCTATGCAACGGGAGAGGCCACCGTGGTGAGAGGCCCACGCATGGCAGCAAGGAGTGGCCCCCACTTGCCACAACTAGAGAGAGCCCGCACACAGCAACAAAGACCCAGCGCAGCCAAAAATAAATGAATAAATAAATTTATATATAAAAAAATAAAATAAAAATCAAATTACTATCCACAGTTGTTGACTTATCTATTCCTTTCCATAGTTCTATCAGTTGTCATTTTATATATTTCAAGTTGATGTTGTCAGGTGGATTTTGTTCATTATGACTATACATTCTTAACCTATTGTTACATTTATAAGTATGTCACATCCCTCTTTTCCCTTAGTAGTTTTTGCCTTTAATTCTATTTTATCAGATATGAATATTACTCTTCCAACTTTCTTTCGGTTCACATTTGTCTAGGATATATATTTTTTTCATCTTTTTGTTATTAGTCTAACCAAATTCTTTCCTTTTGCTACTCTTTTGTTGAAAAATATTGCCAGATTTTATGTTCTGTTTACAATCTGAGTACTTCTGTCTTTTGATTGGTGAGTTCCCATTTACAGTAATTACTGCTACATTCAGGATTTATTCCTGCCATCTAATTTATTTTTATCACTAATACTGTACTTTCTTTTTTTTTCTTCTCCTTTCCTGCCTTCCATTAGATAGATCAAACTCTTTGACTGTTTGAAAGTTATACAATCCATTTTTATTTTCTGATAGTTGCTCCTAATTTATTAAGATTCACCACCATATTTTCCCCCATTCGTTTCTTAAACTTATTAATATTTACATTTTCTCCTGAACAAAGAAGTGCCATGGCATGCCTTCATCTGCCTCTGTTCTCACCTTCCTCCCCCAGCCCATCGTCTCTAGGTTTGTTAGGTCTCAATTTTTAGTTTTGCCTTGTTATGCACGTCAACGATGATGGTTCTAGGGACATGCATCAGTCTCTCTTCTGGAGGTTGCCCCAGCCCATCATCTCTAGGTTTGTTAGGTCTCAATTTTTAGTTTTGCCTTGTTATGCACGTCAACGATGATGGTTCTAGGGACATGCATCAGTCTCTCTTCTGGAGGTTGATGACTTCAAAGATGCTTCTCTAGGCTCTTCCTTCTTAAAGAAACTTGAAAGTGTGTACACTAGAGAGTGAGCTGCTTTCTCCTGGAAAAGTGTAGTATAGTCGTTGACTCATAGGCAATTAACAAAAATAAACTTTACCACATGAACATCAAATCATCATAAACAATACATTAGTCTTGGAAACCTCATAGGTGAAAAGGGAATGTTTTACCATTCCCAGGAAATATGTGATCCCACTTAATTGCTTGACAATAGCCAAGGGAGCTGCTTGACCCAAACCACACTTTTCCAAACAGCAGGGCACTTATGACCTTAAAGAATTCTAAGTAGAAGGTACACGTTAAGCAAACATACATAAGCTAAGACATGTCCATAATAAGTAATTTCATACATATATACTGCAATACACATATATCTCATTGGTAGTTCTGTGTTTCTACACACACACACACACACACACACACACACACACACACACACACGGCAATACTTTCAGAAAATAGTAATCAAACCAAACTATTCAATATTCATTTTTTAACATAACTGTTAATATTACTGTTAACACTGGGATTTACCACAGACAAAAGCTATTCTGCTCAAGGAGAACCAACATCTAAATCAAAGGTCCATAATCTTTTCTGAGGCTGCAATTTCACAGATCTTTAAAATCTTTCTTAAATCCTCACATAACTGGAATTTTCCCCAGGCTTCACAAGCCTTTGGATATGAAGGAGATTATATTAAATTAACACCCAGGCCCTTCTGGTTCTAAAACTTCAGCTGCTTATCTGCAAGAGGTCAGCCCTCTGCCTTGGTCTTACTGCTGGGAGACTAGAGGAGCAACTCACCTGTTTCCCCACTCCAGCCTCCTTATTGGTCCCCACTGCCCACTAAGCCACCTGAGGAAGGCACATCACTCTTCCTCCTTCACTGCCAGGGCGATGCCATGCCCACTCTGATGAGTCTCCACTGTATGTCCGTGGAGGTGAGGAGGCATCTCCTCTTCCCTGCTCCATGACGCTCCATCATCATAAGGGCACCCACACTACACAACTTCTATCCAGAGTCTTTCAAAGTCAAACCAGCTCCTTCAGTTCTTCCTTTACAGCTTTCTCTCTCCCCAGGGCTCAGACCTCTGGGTCCATGGAGGCAGGCTGGGAAATAGGGGACAGATCACTACAATCTCCCAGAGACATACATACAAAAATCTTCACGGAAAACTCTGATCCCACAGCCCTCTGTAACATAGATAGACATTAAGTTATTACAGATATAGTAAGTTCCTGGGAAGAGACATGGACAAGGCACAGTTCAGACACAACCAAACCCTATATCTTGGTTTAGACTTGGTTGGAACATCTACTACACAAATGACTCCCTGTGCAACTTTCTCTTCCTGAAAAAAAATATGGATGTTTTGAGATATTCATTTTATTCAACAAATATTTTTGAGGCCCTGTCATCAAGGTAGAAAGGTACCGATGAATCGTTTATATATTGATTCTTCAATAAACAGTTTAGCCATAATAGCACCATGTTTTGTATCTCAAGCTGTGGTGGTCCTTAGGACTGTCCACAAATATTCTCACTTGCCTCCTCCAGGTACAAGGCCTTTCCTGCCTTCTTGAAGTTGGGCATGGCCTTGTGACTTGGTCTGGCCGATGAAAATTATGCAGAAATGATGAACATCACTTCCAGAAACATATGATTGCCTGTATGACACACGGCAGTGCTCACTTCTCTCTGCCATGAAGATTGAGAAAGTATATGTCAAGATACAGCCCCCAGTATCCTGGGTTCCTGAGTAGACTCCAAAGAGCAGGGTCATCTCTGACCCTCACAGGACACGTGACATGAATGAAAAATAAATCTTGGATGCTTCAAGCCACTGAGATTTTTCAGGATGTTTGTTGCCACAGCGTAACCTTGTCCATCCTGACAAACACAAAGGGGGACATATGCTAGGAATCTCTTCAGGATCTGTAAATTCAGGGTCACTCACTTGCACAACTCCCGTGGGCACCATCCATGCTGCATTCTATGGGAACTGCATGCGTAGAGCACAGCCATTCGCTCTGTGTTCTACGTTCTGCCCCTGGATCTAGGCAGCACTTTGGCACTGAGTAAATGCATGTATTTCCTGAGTTCTCTAAGTTAAACCTACGCATGGGGGCATTCTTACTGGGGTATAATAGTTCTGTGGCTGGAGAAGGAATACTATTTTATATTACTATGTTTTTTTCTTTTTTCTATTAATAGAATGATCTTTCTTAGTGCTATCAGAGTATTGATTTGCTATAAGGCAGTAGTTCTCAACCAGGACAAGGAATGGAGGGAATCTTGCCCCCCAGGAGACATTTGGAAATGTGTGGAAACATTTTTGGTGGTTGGAAGTGGTTTGTTGCTAGTATCTAGTGCAAAGAGGTCAGGGAGACTGGTAAACACCCTATGGAGCAAACGGTACCACAAGGAATTATCTTCCCTCAGATGTCAGCAGGACCACTTTTTAGAACCGTTGGCTTAATGTAAGCCTGGAGGGAAATACAGTCATCCCCATGTAGATAAGTCCCACTTTATACTCCTTCACTGAGAACAGAAAGGAGAGCAAGTAGAAGATGGTATAAAGCTCTAGGAGGTGGAGAGTAACTTTTCACTCCTTCAGAGCAGATGCACATAGTGACTTCCTTCCTGAGAGTACAAGGTGGAAAGGGGGAAAGAGTAACTTTTCAGCAGAGAAGCCTGGCAAACACGACCTCAGCCAGGTGGTCAAGTTTAGCATCCACAGTGATGTCATGTTCACAGTACATACCGCGATAAGATGTGATAAAAATGACACTTTACCTCCCAAAGCCCATGACCCCAGTCTTACCATGAGAAAAACATCAGAAGAATCCCAGTTGAGGGACATTCTACAAAACACCTGACCAGTACCCCTCAAAACTGTCAAGTTCATCAAAAACAAGGAACATCTGAGAAACTGTCACAGCCAAGGGGAGCCTAAGGGGACATGACAACTAGTTGTAATGTGGTATCCCAGATGGGATTCTGGAATGGAAACAGGACATTCGATAAAAACAAAGAAAACCTGAAAAAATACGAGACTTGTTTAATAACGTTGTATCTGTGTTGATCCATTCATTGTGACAAATGTACCACACCAATGTGACATGTGAATTGTAGAGGAGACTGGGTGTGGAGTGTGTACACACACACACACACACACACACACACACACACACACTCTACTATCTTTGCAATGTTTCTGTAAATCTAAAATTATTCTAAAATAAGATGTTTATTTTTTAAAAGATAAGGGATGTAGGAGAACTCTAAAGAAATTTCCAGCAGTTACAAAGGTCAAAAATTAAATTGCTCACACAGAGACATTACAGAAATATATAATCTACTGGACAAATGACCATTCATCAAGTCTCAATCACAGCAGTTCTATCAATCCTGCCAATGACTGGACACTTGTTTGACCACATGTTACATGTAACATGTAAAAAAGTGGGCCACAGGAAGATAGTAATCCACTCCAAGGCACAAGAGGCACACATGATATGACCGAACAGGGCCAAATGGCTTCTGATAATGCAAGCAGTGGTTTTCAAACTGTGTTCTGTTGAACCCAGGCGACCCACAAAAGTCTGGTCTAGATCTGCTTAAATATATTTTAACTATTTTTAAAACTGTAATAAAAAGCAACACTATCTCACAACTCTCTTCCAGAACCCAACACACAAGAGATCAATAACATGCATGTGATGGTTAATTTTATGTGTCAACTTGACTGGATCACGGAGTAACCAGATATTTGGCTAAACATTATTTCTGGATGTGTCACAGGGTGTTTCTGGATAAAATTAGCGCTTGAATCAGTGGACTCAGGAAAGCAATTTGCCTTCCCCATGTGGGTGGGCATAATGCAATCTGCTGAGGGGCTTAATAGAACAGAAAGGAGGCGGGAGACAGAATTTTGTCCTTCCTGCCTGGTTGCCCGAGCTGCAGCGCGGGTCTTCCCCTGCCCTGGTGATCTTGGCTCCCAGGCCTCGGGACTCAGACTTAATTACACCTCTGCACTTCCTGGGTCTTCAGCTGGGGATGGCAGATCATGGGATTTCTCATAATTTCCATAATTTCATGAGCCTTACTAAATTTCTTCACATATATATATCTATCCTATTGGTCTTGTTTCACTAGAGAATGCTGGCTATTACACAAATGTGCGTTTATGTTTGGTTCCAAGATCAAAGCTTCTCCTGCCATCCCTGAATCCACCCTTGAACATCTAATAAAGCGGCATCAACTAGGAGGGATGGGGCATCACACCTTCTTACAAACTCCTGACTCTGTGTGTGCTCTCTTTGAGTAATTGTACAGGTGAAGCTTCTGTACAACATTGGGCAAATTACTTCCTCTCACACTCAGTTTCATCACAGATAAGACTGAAAAAAATATCAGAGTTGTTGGGAGGATTAAATGACCTAATGGATGCAAAGCCCTTAGCTTTGCTGCCTGGCACATAGTAAGTGCTCAATAAGTATTTGTTTGCTTTTTCTTTCTATTACACTATTTCAAGCCTGTCCTACTCACTAACCCTGCAAGAAGATTCATGTCCCCAAAACAAACCACGCTTGTTCAGACTTCCATATCTTACCTGCATCGCTCCCTCTACCTGGAACATACTCCCTTCCTCTGCAAGATGCTGCCCGGATGAGGCCACCTCCGTCCACAAAAATCTTTCCCATTCAACACCCCCAGACAGAGGCAGTCTTTCTCCACACATGTTCCCACCGTGCAATGACCACACATCTCTTACAGCTCTCATTAAGCCATGAATAGTTACTGGAGTTCTGTTTAACTAATTTATTTTTATTGGGGTAAAATTCACATCACATAAAATTAACCATTTAAAGTATATAATTCGGCGGCACTGAGTACATTCACAATATTGTGCATTCGTCAGCGCTAATTCTAGACGTTTTCATCACTCCAAAAGGAAACCCTGTGCCCATGGAGCAGTCACTCCCCATTCTTTCCTCCCCTCAGCCCCCAGTGACCACTAATCATTCTGTCTCTGTGGATTTACCCAGTCTTGATATTTCATGTAAATGGAACTATTAAGTAGGTAGCTTTCGTGTCTTAAATCTTCACCTAACCTAATGTTTTTGAGGTTTATCCATGTTGTACTTAGTATCAGTACTCCATTCCTTTTTATGACTGACTTATATTCCATTGTATGGATACATACCACTTTTTTTTATCCATTCATCAGCTGATAGGCATTTGGGATGTTTCCATTTTTTGGCTATTGTAAATAGTGCTGCTGTGAACATTCATGTGTAAGTTTTCATTTGAACACCTGTTTTCAATTCTTTATTGTACATACTTAGAAGTGGAATTGCTAGGTCATCTGCTAATTCTATGTTTAACTTTTTAATTTTTTTTTTCTTTTCTTTTTGTGGTACGTGGGCCTCTTACTGTTGTGGCCTCTCCCGTTGCGGAGCACAGGCTCCGGACGCGCAGTCTCAGCACCCATGGCTCACGGGCCCAGCCGCTCCGCGGCATGTGGGATCTTCCCAGACCGGGGCACGAACCCGTGTCCCCTGCATCGGCAGGCGGACTCTCAACGACTGCGCCACCAGGGAAGCCCTATGTTTAACTTTTTGAGGAACCTCCAAACTGGTTGCCATAGTGGCTGCACTATTTTACATTCCCACTGGCATTACATAAGGGTTCCAATTTCTCCATATCCTCACCAACACTTGTTATTTTATGTTTGTTGAATTCTAGCCATCCTGGTGGGTACAAAGTGGTATCTCATGGTGGGTTTTTGGGTTTTTTTAAAGATATATATTTTTAAATGCTTTTAAAAAAATTATTTATTTTATTTATTTATTTTTGGCTGCGCTGGGTCTTCGTTGCTGTGCACAGGCTTTCTCTAGTTGCGGACAGCGGGGGCTACTCTTCCTTGCGGTGCGTGGGCTTCTCATTGCGGTGGCTTCTCTTGTGGTGGAGCACAGGCTCTAGAGCGCAGGCTCAGTAATTGTGGCACACGGGCTCACTAGCTGTGGCTCACGGGCTCTACAGCGCAGGCTCAGTAGTTGTGGTGCACGGGCTTAGTTGCTCCACGGCATGTGGGATCTTCCCGGACCAGGGCTCGAACCCATGTTCCCTGCATTGGCAGGCAGATTCTTAACCAATGTGCCACCAGGGAAGCCCTCTCATGGTGGTTTTGACCTGCAATTCCTTAGTGACTAAAGATGTGCAGCATCTTTCCATGTGCTTGTTGACCATTTGTATATTTTCTTTGGAGAAATGTTGGTTATTGGCTTTTACATCAATCATCCCTTCCAGGCAGTAGACTCAATGATAATAGAGGACACCCTTTCTTCTTTGGGTCTTCAGTGCAAAGGGCAGCCCCTAGTAATGGCAAACATCCCAGAAAAGAACCTCCTATTTTAAAAACAGACTGAATGAGACAAGCAAAGAAAGGCCCGAAGCATTCTCCCCAATGGTAGAAACTGTAAGAACCAGGGTGAAAAGGATATCTACCTGGTGAAAAGACCACACAGACAAGGTGGAACTTCAGGTGGGACTTCAAGAATGAGCAGAATCTGATTTTAAGCCCCCATCTCCTGCTTTTGTCTCCATTAGTCCATTTGTGCGTCAGTGCAATAAACAGATCCTGAGTGATTATGTCACGGTAGGAGCCTTGCTGGGCCCCTGTTTGTTTGAGATGGGAGGTGTCTATCCTAGAGACCTCACACCTGCCCTTGGTCCCCAAGCCCCCTCCCACCCCCCTCACCTGTAGCTGCTCTGAATCATCAGATGCTTCTCTCTCTATAGGGGGAGCTCTTTATCATCCCAAGCTGATGGGCCCATCATAGGTGGAAATGAGAACAAGATGAGGGGCTCCAAGTCCTCTATTGGCTTATGAGGTTCAGAAAAACATCAGATTGAAACCTGTTGCAGATTTGTTCTCATTTTATTTTTCTTTGCCTTTGGTCACAATCTGCTTCCCACCATCTTGCAAGTCCACTCCCCCAGAGTCGGAGCTGAAACACTTGCCCTGGCTTTTTCTTTTGATTGTTCAATTAAATAGCCCTAGGAATTTCCAAAAATGTTAAGATTCTTATTTTCTTATTTCCAAATTCTTCATATCTGCAGTGCTCAATAGTGACCCTCAACTGGTCATGACCATCAGTAAAAGCTGTAATGCATATTTGTGCATACTTGCAAGTTTTAAAAAGGCTTTTTGCAAACATGAGCTCATTTATTCTTCTCCTAAGCCTGGAAGGTGTGCACGGCCCCTCCCACTTTACAAATGAGTGAATGTAGGCACAAAGCGAGATAACTTGCCCAAGCTCACACTGTCCGTAAGTCATGAAGGCAAGGTTTCATCTTAGTCCTTCCACTCTTTTTTGTTGTTGTTGTTTTTTTTGCGGTACGCAGGCCTCTCACTGTTGTGGCCTCTCCCATTGCGGAGCACAGGCTCCGGACGTGCAGGCTCAGCAGCCATGGCTCATGGGCCCAGCCTGTCCGTGGCATGTGGGATCTTCCCGGACCGGGGCATGAACCCGTATCCCCTGCATCGGCAGGCGGACTCTCAACCACTGAGCCACCAGGGAAGCCCAGTCCTTCCACTCTTAAAGCTCCTGAGATTCCTACTTCCCCATCAGAGCCTTACAGAAATGATAGACTAGGAACAAATGATAAATGATACACAGGACAGAATTACTCAGCAATATTCTTTTCTAACAGGTTAGTAAAAGTTAAAATTTGCTGAGCGGAGTTCCCTGCCTTAGTTTCCAATTCCCTTAACGTTTTTCATATTTAATTTTTTGGACGCCAATTTCTTGGCAAATGATCCAAACAAAATTTCAAACCTAATCTGTACCCTTCATGAAATGACTGCTTTTCCCCAAATAGTCCCTGGGCAAACAGTTACATGTTGTGCTCGATGACCAGGGACACAGCTGGCGAAAACCTCCATATAAAGTTTCTCTATTTGCTGAGACGGTTTCGTGCTTGGTCCTCATGGATTGCTCTTAATAATTGAGTCACGCACTCCTCTGCAGTATATTGCTTCCACAACGCTAATTTAAACCACGCCAGTGTGCTTGCAATATGACTGACAATAGCCAAAATTAAAAAAAAAAAGAATTCATTCTTCAAATTAAATGTATACTATTCATCTGTGAACATCATGCTTGGGTTGCTAGTCAAAAATTTTCTTGCCATCTTTTCTCCCCCACTGCCTCCACTGCACCACACACACACGTACAAAATGCCCGTTGGACAATTTCCAAGCATCTAACATACACTTTACTGAAACAGGCTGGATTGGACCACACACACAATAGCAAATTGCCTAAATAAGTCAGATGCATAAGCAACAGCCACTCAAGTGCAGAGAATGTTTAAACTTTAGGGAAAAAAAACAATAAATTAAAGCACAGCCTTTCTTCTAAAGTGATTCCTTATTGAGGCTTCTGCTCTGGATTAGGAGGTTGTGTCAGAGTGGTGTACATATCTGGGGCCCACCATGAACTCTCTTTCTCCCGGACAAGTCAACTGGCTCCCTGGGGAGGCGCACCCCCAAGAAACAGAGGGTCCATGCCTAGCTCCAGCGGGAAGGACCAGAGCTTGGGCTACATGATCCTGCAGTTTCCTAGGGTAGCTTTTAAAATCCTTTGAGAAAAAGCCTCTGGGATTTCAGGTCATCCTTCGTAAAGGTTCTCAAAGCTGACCTGCCTTACTTGCCTACCTGCCAGATATGAGGCACCAAATATGGCCAGAGTTTTCTTTTGAAAACATAAGTACCCTTGTCACACCCATTCTTCTCATTGCAGAACCCAAACCCTCACTGTGACCTGCAAGGCCACCTGTGATCAGGCACCTGCCAACCCTTCGAATCTCCCTCCTGCCACCTCTTCGGCCACACTCGATTCTTTCCTGTTTCATCCAATCCCCCAAGCCTGTTCCTGCCCTGGGACCTCCTCCCCACTGGGCCCTCTGTTTGGAACTCTTTCTCAGGACAATCGCAGGGCTGGCTCCTCCTCTTCTGTACGTCTCAGCTGGCATGGTGCCTCCGCTGAGGGTTCCTGAGCTCTAGGGTAGACTGGATTATGGTTCCCAGCTCTCTTTTCCCAGTAAGACGATTATACGTCCATACTCCTGCCGGGTGTGTTTTCAGCACTACTCACTGTAGGCAGGGCAACTTTTCTCCACTGACATCGGTCACATGATTTGCTTTGGTCCTAAAATGTGGGTGTAAGTGACAGTGGGCCACGTCTGAGTTGAGGCCCTAAGACCTATTATATGCTTCCACTCACCCACTTCTTCTGCTGAAAAGAATGTGCCTAGATAATCACCCGTCCCAGGTGAATGAAGAGCCTATAAACAAAGGAGGAACCTAAAAATAAATCCTTGTTGAAATAAGCCACTGAGATTTTAAGGCTGATTGCTACATTGCAAAATAAGCTACCACACTGTGCAACCTAAAATAGCCCCTCAGGCTCTACTACATCACTTTGTTTTCAGGATAGTGTTTATAACCCTAATATATATTTTTTAATTTATCTGTTTATTGCCTATTTTCCTCTACTATACTTTCCCTGAGGGCCTGGTATTCTAAGCCCCTAACAGAGTACCTTACACACATTAGGCACTCAATAAATATTTGTTACATGAATAAATCAGATCCCAATTCTTTTCTGTTTTTTTTAACATCTTTATTGGAGTATAATTGCTTTAAAATGGTGTTAGTTTCTGCTTTATAACAAAGTGAATCAGCTATACATATACATATATCCCCATATCTCCTCCCTCTTTCGTCTCCCTTCCACCCTCCCTATCCCACCCCTCTAGGTGGTCACAAAGCACCAAGCTGATCTCCCTGTGCTATGCGGCTGCTTCCCACTAGCTATCTATTTTACATTTGGTAGTATATATAAGTCCATCCCACTCTCTCACTTCGTCCCAGCTTACCCTTCCCCTTTCCCGTGTCCTCAAATCCTTTCTCTACATCTGCGTCTTTATTCCTGTCCTGCCCCTGGGTTCTTCAGAACCGTTTTTTGTTTGTTTTTTTTAGATTCCATATATATGTGTTAGCATACGGTATTTGTTTTTCTCTTTCTGACTTACTTCACTCTGTATGACAGACTCTAGGTCCACCCACCTCACTACAAATAACTCAATTTCGTTTCTTTTTATGGCTGAGTAATATTCCATTGTATACATGTGCCACATCTTCTTTATCCATTCAACTGTCGATGGACACTTAGGGTGCTTCCATGTCCTGGCTATCGTAAATACTTCTGCAATGAACATTGTGGTACATGACTCTTTTTGAGTTATGGTTTTCTCAGGGTATATGCCCAGTAGTGGGATTGCTGGGTCATATGGTAGTTCTAGTTTTAGTTTTTTAAGGAACCTCTATACTGTTCTCCATAGTGGCTGTATCAATTTACATTCCCACCAACAATCCAAGAAGGTTCCCTTTTCTCCACACCTCCTCTCCAGCATTTATTGCTTGTAGATTTTTTGATGATGGCCATTCTGACTGGTGTGAGGTGATACCTCATTGTGGTTTCAATTTGCATTTCTCTAATGATTAGTGATGTTGAGCATCCTTTCATGTGTTTGCTGGCCATCTGTATATCTTCTTTGGAGAAATGTCTATTTAGGTCTTCTACCCATTTTTGGATTGGGTTGTTTTTTTTTTTTGATATTGAGCTGCATGAACTGCTTGTATATTTTGAGATTAATCCTTTGTCAGTTGCTTCGTTTGCAAATATTTTCTCCCATTCTGAGAGCTGTTTTTTCATCTTCTTTATGGTTTCCTTTGCTGTGCAAAAGATTTTAAGTTTCATTAAGTCCCATTTGTTTATTTTTGTTTTTCTTTCCACTTCTCTAGGAGGTGGGTAAAAAGGATCTTGCTGTGATTTATGTCATAGAGTGTTCTGCCTATGTTTTCCTCTAAGAGTTTTATAATGTCTGGCCTTACATTTAGGTCTTTAATCCATTTTGAGCTTGTTTTGTGTATGGTGTTAGGGAGTGTTCCAATTTCATTTTTTTATATGTTGCTGTCCAGTTTTCCCAGCACCACTTATTGAAGAGGCTGTCTTCTACATTGTATATTCTTGCCTCCTTTATCAAAGATAAGGTGACCATATGTGCGTGAGTTTATCTCTGGCCTTTCTATCCTGTTCCATTGATCTATATTTCTGTTTTTGTGCCAGTACCATACTGTCTTGATTACTGTAGCTTTGTAGTATAGTCTGAAGCCAGGGAGACTGATTCCTCCAGCTTCGTTTTTCTTTCTCAAGATTGCTTTGGCTATTCGGGGTCTTTTGTGTTTCCATACAAATTGTGCAATTTTTTGTTCTAGTTCTGTGAAAAATGCCATTGGTAGTTTGATAGGGATTGCATTGAATCTGTAGATCATTTTGGGTAGTACAGTCATTTTCACAATGTTGATTCTTCCAATCCAAGAACATGGTATATCTCTCCATCTGCTGGTATCTTTAATTTCTTTCATCAGTGTCTTATAGTTTTCTGCATACAGGTCTTTTTTCTCCTTAGGTAGATTTATTCCTAGGTATTTTATTCTTTTTGTTGGAGTGGTAAATGGGAGTGTTTCCTTAATTTCTCTTTCAGATTTTTCATCATTAGTGTATAGGAATGCAAGAGATTTCTGTGTATTAATTTTGTATCCTGCAACTTTACCAAATTCATTGATTAGCTCTAGTAGTTTTCTGGTAGTATCTTTAGGATTCTCTATGTATGGTATCATGTCATCTGCAAACAGTGACAGCTTTACTTCTTCTTTTCCGATTTGGATTCCTTTTATTTCTTTTTCTTCTCTGATTGCTGAGGCTAAAACTTCCAAAACTATGGTGAATAATAGTGGTGAGAGTGTCTTGTTCCTGATCTTAGAGGAAATGCTTTCAGTTTTTCACCATTGAGAACCAAAGTTGGCTGTGGGTTTGTCATATATAGCCTTTATTATGTTGAGGTAAGTTCCCTCTATGCCTACTTTCTGGAGGGTTTTTATCATAAATGGGTGTTGAATTTTGTCAAAAGTTTTTCTGCATCTATTGAGATGATCATATGGTTTTTCTCCTTCAATGTGTTAATATGGTTTATTGCATTGATTGATTTGTGTATATTGAAGAATCCTCGCATCCCTGGGATAAATCCCACTTGATCATGGTGTATGATCCTTTTAATGTGCTGTTGGATTCTGTTTGCTAGTATTTTGTTGAGGATTTTTGCATCTATGTTCATCAGTGATATTGGCCTGTAGTTTTCTTTCTTTGTGACATCTTTGTTTTGTTTTAGTATCAGGGTGATGGTGACCTTGTAGAATGAGTTTGGGAGTGTTCCTCCCTCTGCTATATTTTGGAAGAGTTTGAGAAGGACAGGTGTTAGCTCTTCTCTAAATGTGTGATAAAATTTGCCTGTGAAGCCATCTGGTCCTGGGCTTTTGTTTGTTGGAAGATTTTTAATCACAGTCTCAATTTCAGTGCTTGTGGTTGGTTGGTTTATATTTCCTATTTTTTCCTGGTTCAGTCTCAGAAGGTTGTGCTTTTCTAAGAATTTGTCCATTTCTTCCAGATTGTCCATTTTTTTGGCATATAGTTTTTGTAGTAATCTCTCATGATCCTTTGTATTTCTACAGTGTCAGTTGCTACTTCTGCTTTTTCATTTCTAATTCCACTGATGTGAGTCTTCTCCCTTTTTTTCTTGATGAGTCCAGCTAATGGTTTATCAATTTTGTTTATCTTCTCAAAGTACCAGCTTTTAGTTTCATTGATCTCTGCTATCCTTTCCTTTTTTTCTTTTTCATTTATTTCTGATCTGATCTTTATGATTTCTTTCCTTCTGCTAACCTTGTTTTTTTTTGTTCTTGTTTCTCTAATTGCTTTAGGTGTAAGGTTAGGTTGTTTATTTGAGATGTTTCTTGTTTCTGGAGGTAGGACTGTATTGCTATCAACTTCCCTCTTAGAACAGCTTTTGCTGCATCCCATAGGTTTTGGGTCGTCGTGTTTTCATTGTCATTTGTTTCTAGGTATTTTTTGATTTCCTCTTTGATTTCCTAGTGATCTCTTGGGTATTTAGTAGTGTATTGTTTAGCCTCCATGTGTTTGTATTTTTTACAGATATTTTCCTGTAATTGATATCTAGTCTCATAGCGTTGTGGTCGGAAAAGATAACTTGATACGATTTCAATTTTCTTAAATTTACCAAGGCTTGATTTGCGACCCAAGATATGATCTGTCTTGGAGAATGTTCCATGTGCAATTGAGAAGAAAGTGTATTCTGTTGCTTTTGGATGGAATGTCCATCCCATAAATATCAATTAGGTCCATCTTGTTTAATGTATCATTTAAAGCTTGTGTTTCCTTATTTGTTTTCATTTTGGATGATCTGTCGATTGGTGAAAGGGGGTGTTAAAGTCCCCTACTATGATTGTGTTACTGTTGATTTCCCCTTTTATGGCTGTTAGCATTTGCCTTATGTACTGAGGTGCTCCTATGTTGGGTGCATAAATATTTACAATTGTTATATCTTCTTCTTGGATTGATCCCTTGATCAATATGTAGTGTCCTTCTTTGTCTCTTGTAACAGTCTTTATTTTAAAGTCTATTTTGTCTGATATGAGAATTGCTACTCCAGCTTTCTTTTGATTTCCATTTGCATGGAATATCTTTTTCCATCCCCTCACTTTCAGTCTGACTGTGTCCCTAGGTCTGAAGTGGGCCTCTTGTAGACGGCATATATACGGGTCTTGTTTTTGTATCCATTCAGCCAGTCTGTGCCTTTTGGTGGGAGCATTTAATCCATGTACATTTAAGGTAATTATCGATATGTATGTCCCTATTACCATTTTCTTAATTGTTTTGGATTTGTTATTGTAAGTCTTTTCCTTCTCCTGTGTTTCCTGCCTAGAGAAGTTCCTTTAGCATTTGTTGTAAAGCTGGTTTGGTGGTGGTGAATTCTCTTAGCTTTTGCTTGTCTGTAAAGGTTTTAATTTCTCCGTCGAATCTGAATGAGATCTTGCTGGGTTGAGTAATCTTGGTTGTAGGTTTTTCCCTTTCATCACTTTAAATATGTCCTACCACTCCCTTCTGGCTTGCAGAGTTTCTGTGGAAAGATCAGCTGTTAACCTTATGGGGATTCCCTTTTATGTTATTTGTTGTTTTTCCCTTGCTGCTTTTAATATTTTTTCTTTGTATTTAATTTTGATAGTTTGATTCATATGTGTCTTGCCTTGTTTCTCCTTGGATTTATCCTGTATGGACTCTCTGTGCTTCCTGGACTTGATTGACTATTTCCTTTCCCATGTTAGGGAAGTTTTCAACTATAATCTCTTCAAATACTTTCTCATTCCCTTTCTTCTTCTCTTCTTCTTCTGGGACCCCTATAATGCGAATGTTGGTGCGTTTAATGTTGTCCCAGAGGTCTCTAAGAGTGTCCTCAATTCTTTTCATTCTTTTTTCTTTATTCTGCTCTGCAGTGCTCATTTCCACTCTTTTATCTTCCACGTCGCTTATCTGTTTTTCTGCCTCAGTTATTCTGCTATTGATTCCTTCTAGAGAATTTTTAATTTCTTTTATTGTATTGTTCATCATTGTTTGTTTGCTCCTTAGTTCTTCTAGGTCCTTGTTAAATGCTTCTTTTATTTTCTCCGTTCTATTTCCAAGATTTTTGGATCATCTTTACTATCATTACTCTGAATTCTTTTTCAGGTAGACTGCCTATTTCCTCTTCATTTGTTTGGTCTGGTGTGTTTTTACCTTGCTCCTTCATCTGCTGTGTTTCTCTGTCTTCTCATTTTGCTTAACTTACTGTATTTGGGGTCTCCTTTTCACAGGCTGCAGGTTCGTAGTTCCTGTTGTTTTTGGTGTCTGTCCCCAGTGGCTAAGGTTGGTTCAGTGGGCTGTGTAGGCTTCCTGGTGGAGGGCAGTAGTGCCTGTGTTCTGGTGGATGAGGCTGGATTTTGCCTTTCTCGGGGACAGGACCGCATCCAGTGGTGTGTTTTGGGGTGTCTGTGACATTCTGATTTTAGGCAGCCTCTCTGCTAATGGGTAGGGTTGTGTTCCTGTCTTGCTAGTTGTTTGGCATAGCGTGTCCAGCACTGGAGCTTGCTGGTTGTTGAATGTAGCTGTGTTTTAGCATTGAGACAGAGATCTCTGGGAGAACTTTCACCGTATGATATTACGTGGAGCCAGGATATCTCTGGTGGACCAATGTCCTGAAGTTGGCTCTCCCACCTCAGAGGCTCACGCCTGACACCTGGCCGGAGCACCAAGACCCTGTCAGCCACACGGCTGGGTAGCGTCAGATGGCAGGAGTACCAGGGAGCCCTCAGGAAGAGAAGTAGGCAGCAGAGAAGGGGCTGCCCAGGCCTGCATCTGCCACAGCTCCAACCCCTCCATGAGGAAGCGCTTGCATGAAGAGAGCCCTCCCACTCCACGCGCAGCCCGGAGACAGAGCCACAGCCGCGCCCAACACTCTTCCTGTGAGATCCCAGCCACCGAGATCCCAATTCTTACCTTTGGGAGAATTTGTGTGTTTTCCAATCTGAAGACCTAAGCTCTCTAAGGCCTGAAGGAAAAGCACTATTTTTATTATTTAAGAAGGTAACTAACAAACAACATAATATAAATATCTGAGGCACCTTCATCAGAACTCTAGATGTTCCCAGGAAACCAGTGAACAACTGGTTACGTCCCATAGTAGGAGAATAATAACTGCCTAACTTTGACACCAGGGCTAAGAGTACCATGATGATAATGACAGTGATGATGGTGGTGGTGATGTGGTGTGGTGGTGGTGGGGGTGGTGGTGATGGTGGTAGTAGTGATGGTAGTAATGGCAATTCAGGTCAATTACTCCAACCCAGCTATTTGGGATTGACACTACTATACCCTCAAAACTTGTAGGGGGTATTAGTATCCACTGACAGTTCATGGTAAGGAAACCTCTACTGAATCTACAATGTCAATTACTATACATGGGGTAGGGACAAAAGTAGGCAGGGTCCCGGTGCTCATGAAATTCACAGGCTCGTGGAGGAGAGAGATTAATAATCACATGAATAAAACTTTAAAATTGTAAGTATATACCAACTATACCCCAATAAAAATTAAAAATAAAGAAATAAAAATGAAATTGTAAGTATAAAAAGGGCTGCAAAGTGGCGGTACAGCAACACAGAATCTGTTAGGAAGGAATTCAACCCAGCCAGGAAATCCGTGCCTGAGCAGTGGTAAGAAATTGGGAACTACAGGCTGAATGAGACTCAACCAAGCAAAGAAGGAGTGAAAGAGGGTTCCAGACTGAGGGAAGAGTGTGACAAGAGGCTATGGCATAATGGGCAGAAAGAAGATCAGCTTGGCTGCAGGGGAGAGAGCATGGACAAATCTAGTTTAAGATAAGAGTACAGAGGATAGAAAGGGCCAGACTCAACAAGGCCCTGTAGGTAAAGTCAAGGAATTCCATCTTTATTCTAAATTAAAAAAAAACACTGGAGAATTTTAAGCCATGGGGTCACGTGACCAGCTTTGCCATTTGAAAGGCCCAGTCTGGCTGCCTTGTGGTGAGTGGGTAGCGGGGGAAGGGGGTTCCTGGAGCAGCCTGGACTAGTGTAGTAGTGGTAGAATTACCAGAACTATTTAGGAGATAAAATGGGGCTGAACTAGATCTGGGGTGGAGATGAAGAGTTAATTCCCCATTTCCTGGCTTGTGTAATGGAATAGATGGTGGTAATACTCACTGAGATAGAAAACACTAGGAAAACAACAGGTCTGGGGAGTGAAAATCTGTCTGGACATGTTGTGTTTGAGCTTCCTTCAAGAGATCCAAGAGAAAATAGCAAGTACACCATCAGACATTCAGCTGAAAGACAACGTCTGATAGGAAGAAGGTGGTGAGTCCCCTACTCAGTGGTGGTCATGGTAGCTGTGGGTATGAATGAGGTGCTCCAGGAAGAGACAGTAAGGAGATAAAAGGGTCTCTGGTGCACAGTTGATTTACAATGTTGTGTTAGTTTCAGGTGTACAGCAAAGTGAATCAGTTGTAAATCAACTATACTCCAATAAAAATTTAAAATGAAGTGAATAAAAATCCTTTGGGACCAGCACCTCACTCTAAAAGAAAAAAATGCGGGGTCTGGTGCAACCTTGCAAAACCCAATATTTCCTAGCCAGGGAGTAGGTTAGCCTCCTAAAAGACAGGGAGGGTCAGCCAGAAGACAAGGAGGAAATGGGAAAGAGCTGGTGCCTGGTGACCTAGGGATGGGAGGGAGGCGTGAACGTTTCCCCTAGGAGCCACCACCCGACGCCACTCCCCAAATCCCCACTACACATGTTGAAGAATCTGCTTCATTTATTTGAAGTTTTAAAATATATATACTAATAATAAAACTTTCAAGAGCAATAGTAGCTATGAATAGGACCAGTTCCCTCCTGTTTGGGTGAAAGCAGTATTTGATTCCTAGAGAAAAGCTTCCTGAACAACAACAAAAATTCTTACCTACTGGATGATGTTGGAAGTGTCCCAATATCACTACTAAAGGTAAGTCACTGATTCAAGTCAAACAGTGGTGCCAGCTGCTGAGATTAGCTCCCACCCCTACAATCAAAATGTATTTTTTAAGATGTGTCACTGTCAAGTATTCTCCTAGGGTCATAGGTTTGGGAAGAAGGAGAGCATCTGGGGGTAGGAAGGACCCTGGGAGGAATCAAGTAGGTAGGATAAGCTCAGGATTTAGACCGTGAAGACCACATTCCAGTCCTGCCCCAGCCCCTTGATATCTGCTCAGCTCAGGCAAGTCACTTAACTGTTCTTCAGAACCTCAGTATTTCCATCTGCAAAACAGGATCCACCTCCAGGGCCTGACATACAATAGAAGCACAAGAAGTATTTCTGGGATGAATGGACAAAGGCATGGATCAATCACATTGAAAGCATTAATCCTATTTTTTTACAGCTGGAATCTGAGCTCAGAGAAAGGAAAGACCTGCTGAAGGTCATGCTTGGTAGAAGGTGGAGAAGAGATTCAAACCAAGGTCTGTTTCATTCTCAAGCCCACAATTTCTCTAGGTCATTTTTCTATCTGCCAAGAGAAATCTGGAGTCTGTATGTCTGTGAAAGGCACAGCATTCCTTGGAATAAAAATCCATGCTCTTGTGTGGCCTGTAAGATTTTGCCATTTTTCTGACCTCATCTCATACCAGGCTCCTCACTCAAGCTCCAGCCTCATTAGCTCCATCTTTGTCCCTCAAACACACAAAGCTTGCTCCCACCCCAGGGCCTTTGCACTCGCTCCTTGCCGTAACTGGAGCACTCTTCTCCCAAGTCTTCCTAAAGGTGGCATTTTCTTATCATTCAAATCTCAGTTTAAATAGCGGGTCAAGGAAAAGGCATTCCCTGACAACGTCAGCTACAGGAGCCTCTTTTCTCCACCTGTCCCGCCTCAGTCATTCTCTAGTCCACTTGCCTGTTTTAACTTCTTTGCAGTGTTTATCAATAGCTGAGCTTATCTCATCTGTATTTACATGTTTATCGTTGGCACATCCCGCAACCCTACAAGAGTAAAAGCTTCATAAGAGACCAATGCATCTTCAACAACGAGAATAGCAGGAGGCACATAGTAGGTGTTCAATGACTACTTATTGCACGAATAGTGTTATTTCTATAACAATTGTTTAAATCCATTTCTGCTCTAGATTTAAAAGAGGAAAAAATCCTCTTCTCAGAAGCAGTCGCTCTATGTTGAAACTATAATGAATAGATTTAAAAGCTTGTTACAAGGACTCAAGTTAAATGAGATTATATTTTATTTTTATTCAAAATCCAGATTACAGTGACATCATTCATTCTTTTAAAAAAAATATTTGTTGCACACCTACTATGTCCTAGAATTGGGCTTCTGACAATGACCTCATAGAACTTAAAGGATGATGTTTAAATGTAATTACAAGAAAGCCTGGCAAGCATTGTGATGGGGAAAGTACCAGCCTCACAGAGCAGGGCCACCTAATCTAACACAGGAGTCAGGGAAGGTGGGGATGGAGAGGTGACATTTAAGCTGAGAACTCAAGGAAAAGGTAGGGAAGTTTGCCTTTTCCTTGTGGAGGAAATGCAAGTGTGAGGGTGAATTTAGGGGCCCAGCAAACCCCTAGATAAGCCTGGCCATCAGGCATCTACCAACATATGAAACACAAAGCACTCCACATTTTGTGAAGCAGATAGTCACCTGGGTAATTTTCTCTTTCTTTTTTATCCCTGCCTCTCCTGGCCACTCCACGCAGCAGGTGGATTCTTAGTTCCCCAATCAGGGATCGAACCCGTGCCCCCTTCCGTGGAAGCGTGGCATCCTAACCATTACACCGCCAGGGAAGTCCCTATATTTCCATTTTTGATAAAGACACAAATACAGAGAAATAGTTCTCTACTCTTAAAAAAAAAAAAGAGTATAATGATACATTACAGACTGACATTCAGCCTCAGGGGCAGGCAGTAACAGGGAGTGATGGCAACTGTGAAATCAGGGCAAGCACCTAACCAGGCCCTGGGTGGACCCAGTGTTGATAGAACTTTTCCAGATAAGCTAGAAATACAGATTTTTATTTTTAAAACATTCTTTTATACCGACTCAGAAAATATTTAAACAGTATGTCAACCAAGCAAAACACACTTCCAGGGAGGATCAGGCCTATGGGTCTATAAGATGGGATAAAAAAAAAAAATTTCTTTTTTTTTCTTTTTTTTTTTTGCGGTACGTGGGCCTCTCACTGTTGTGGCCTCTCCCGTTGCGGAGCACAGGCTCCGGACGTGCAGGCTCAGCGGCCATGGCTCATGGGCCCAGCTGCTCTGTGGTATGTGGGATCTTCCCGGACCGGGGCACGAACCCGCGTCCCCTGCATCGGCAGGCGGACTCTCAACCACTGTGCCACCAGGGAAGCCCAAAAAAAAAAAATTTCTAAACACACTGAATTTGAATTTGATAGGATCGGTACTATTTGAAACCACCACTCTTCCTGCAAGTGCCCACCAGGCAGTCATAACAATAATCTACTCAGTAATAGAAGGTAGAAGGTAACGAGAAAGAGTTTTACTAGAAGTTTTCAATAATGGCATAATACTGATATTCTAAATCTTTTCAAAATGACTATAGTATCATATCTATACACAGGCTAAACCCAATGGAGAATTACTAGGATTCTAAGTGCAAAAACGTGTTAACATTTTTTTTAAGTGTCTAATTGCAGACATGTAGATTCAGAGAAAAACGTATGAGGTCAATGCTAAGTGTATCAGTCTAGCACGAGAAATTTAAACATGACATGGAATGCCACAAAGCAGGTAATTTAGTCCCTCCCTGCCATCTTAGAATGGGGGTGGTCTTTCCTTACATATTTTTTTCTCCATTTTACAAGTTTGAGCTCCATTGAGCAAATGCTTTCTGTTCAACTCTCCAACTCAAACACCCTTGTCATTCTTCAGCAAGAGCTCTATTTAGAAGTTCCCAGAGAAATGAAAGTGAGAAAAGTCGGTTCATAAAGGGAATGGATATAAAGAGTTCCATTAATACAGCTGCTGGGCTTGGACACTCAACAGGGCCAGATAATGTGTTTTATTTGGACCTGTCCTCTGCTGTGTGCTGGCGATAAGGAGGTACTTGAAGCTCAGACACTCTCTGTACTACGCGAACTCAGCCCCTATTGATTCTGAAACAATGCTCCCTTTCAGATCACACCCACATAAGTGAATAATAATGAGGTGATACAGGGGAGAAATTGTGGTATGGAGCTTAGAGCAAAAGGAGGCAGCACAGTGGGGCTTTATTTCAGGTGTTGCTCATGCCTTGTTGAGTCACTGTGGCCGATTCATTTAACCTCACCATCCCCTCTTTTTTCTGCAAAATAGGGCTGGAGCGCTTGCTCGCAGCTGCGATACTTCTGCACATCTCACGAGAACTCTGTTAGAAGACCTGAACTCTCATCTGATGGCAAAGCTTGGTGACCAGTCTCCATACAGCCCGTGGGGGCACCAAGCAGAGTTTCAGAATCGGATCTGGAAGGGATCTCAACGGGTACCTCGTCCAGCTTGGGTACCACACCCACAGCCAATCCCAGGCTCCGCCAATGGCTTCCACAACTTTTTTTTTTCTTTTTATTGGAGTATAGTTGATTTACAATGCTGTGTTAGTGTCAGGTGTACAGCACAGTGAATCAGTTATACATATACATATGTCCACTTTTTTTAGATTCTTTTCCCATATAGGCCATTACAGAGCATTGAGTAGAGTTCCCTGTGCTATGTAGTAGGTCTTTATTAGTTACCTATTTTATACATAGTAGAGTGTATATGTCAATCCCAACATCCCAGTTTATCCCCCGCACCTTGCCCCCTGACAACCATAAGTTTGTTATCTACCTCTGTAACTCTACGTCTGTTTTGTCGATAATGGCTTCCACAACTTGACTTCACCTGCGGAGACCGCTGCTCCACTGTCATGCCCCCATCACCCCTCACTCTTTCCGCTCCACCACACTGGACCTCTGCAACCTCGTTCCAGCCTCCTAACTTTGCACCTCTTATTTTCCCTGTGCCTGGGCTGCCACTCCCTCAAAGTGTCACAGGGCTCAGCTCAATGTCACCCTCTCAGTAAACTTCCCTACCATGCTGTGTAACGTTCCTCCTCTGTCACCCTCTGCCATGTTACTATCTACCATTTTCTACAGGACACACATCACTATCAAAAATGATCTTGGAAATTATTTTGGGGGTTGTTTTATTTCAGTCTCCCCTCCTCGAACAAAAGCATCATGAGGGCAGGACTTCCCTGTCCTGTCCACAAGTGGATAGACCCAGTGCCTGGAATCATACCTGGCAGAATCTCAGATGCCTTTGGAAGTCAGACCAGTGACAGCAATGAGTGATGAGGACCGAGTGTAAGGCAAGAAGGAGGAACATTCACTTCTATAAGTCCACGTTCCACGACAAGCATTCAATGTTGAAATTGTACTGCAGGTCGAACAAAACACATCAGGAAGCTGAAAGCTCTCTCTGCCACCAACTCCGACTTGGCCCGTACGCCTTCAAGTACAGTTCCCATGTGGGTTTTGGGTTTCGGTTTGTTTTGTTTTCGGTGATTATGTCTCACCACTGGCAAATACATTCAACCAAAGATCCAACTGGGTTTGTTTTCCAATTTGCCTTCAAAACACAGCTACCTTCTTTCAGAAAATGCAAATGGAATTTTAAATCAAATTTTAATAAGATAGCTAAGGAATTAGAACAGGAAGACATTAAGAACAGCAGAGTATCAAAAAAGATCAATGATGGGAGTGGGCAGAGTGTACTCGCTGGTTTATTTCTACATGATTTAGCCTCTGATCCCCACCAGGTTCAGGCTATCAGGAGAGAGAAATTTCTTTCTCGAGTCTCGGGGCATGCACTGACTGACACGTGCCACCAGAAGCAGAAAACTACGTCAACTGCGATTAAACATTTTGCTATAGGTAACCCACAATCAGTGTGATCCCCATGGAGATCTCTGAAATAGACATATAATCACCAGCAGTTGCAAAACCCTGTAAGATAAGACATTCATAGCCCTCAAGCACATTTTGGGCAGATCTGAAATCAGAATACTCTTCTGAGGTTGGAAAATTTGGGTATTTCTCTAGCTCAGAAAAAAATTGAAAAATGGAAGTTTATATCCTTAGAAAGACTGTTTGCTCTGGGTTTTCTGTTCAATCCAAACCAAAAAGCAATGGAAATACATCAGAAGCAGGGCTGTATGTTTCATCCCAATTTCCCCTGTGGTTGGGTACTTTTGTGCAGGCAGAGACCTTTAAAGTCTTGGGGTCTACTTCTCCAAATAAAATTAGACCTCTGCAGCTCTTCCTTCACTAACCGGTATAATGCATGAATGGAATTAATCTGAAGCTTCAGTTCTCTACATTTCTGAAATTAGAAATGGATGTGAAGGGAGAAAAGCTAAACTCACTGAAAATCAAACACTGATAACCCAGTAGGATTCCTCTACCCTCCCGAATACTTTGGTCGGGAGAAGTTTGAGTGTCAGCTCTTTAATAAAAATGATTTGGGGGCTACACAATACTCCTTAAATTTTGCCAACACCGAGTGATGACTGAAAGTATTTTTGATCTACAGACTTAAGTCGGCTTCAAAGCAATGTCTTTCCTAGCCCGCTGGGGCCATCAGGTATAGGCAGTGATCTCCCCAGTCTTTAAAAGAAAATCAGAAACTCTTAGGATCATGACCACCCTGACAAAGCCATCGCCCCATTTCATGCAGCCTAACGTGGATTAATCTACATGAAAACACCCCCTCCCTCGCTTCAACGACTCTCCTCCATCTGGAAACAAGACTTCAAGCAGAAATGCAAAAGCCCTGGCAAAGCTGCTTAGACTTTGGCATTCCCACAATTCCATTGTTTGGTCCAGTTTGGGAAGGTCAGAGGAGGAGAGTTGACAGGGGCACAGAGCTCTGAGTTACAAAGCCCCGGGCTCCCATTGTTCCCAGCGTCAGCTCCCTCTCTCCTCTCTCTGAAGTGGCGGGACCCCCAACGCCCTTTGCAGGCCCCTCTGTCTTTGAAATGCTCAGGCATCTGCTCTGCATGATGTTGTGGGAGGGGTATTTAGGTTCACTGAGACAAAGGTCCCGGCAGCTCAACGCCCTCTCTGCAGGACCTGAACAACAGACAAGAAAAGAGCCAGCCTGGCCTGAAGCCCTTGCCCTGGTGGCAGACTTTTAAATAAAGTCCTCGGGTATCTGCATCCCTTTGGACTCGTTCAGTCAAATGGGCTAAACGTTAGTAGTGTCTCTATTATGGCTTTATGCTCTCCCAGGCAGCAGCTTGGAGGGAAGCAGGGAGGGGACACAGACATTGATACCCTTTCCCCCTCTCTTGCTCTGAGCTGCAAACCCTGACAGTGGAAAAAGACAGCTGGAGAAAGCAGCAGAAATCTACTTTGCCTCCTATTGCCATTCAGAGGTTTATAAGAGGAAGGTGGAGAGGAACTGGAATGGGGTGAGACCCAGACTACGAATGGGAGACAAACCATTGCAAAGCCATAAAACCTTCTTTGGGGGTACAGGTCATAAGAAGAGGGCACGTGTAGGAGTCTTCTTGGAAAAGGCTTTTTGCAGTTTCATGTTGAGTTTGACACAGATGTTGGCAGTTGCGTTGAGTTTTTACAGATTTTAAAGTTGGAAATAGTCGATGGGTCCTGAAAGCATTTCTAACCCCCCACTGTTAACCAGGAATAAATGCATTACTGATTCTCAGGAGTTTCTCTCCTGGCAAAGTCGTCTTTATCAGAGAGAAAAAATATATATATTTATCACTTGTCAAGTTACAAAACTCCCGCTGATTCTAAAAGAAAAATAGTCAATTTTCTTGATCCAATTACCCAGAAAATTGATGGGCAAGGAGAGAGCTTATCGTAGGACTGATCCAAGGCTGGCCGGCTCCCTTGGTCAGATATTCTTCGAGTATTACCAACCCGTTTCTCTTTGTTTGGGACAAACCACCAGAGAATGACACTGGGGTAAGTCTGAGGGGTTTCCTGGGAAGTGAATAGACAGGCGCTTGTGAAAGACCGCCAGGGACCCTCTATCTGGCCCTTCAGCTGCCTGTAATCAGCGAGCCTATGAATGACTCAGGATGCCAGCGGATGGCAGAAAAGCCAGCTAGATGGCTGGGGAGAGCGAGTGCCTGGGCTGTGCTGTCCACGTCAGCTACCACGGGGCAGCTGAAATTGAATACACAGTCCTGTAAATTGGTCACAGACACACAGTTCAGAAGGAGAAAGCAAGTCAGAATGATCAAAAGCGAGAGGGCCTGATACCAACGGACACCTCGGTAAAACAGCTGTAAAATTTGAGCCACTGCCAGGATCCCGGCAGAGATATCTGAGGACCTCCGTTTATACACAGAGCTGGAGTCTGGAGAGGGGGCCATGAAGATGGCTTTGTTTGGGGGATTGTGGTTTTCAATCTGACAGTGACAACGCAGTTTTCTTTAATTCTATCAATACGTGGATTCGCCTCTTTTAAATCTGGGGGAAATCATCCAGCACATATAACTTCTTCAAGCCTCTGCAGATTTTTAATATTAGCTTCACAGTTTTAATTAAATACAGTACAGCACGTCAGGTATTTGAATTATGGAAGATGAACACATGAAACATGTTTATTTTGAATTATCAGAATATTTGGGGTTCTCTGGAGAGGAAGAAGCAGGAAGTAGGGGGCATCTGCTGCCACCCCGAGCCCTCACCCCCAGCGACAGTCGGGGTTGACCCTGTTCAGAGCCTGGGCAGGCATTTCCTGGGAATGAACCGCTCGACCATGTGAGATGAATTAACTGTTTAGGGCAAAGGAACCTGATACTGTTAGTTTCATCTCACACCAGAGTGGGATTGTCAAATTGGAGTTGAGGGCAAGGCGATGACCCATATAATTTAGAGGTGGTGGGGGAGGGAAAAGATTGTTTGAATGCCATATTTTATGCCTAAATACCAAACACAGGCTACCATCTAAGGCAGGATGGAACAACTAGAAACGAATGAATTAAGAATGTTTTGTGAATCCTTCTATTCTGAAAGATAATGATTTCTTTAAAGAAAATGGAGTGTGTTGATGGTAGCCATCAGCACTTGAGAATGTTGACTCAGCCTGCTAAATTTAAGACCATAATCTGTTTCTAGGAAGACAAATGGGTCTTCCCTTCCCCGTGATCACTACTGTCCTTAAAAAGAAGCCAAACAGCAAGTCAAGCTTTTCTTGGTTTCGTGGGAGACAAACAACACCATGGAAACAGCACGTCAGGTGTGCAGGGAACAGGCATCCTATTTTTCGTTTGCAGGTGCACTGGTTCATGGGCCATATTTATTGATGATCCACATATTTTACTGACTTTCCTATTTGAAAGGGGAGTTGCTCTTTCATGTCTCTGCCAGGAAGAAGTACCAGAAAGCCTCTCTTCCCCCAGCTCCCCTCTCTCCACCGGGTGCAATCTTGCTTATTTCTTCAAGTCTCAGTGCAGTTGTCACCTACTTTGAGGGGTCTTCCTTGACTAGTTCTATATCCCTTCGCCAGCAGAATAAACCACACCCTCTCTGTACTCTCAAAGCACTTTTTCTGTACACCTGAAACTAACACAACACTGTTAATCAACTATACTCCAATATAAAATAAAAAAAAATTTTTTAAAGCATTTTATTAGCAATAACTAAGTGACTTTATCTCTCAGAGCCTCAGTTTCTTCATCAGTCGGATGGAGATTATGCCTTGCAAAGGTGATATAAGAAAAATACATCACATGGAAAACAACAAGCACAGTAACGAGTGCATACAGGCTACTTAATAAATGCGGTTTCCTGTCTTTTATCTGTATCACTATTATCAAGTATATGTTTTACTGTGTTCTTTTTACCTGTTTCCCAATACTAGTTTCTTGGGTGCAAAGGACATGTCTTTTGTTCATTGTATGCCCAGAATACATCATGAAGCCTAGAACATAGTAGGTACATAATGTTGGATGAGTGAATTAAAGAATGATAATGAGTTAATACATTTATTTTATGAATATTTATTTAGCACTTACTCTGTGCCAGGTAGTTTCCTAGGTATGGGGGATACAGTGGTGAACAAGACAGAGACAATGTGTACTCCCATGGAAGTTAGTCTAAGGGGTGTGTGGGAGGTGGGTAAGGACAATAAGCAAAGCATATGGTGATACCCTGATGTGAGGAGGGAATTATTACATACTGTGTTCAGAGATGGATGGATGGATGGATGAACAAATGGATGGGTGGATGGATGGATGAAGGGATAGATGGAAGGGTAGATGGAGGGATGGAGGGAAGGTTGGAGGGATGGAGGGAAGGATGGAGGGATGGAGGGAAGGATGGAGGGATGGATGGAGGGATGGATGGAGGGAAGGATGGAGGGGTGGATGGAGGGATGGATGGAGGGGTGGATGGAGGGGTTGATGGAGGGAAGGATGGAGGGGTGGATGGAGGGATGGATGGAGGGAAGGATGGAGGGGTGGATGGAGGGGTTGATGGAGGGAAGGATGGAGGGATGGATGGAGGGATGGATGGAGGGATGGATGGAGGGATGGATGGAGGGATGGATGGAGGGATGGATGGCAAATGAGAATTTTTGAATGAAGTTTTAAAAGGACCTACCTAGTAATCCTATACGGGCCCAGGCAAACTAAAACTTAAATCCGGATCTTCACGTGTCCCTCATTGGCAGTTACTGACAATATTTACACTGCTGCCTCTAAAGACTCATATAAAACCCTTTCTGGAAACAGAGGACAGCGCCCCAGTCTTGACGGCTGCCTGCTTTCCTGGTCTGCCTGCTGCCACCACTTGTGGCAACGCTCCTCCCTTCCCAGGCTCACCGTGGCCTTCAGCACGTCTTCTGACTGCTCTTTCCTTCTCACTCGAGAAGCCCTCTTCCCTCCACCCCAGGACCCGCTGTAGGATCCAATGAACATCTTCACCACCCTGGCCAGTTTGAGTAATACGGGTAACATCCTCCCCCCAAAAAGGTGTGTGAGATGAAATTTCCTGGGTGTCAACGTAGCTCTCCTCAGCCTGACTTGAAATCATCGAACACTGGAGGGGAATTCACTGCTAGAGAATAGTTTACTTCTTTCAGCTCACCACAGCATCACAGCCCCCAATAAAATAAGAAGTGCTTTGTTTCATTTTTAAATAAAAAAAGTGCCTTTTAAGTCCAAGATTTCTAAGGGCTCTTAGGACATGTCGTATTTCTCCCTCCATGTACGGGCTTTTGTTAGAGGGAAGGGGAGGCAAGTACAGCAAAGTGGCTTGATCAAGGGAACAATTAGTGTCCTCAGCAGACCGCACAAGGGAAAAAGACCAGAACGCCCAATCTGAGAGGCCACTTCCGAAGCAATGCTCAGTTTCAATTTCTGTCTCATGACCATTCATGGTCCAGGCCCACCTGCCTTTCTGTTCCCATGTACCACTGTACCTCTACCTACCCAGTCTCAGATCCCACTCCACTATTTCAAGAACTCCACTTGAGCCAAATGAGAGCAGCCATCGTGCCTCAAACAGACCATAATCTCTCTGCCTACTCACCTTGCTACCTGCATACTTTGCTATTTACCCCCCACAAAATGCCCTCTCTCAACTTTCCCTGTGGAAAGGCCATCTACCTGTCAAGGGCCAGTGCCGCAGTCATTTTCTCTGTGAAATCTCAAATCTCCCCAGCAAGTAAGCATATTTTCCTTTTGTGTAGAGTTTGTTGCACTAATTACGTGGCATATTCCTATCCACTCTGTATCAGTATTACTAATCTATGTGTCTTGAATTATCAATAAGTACCCTGATGTCAAAAACTGGCTCACATAGTCTTTGTATCAATGGAGCTTAGCATGATGCAAGACAGGTAGCCACTTCACAGTAAATGCTTATTGAATGAATGAATGAATTAGTTAATTAATGAGTCACTATTTGGGAGGGCTCATCTTTTTTTTTTTTTTTTTTTTTGGCGGTACGCGGGCCTCCCACAGCTGTGGCCTCTCCCGCTGCGGAGCACAGGCTCCGGACGCGCAGGCTCAGCGGCCATGGCTCACGGGCCCAGCTGCTCCGCGGCATGTGGGATCTTCCCGGACCGAGGCACGAACCCGTGTCCCCTGCATCGGCAGGTGGACTCTCAACCACTGCGCCACCAGGGAAGCCCGGGAGGGCTCATCTTTAACACAGGGTTTCCTCCATCACAAATCTAATAACTATAAAGATGAAGAAGTTAATTTTTTCTCATCTTTAGGGTTTAATTGTAAATCTCTTGAGCTAGGTTTTTCTATTAAAATACCTTTCACAAGTCCCCTAGGTTTTGTTAATAAGACTGACGGAAATTTCATTTCCAGGGTTGCTATCTTCTAATGGAAATTTCTAAAGGTACTCCTCATTTTTCAGACAAAAGACTATTTTTATTTCATATCAATATCTTTAAACTTTCAGAAACACTAATTCTAATGCATAACCAAAGCCAAAACTGTCATTTAAAAATCTTAAATCTCAGAGATAGCGAGAGAAAGAGATTTAATGCCATTTCCCTATAAATAGGAGACTTCCAACGAGCTATTGGGCAACTTTTACCTACATATGGGAACATATTTTACTTCTGAAAATTGAGGCCAGGTGAGCTAATTATTAATTTACGTTCAGGTTTTAACTCCCGGAGACTTTCTCTGGCCAACTTTATAGTCAATAACTCATTCCCTCACAAAATGAGTAATTAAAGAACCAGGGAGAGGTTTTATAAAGATGAACTTCTCCAAGCTAGTCGGTAACATGGGCTCTGGGGGTAATCTTTACATTAAAAGGCACCCACCACCATATTAAAATGCTGACACTTCCAGCTGTCTTTTTAATTTCATTTTATATTATTTTGTGAAAACTAGACCTTGCCCTATCAGGAAGCCTCTCTAAAGAAAAATTAAATGCTATGAGAAATGCGCTATATCTAAATTTACCTGGACAGTTATTAGAAAAGTAATTGTCATCTACTGAAATCAAAGCTTTGATCTAGTTTCTTCTCTTTCCAAAAGGAATGTGCTTTGCTTCTCGGATGGCCTGAACCAGATATGCTGAAACAGATGAAGAGGGTCCCTGTGATCCTGAGTAATTTCTCTTATCTGGTTTACTGAGCTATTATACATACCAGGCATGTTTTTTTTTCATTGAGGGAAAATGCACATAACATGAAATTTATCATCGTAACCATTCTTAAACATACAATTCAGCAGCATTTAGTACATTCACAATGCTGTGCCACCATCACCTCCGCCCAGTTGCAGAACACGTTTGCCATCCCTAAAAGAAACGCCAGACTCATTAGGCAGTCACTGCCCATTCCGCCCCCACCCGATCCCCATAGCCCCTAGCAACCACTAACCAACTCTCTGTCTCCCTATACATTTGCCAATTCTGGATACTTCATATAAATGGAATCATGAAATGTGTGACCCTTTATGTCTGGCTTCTTTTACTCAGAATAATTTCCAAGTTCATCCATGTGTAGCAGGTGTCAGAATCTGATTCCTTTTTATAGCTGAATAATATTCCATGTGTCCATAGACCACATTTACTTTATCCATCATGCCAGATCGTTCTCTTCTGTGATCTGTTAACTGTACAAAGGGACCCACACTTTTGGGCATGGGAATCCATTCTTGGTTTGGAAAATTGGAAGAAAGACACAAAAATGGCATCCCAGTGGCAGAAGCAAGCTCACCAGATGAAATGTTTGCTCCTATCTAGGAACAAAGAGGTCCATGGTGGGCCCTGACAATTTGATATGGTGCACCAAAAGCCTAGAACATGTTTATGCTGCTTCACCCAGTAATTACGCATCTAGAAAGTTATCCTAAGGAAATAACAAGAGATGACAACAAATATTATGTTCCAGAGTGTTTATCACTCAGTTACTCATTTTAGCAAAAACTTGAGAGTAACATATAATGCCTAACAAAATGAGAATGACTAAGGAAACTGCAGCACATCCTTTCCATAGAATGGAAAGCCATCTATAGCCATTAAAATAATATTCTCAGAGACCATTTTGGGCTATAAAACAATGCTTACAATACATAAGTAAGTAAAAAAAAAAGAAAGAACTTTTCTAGTACTACAAACACTTTCTTTCCAAAAATTATGTGTGTAGCTTTGGGTAAATAAATATACTCAAATGTTATGCTAAAAGAAGTCATCTCAGAACAGCAGGATTATGAACTATTCTTGTCCTTCATAGTTTTTTTGTATTTCCCCATTCCTATATTCCATATCCATGACTTTAAGTTAGAAAAAAAAGTCAGTAGATGTGTGTGAAACCAACAAGAACATGGCCCCTAAGGTATCGCTCCCTCCCTCCCCCATCTGGATCATCTACTGGTCATCTGCAAATTTCTCATCCATAGCAGTCCATTCACTGCATCTACAGGAGTCAACCACTCATCTCAAGAAGTCATTTTCCAAATAAAATATGGCCTCAGATCATCCCCATGAAATAAGACCGTGGTTTCCCCCAAGCATCACCCTTCATCATGGCTTCTGTATTCCTCTCCCCCAACCACGGTCCATCCCCTCCTTCTTATCTCTCTGTGACTGCTCACCTGATATCCACACCTGACCCTTCCTCCCCTCCCCTGCAACCCCCATTTCCAGATCTCCTTGCCCAAGGTGTTGCCACATCCTTTGAATTCTCGTTGCCTTTTCAGTTGGAACTATCAATGTGATGCCTACTTTGGGGTGGAAGAACTTGGGTTTTATGTCCTCATTAGACTGTAAGCTCTGTAAAGACAGGGTAGAATCTTTTCTTGGGGAGGGCGAGTCCCTTAGAAAATCTGATCCAGTCCATGGCACATAACAAACGTTCACTACATACTCGTTCGATGGACCAATGGAAAGGAGTTCTTCACAGACAATTTTGTATACCTTTAAAAAGCATTTTGGAAGGAAGTTTGGCAGAGTAAAAAAGATTTTTATCCCATCACATAGTAGAAAACTCGGAGACTCAGGGTCAGATTGCTGCTTCAGTCTTAATTTCACAGTGATTTCTTCTTCTGGGGTGATCTGTCCAAGCTCCCAGTGTACCTGGGAAGAGGTGGGAGAGATGTATGTGAAGCTGCATTGTATTCCTAGTTTCTCGGTTGGAGTCTCTTTGATAACAGTCTCAATGAAGACTTCTGTCTGAAAAGTTTGAGAACAGCATTGTCAGAGTTGGGGGGCACCAAGGGATGTCCCCCTGCCAGGAAGTGACATTTAAATTGAGAACTGAAGCCACAGTTGTCCAGGGAAGAGAGAAGGAAGAACTTTCTAGGCTTGAGGGAAGGGTATGTGCAGAGGTCATGGTATAGGAAAGAGCTTGATCTCAAGGACTTGAATAAGAAGAACTATTTTTTTTCTAAAATCTGTATATTTCAAAATAACTAAAGGAATATGGATAGAGATTTATTGACATGACAGAGATTTATTGACATGAGGAAGTATATGAAAACGAAACTGAATAGATGTGTTGCAACTCTCCCCAGAGGATCAACTCTAACATGAACTTTGTTCTTTTGGGGATTTATTTCTGTACAATAAACAGTAGACACAGGATTACTGAAACAATAAGACAGAAGTTTCCCACCCACACACTCTGGGAAGTGATTTATATCAGCAATAGGTTTCGAATTCCTGTTTGGATGCAGTACAGAGGGGGATACTTTTATTAAATTGCTTTAAAGATATTTTATTTTCCAAAGTTGAATCAGAAACTCCACGGGAACCGAAAGGAGGTCCCATTCTTTTCCTTGTGGAGGTGGGAAACGGAGCTCTCTCCTTGAGACAGGCTCATTGCTTCCAATTGACCTGTTATCCTGGCCTCTCGCACTCTCTCTCTCTGGTTCCTCCACCTTCCCTCTGCATCTCTCCATCTGGATCCAGCCAAGACCTTCAACAGATCAAGCTCTTTCCTATACCATGACCTCTGCACATACCCTTCCCTCAAGCCTAGAAAGTTCTTTCTTCTCTCTTCCCTGGACAACTGTGGCTTCAATTCTCAATTTAAACGTCACTTCCTGGGAGGGGGACATCCCTTGGTGCCCCCCAACTCTGACAATCTCAATGCAGTCCCCTAGCACAGAGAACTCTGCTCAATATTATGTGACAACCTAAATGGGAAAAGAATTTGAAAAAGAATAGATACATATATATGTATAACTGAATCACTTTGCTGTACACCTGAAACAATCACAACATCGTTAATCAACTATACTCCAAAATAAAAAGTAAATAAATAAATGAGGTCCCCTAGTTTCGTTCCCTTAGAGCATCCTGTCCTTCACTGCAGTAGCAGTTATCAACAGTTTGTAATTATATGTTTGTGTGATTGTTTATTTGAAGTCTGTCACTCCCACTAGAATGGGAAGTTTGTAAAAGCAGGAGTCTCCCTGTTTTGCTCATCCCAGCGGCTGGCACGTAGAAGGCGCTCAGTAAATATTTAAAACAGGGAGGAGTCAAGGACAGCTTCTCACACCTGGACCCAGACACTCTGACATGCTCTTTTCATAAAGCTGCTCTCTCCCTTTATCCAGCAGGTAACTCCTATTTCCATTTCCTAACCTGCACATTTAAAAGGATGACAGACCTTGCCCACTTAGCTGGGCATTGCAGGACTGGTGCACGTTGACTGGAAAACTCTGAGGCGTTGCAGAAGGGCTCAGTTATGATTAGTGTACTTTCTAAATTTCTGAAATAAAAATATGATCACACAGATGTGATGTCCCACACATGTGTATGTTGGAGCAGAAGTGCTCTCCCTGGTGTCTGTTTACTTCCTGAATTTCATGGTTCTTCTGCAAACTCAAACGAACAGCGAACTTGTGGAAATGGCTCTCCATCGGCATCCGCTGGAGAAGACGCTGCGCCTGCGCGTGAGGACAGACACGGACCGACCCGCTGATTGTTCCTATAAATCCAAGATGGCTGCCGAGGGACGGCCAGACTGAAGCTGTTAGGTTAGAAGCCGGTTTTTAAATGATGTGTTTTTTATGGATGATTGTGTTTCTAGCCCCCGTGGTTTCACTGGATCTCCGGTAAATAATTCCTTGACATCTGCTGACAGTTCAGTATTCCCTCTGATGATGTGCTCAGGTGTCAACAGAGGATGGAAGCTTTAATCTCCATTGGTGATTTCGTCAGTCACCACGCTTTGGAGATGTTCCCTTTGGAAGCCCATCCGAAAATTGGAACATTTACAGGGTGAATGTTTCAAATGTGGTCAGACGCTAAGGCCCCTGCCTAAAAATGGGCCTAAATGGCTTCTACCGAATAATGCCAGATTCCTGACAAAAAAAACATAAATACCCTCCCCCACCCATTTGCCTCTCTCTTTCCCTAATCTGTAGCCCCCCCCCCCAAAAAAAAAAACAAGACAAGCAAAAGAAAAGCTCACAGCACTGCCAAAGTCTTTTAAGAACCATTCCAAGGAGCCTTGGATAGCTCTGGCTCTCTAAAAGGATACCATTGTAAAGGCGAGCTCTCATATTTCAATGACATACATATATGTCTCATAGAGACCAAGGTTTATGTGTCTCAGGATTTCTCCTTAGTTAACCACAATTGCAGGGAAATGGTACCACGTTCATAGAGTTCAATGTGGTAGCAATTACTTTGCTGGCAAAGGAGAAGGAGGGTCTTGATGGCCTAAGTCCTACGAGTCAGGATTAAATAAACGTGTCTTTTACAGTTACACTGATAACTTGGAACACCCCGTCTATGCTGACTGTTTGATGCTGCAATGCTTCGGGAACCAACGTTTCTCATAGACAAACCCGTTCTGACTTGGCCAGAGGCATGTGGGACAACTGCAGAATAAAAATCAGTTTAAAGAAAAAATGAATACGCATGTGCATGTGCGCACACACATAGACACTGACTGAGAAAGTAACTCCAAAATATTCTTCAACTTGTAGATTATTAAATGCTATTAGATATCCGGAAATAACTTGAAAATTGCTTTCCTGTATCATATTTACTAAAATGGTGCTATCGCATACTTTAGGGAAGGAAAGATATGGGTCAGGTAACCTGAGCATTGTTTAATAGTCACTGATTTTACTAATGGCCAGCCAGTCTCTTTTGGATTTCATTAGAACACAAGAATGCGATAAGATTCCTGTGAGCGTGATAAAACTAGAGGGCCATTTTCAAATGCAATACGGTTTATGTTTAAGGTCCCAGTTCCAGCTGGAACAGAAAATGATTCTATGTCTTTCCCCCAATGGTTAGAATACCCACATACAAATAATTGAGACAAAGAGCTTCACAAGTCAACAAAAGATAGAGAAATATAGACCTCCATTACTTCTTCTACCACTAAAATGCATCATCTCCTGGACTAGAATGGAGAAGCTGTATGTAATAGGACACAAAGAAAGAGCAAGTCGGGGAGGAAGCATTTTTCTAGCATGAAAAATGGTGGAGGAGTCAGAAGTTTACTTCTAATTGGGAACAGCAGAGGTACTGAGTTCAGAAATCCAATAATCCCACAAATTCACCAGTGTGCATCCAACGACTTGGCCAGCCAGCCCAGTGTTTAAAAGTAATGCCTAAGAAGAATGCCCTACAGGAAATAGGTGAGGTGGCCCCAAGGGAAATAAGAAGTGTTGTAGAGAGCAGAAGATTTTCTTAGAGGGAAAACAATGTCCTAAAAGAGAAAGGTATTTTTAGATAGGTGGGTAGGTAGGTAGATAGATGGATGACTGGGTGAACGGATGATAGATAGATAGATAGATAGATATTTACCTATTCAGAATATATATAGATAGAGTTGAAGATTAAACACATAAATTTTATTTATTTTCATTTTATCCCAGATTCCAAGAGGTAGAAAAGTGTTTCTTATCTGTAGGTTGACCAACTCTAGTTCCAAAGAACTGTTGTCTACAAATCCCTTTTGAGATCAAGCGGCCATGACTGACTCTAACATTTGTAGGGCCCAGAACAAGAATAAATACCATAAATCTAAATATTTTTAAGTTATATATTACAATCACAAACTGTTAAAAAAAAAAAAAAGTCCATTCTGTCCTCCTACCTTGACAAATATGCCTTCCTAATGACTTGAAAGGCCAGGTTCAAATTTAGAAATCTCAAAAAGAAAAAAAAATTAAGAATTCTCAGGGTTTCTCGTGAGAATGTTGAAGAAGAACCATACCCAGACTGCAGCCCGGTGCTCTTCACTTCTTAATCCCTCACCATTGCACACCATGGGGTCCCTGTGAGCACCCACGTGGACATCAGTTAAAAGCTTAAAGAAAACATTAGTACATATGTGTACGTGCGCATGTGTGCACACACACGTGCGTGGATGTGCACGTGTGGATGTGTGGCCCACACATCCAAGATCTATCCACATCCTCAAGATCAGTCATCCCTTTGATGCCCACAGACCCGGATTTATCTCCAGTAGCATAGTTCACCCTTGTGAGGTCAAGCCCAGGGACGATGCCTCTAGGTCCTGGAAGCAGGTTTGGGTCCCTTTGGACAGAGAGTCCCAGGTACCTGGACAGTTGCTATGTGGACGTCAGGCAGTGAAGGCTGCAGTCCTCCTGCCCCTGCAGATCCTTGGCCCAAGGAAAGAGACATGACTGGGCCCACTAAAGCATGGGGCCCGGTGCAAGGTACCTCTTGCCCGAATCTAAGACCAATACTTCAAGCAGCCATATTCCTGATTAGCTAATGTCAACTTTAGTGAGTAGGAATAGGAAAGTGAATGAAGATGAAAGAAGGTAGCCTTTGTACTAGTTATCTATTACCATATAAAATATTAGCCCCCAATTTTACAGATTTAAAATAATAAGTGTTTATTAGACCAGATTTCTCTGGGTCAGGAATCTAGAGCAGCTAAGCTGGATGCCCATTAGGTTGCAGCTAGCTCCCCCAGAGCAAGTGACCCGGAGCGTAAGGACACACCCATGATGCAACCCGATCTTTTTATAACCTAGTCTCAGAAGTGACATCCTACTGCTTCTGCCATATGCTTTTGGTCAAACAGACCAACCACGACAGAGTGTGGGAAGGGATCACCCACAGATGGAATCCTGGGAGGCAGGCACAGTGCAGTGAAGGAGGATTTGGGCTACCAGCTGTGGCTCAGAGAAGCCCCTCAATAAGTTCTTTTGGAACAAGGGAAGTTGGGGGAGGGACTAAGGAGGGGGCAAAGATAATTGAGGAATGACGGAGTTCCCTTAGTCTAACTGCATTCCCCAGACCTAAACACTTTTGATCCTGAAGGATCAAGTGGCCATTGCCCCCATTTCTCTGCAAGAAATCAGTCTTCAGTGCTTAGGCTTGGAGATGGAATGCCTTTTCCTAACTACCCCCATATCCTTCAAACCACTGCTCACCCCTCAGGTCCAGCTCAAATGTCCCACACCCCCGTCTGTGAACAATTTCCTGGCTCTCCAAATCCCAGTCAGTCTCTGCCCTCCGGTTACCATAGCCCTCTGTGGCACGTTTCATATTCTATTGTAATTGTGCAGGGTTTGCTCCCAGTATCCAGCTCCAAGGCTCAGCGCTTGAGTGACACTGGAGCGCTTGCCAAATGAACGGGGATATTATCACAAATCCCCCAAATGTGAAGCCTTCTCCACGTGGGGACCTCTTCCACCCCAGCCCCATGCATAAGACCACCAGTCCCTGTTTTATGCAGGGCAGCCCTGCAGGGCACCGTCCCACGCCTTCCTCCGGGAGTCAGATCAGGGCTGCATAAAATCTCCAAAGCCGTTTGAGAGATGCTTGTGGAAGCAGGCCCGGCCCCAGGCCCACCACTGAGCCACAAGGGAGATTTTAGCCCAAAGAGGAAACATCAACTTTCTTTCTTCCTCAGATTTCCCTCCATCTCTCCCTGCAACCCTCTTCCCAACATCACACTGGAGTACAGCTTGCGAACTTTCTGGGAGTCACACAGAAAATGGCACTACTTTTCTACGTTAAAAGCCACACTTTGTACTACAGCAGCATCACAAAAACTTGGATTAATGCACAGAAGTCATTTTAAGACATCTCTTTTCACTAGAGCCTTTAAAGATATAGTCACTTAAAACCTTTTTGCTCTCTTAAAAGGATAATTTTTCCCCCCAGTATGGCAGCAGACTATAACAATATAAGTGATCCCTTCTATAGGAAAAAAAGAGCCAACACATTTATTGATTCTCTGCTTATTCTCTACTTCATTATGTTCATAAAATCTTTTATAATTTTTAATAAAATCTTAGGCAACTTAGGACCACAACCGGCTACTTAGCAGTTAGTAAATCACTTCTGATTTCTAAGGGTTGCTCAATATCAGTGTCAGTTCGGTGGAAGCATGACTGTTTTCAGCTGCAGTTAAGATAAAGTATAACTGTTGCTGTCTCTCCCGTCCCAACTGATGGGCAATAGAATGCAGACCTTCTGTTTCTAAGAGCTGAGTCACATCTGGTTCAGGTTGCTAATGGTCCACAGTGGCCTACATTCATTACCATCTAATAGCCGCTTGGCTTTTGTCAGGGCTGTTTAGAGTCCAGCCTGAGGCCTGAGACCCACATCTGCTGCGGGTCTCAGAATCCCTGCCCTTGGGACGTTCTTGCTGGTTGCCACAGTGTCAAATGCACAGTAAGTCATGTGACCAGTCAGTCCTCTCACTTAAGAGGCTCAGACATCAGTACTAAACGGGACCTTGGCGATGACGGAGTGGAACTGCCCCTGACAGCAGAGCAGAGGGATGGGGCCATTTGTCCCAGGGCTCCAAGCCTGTGGAGGGAAAGTAGCCTGCAGGGTCTGTCTTGGGGAAGGGCTGCAAAGTCTAGGCGGTTGAGAGAGCAGACCCAGCCAGACAACTTGGGCTGCAGCATTCTACGTCCTCTGTACCTCGGTTTCCTCATTCACAAAATGGAGACAATGGTAGTACCTACCGTTTGGGATGATCGTGAAGATTAAATGAGCTTATATTTGGGACACCCCTAGAATCTAGCCTGGCACCTTAGAAGCGCTACAGGTGTTTATTGGCTGGCTGGCTGGCTGGATGGACGGCTGGATGAATAAAGAAAATGCACTTTTAACTATAGCAGTGGTTTTGAATTTTTGCTAAAGGTAAAGAATTATATCTTTAAATGAAACCTTACACAGAAGCCATATAGAAGTACTCTATACACACTACATACATGTATATAACAAAGATATTTACAATTATTAAAATCAGATATATATGCTTGTACAGCATCATCTGAGATCTCTACAGATTTCCCTCTGCTTTGTCAGATGAAGGCGAAGCTCCTTCAGCTGTGGTGCTGGCTCAGGGCAGCCTCTGGGCTGAGGTCTGTGTACAGAAAACCTGGACCACTACCCACCAAGCCTGAAAGTGCTAAGGATGCAGGGCTGACCTCAGCAGAGAAGAGAGATGCATGGGCCCGCATCTGGCTGGCCCAGGAAAGTCCTGAAGGACGTGACCACTTTGCCGGATGCCCTTGATTGTCTCTGGAGTTCCCACAGACACCACCAGAGGATGTGGCTTCTGTCCTGAAGCCTATGAGCCAATATGGCTGCTGCAAAGAGTGAAAGGCCAGTTTACGCCTTTTCTAAAAGCCCACCATCAAGGCCACAACTGACCACAGAGGGTGTCTGGGTAAGGTTTCAATCAGCCTGTCAGTCCAGTAACAGGACAGTCTCAGGGCCAGGCAGCCATCAGGTAGGGTGTCTGAGAAATTTCCCGGCAGGCTTAGAAAAATAGGTCTGGGGGGTTAGGGTGGAGGGGAGCTTTAATCTCAGAGGTGGTCAACACAGCACCTTGAGGAGGCTATATAGTCCTTCTTTCTCATTCTTTCTTGAATATAATGTAAACAGAGAAAAAAGTCAAAATAAAATTTTAACTTAAAAAAGAGGGCTTCCCTGGTGGCACAGTGGTTGAGAGTCTGCCTGCCGATGCAGGGGTTGCGGGTTCGTGCCCCGGTCTAGGGGGATCCCACATGCCGCGGAGCAGCTGGGCCCGTGAGCCGTGGCCGCTGAGCCTGCGCGTCCGGAGCCTGTGCTCCGCAGCGGGAGAGGCCCGCAAAACAAACAAAAAATAAAAAATCTAGAGGCTCGTCTTTTCTTTTCTTTTTTTTTTTTTTAAGATCATGATATTTTTTTACCCTCCTCACCCCGTGACTACTGGTTTTGTTCATTTGCTTGTTTGGCAATATGGTAAAATGTCATTCCTTCCGATCCTACTTACTAAGAATCCAGGATAATTCAGAAAGAAAGGTGACAAATTAACTTAAGCATTGTTCGCTGGACAAGGAATGGCTTAGCAAATGTAGGAACCACTTTTAGGTCCATAATTCACACCACTACTGGGCTCTCATTGATTTCATGGGGGGGGAGCTTTACGGATCATGGCGATCTGTGTTGTGACCACCCAATACGAAAATAAACTCAACCACTAATTCTTTCAGCCAAACTGGACGATATGAAGAGTTACGGCAGGCAGACCGCCACTCGCCGTGGCCGTATGTACGTCAAGTCACACAGTGGTTGATTTGCTGCCCCCCAGACCCATGAGCTCTGTGGACAAAGCCCCTCCCCAGAGGCAGCTGAAGCGCCCGGGCTGGTGAGAGCCTTTGTCTTCCCAGTCATTAAGATCATCCGTCCTTTTAAGAGGTGAAAATCCATTTATTCAACACCTATTTTGAAGATCACTCAACGTTCATTAAATAAACATTTTCTGAGCACAGAAAAAGTCCAAAATGAAGACAAAGAAGAAGGAGAAAAAGTTTCCTGCTCTGAAAAAGTCCCCAATTCTGGGGAGCACCTCACAAACTAGGAATCCAGTACTAAAGCCTGAGGTACAAACCATCTCAAAGAAACAAGCAGGAAAGGAACGTGACATTTTCTCAGAGAAAGTGATGTTTATACCCTGGGCCTTAAGAGACAGGAAGAAAAGCTTTTAGAATTTAAGAATTCTAAGTAGTTAAAGGAGAGCATTCTAGACAGAGGAAACAGAGTAAACACTCCTCACAGCACACAGTAGGTGCTCAAGACATCTGTATTGAATAAATGTTAAAGGGCACATTCTTCTCTTATCACCAAGGGAAGCACCCAATGTTCCAATGCTTAGAAAGCCCAGAACATTCAGTGAAGGTGATAAATCAATATCTGAAAGAATATGACTCAATTAAATTTATCAGAAAAGCTTTTTAAGGTGCTGTCCACCAGGAGTGAAAATCTAATTTAGATTTCACTTTATCATTGTTTCATTATATATTTGAACTGAATATGTATCAGTGAAATCATATCTTCAGACCCCAGAAAACATTTCCTAACTGTCCCATCAGCCAAACTTAGATAAGGCCCACGTGATAAAACATGACATCTTTAGATTTCCCATAGATATTTCTTTCAAATAAACTTGATTAGGAGAGTTGGAAGATGGCTTTTTTTTTTTTTTAAGTATCAGGAAAAAGGCATTGTATCAGGAATAATGCTGGAACATTCCAAGTAGGAATCAAAGAACAAAGTAGTTCTTTGCTCCACTCCAAAGGAAATAAAGAGTTAGTTTCACCTAGCAGATTTCCTTATAAAAAATTAATAACCTGCTGGACCACAAATCTACTTATCTTAAAGGTCAGTGCTGTCCCTGGTTCATGCTAGCTCATTGAGCAAATGTTCCATGGAAGTAAAGTATAAAATATGGAGTCAGTCGACTTCTAAGCCCAACTTCATGACTGGGTTCTACACAGGTCTCCTTGAAAACACTCAATGAAGTCCTAAAAGGACTGGGAAACACAGGGATTTTACTTGGAAAAAATGAGAAAAAGGAAAGGACAGTTCAAATCACCATTGTGGGGAAGAGTAGGGGAAACAGGTGAAACAAAGGGTTGCATATCTCCCGCTATAAGGAGCACAGCCCTCCCTGTGAACAGAAGGAGAACCAGCCCCATGATTCTGGGCTCAAATTTGAAATGAACCCAAACAAAAAATTTTGAGATTCGTAAAGTATCACTTCACGCGTTTTATATTATTCTTGAGTTCCGCACATCACTCTGCTTCCCTGTTCCGGCCAACCGCTGCCAGAACACACAGGGAAGGCTGTTCTCACGGTGCTACCCGGACCAGGAGCAGGAAGTTCCAGAAAGCCTTCTTGTGAAATCAAAGCTCCATTTGCAAACCTAAGAGATTTAGATAAAGGTCATGTGATGTCCTCAAGTTTTAGGTGCTTCTCGGAAGCCCAGATTTACATACTGGAGACTTATCTGAAGTCGTTAAGTACCATCCCCAGAGCCCTTCTCTGGACCTCGTGGGTCTGGAGGAGCAGCATTAAGAGGGCTTGAATAAGGTCCTAAACCCAACCGACACAATTCTCCATTTACAAAACTTTCTGCCTATATACTGCTTTCATTTTAAAAGAGGGGCTGGGGCTTCCCTGGTGGCGCAGTGGTTGAGAGTCCACCTGCCGATGCAGGGGACGCGGGTTCGTGCCCCGGTCTGGGAAGATCCCACATGCCGCGGAGCGGCTGGGCCCGTGAGCCATGGCCGCTGAGCCTGCGCGTCCGGAGCCTGTGCTCCGCAACGGGAGAGGCCAAAACAGTGAGAGGCCCGCGTACGGGGGAAAAAAAAAAAAAAAAAAAAAAGGAGGGGTTGACAAACAGCACCAGGCTGGTAACAAAAACATGAACATTTTTGAGTACTTAGCCCATGCCCAGCACCGGACGTAGCACAGACAATGGCACGCCTGGATTTAATCCTCCCCGTCACCCTATGAGGCTGGCAGGATTATTAGAGACATTTTACAAATGAGAAAACTGAAGCTTAAAGAGGTTGCAAATAATTTGCCAAAGACATGCAGTCAGCAAGTGGAAAAGCCAGGATTCAAAGTCGCTTATCCAGAGACTGACCACTTAGCTCCACACGAGAGGGGTAGCAAGGTTTGATTCAAAAAAAAGCAACTTCCAGGTCTTTCTAGTTCATGTCCTACGCTGTCTACACTTACACAACAGGAGCTGAAGTCCGTGAGGTTAAAGGCAGGTCACATTTTTTAAAATTTCATTATGTTCATTACACTGTGCCATCAGGAAAGAGACTGGACGATCGTAAAACAATTTTCCAGCAGGAATGAAAGTTTTGAGGGCTTCCTGGTTGACCCTCGGAAGGCCAGGTCATGCGGCAGTCCCCGTGCCCGAGCCCTCCCATTCACGGAGATTCGACTCTACCCAAGACCTTTACGGTAATCATTTCCCACCGCGCTGGGCATTTCCATGTGACTGAATTTCACACTCCAGCCAGCAAGAGTCATCTGACCTCTTGCCCCAATGAGGACTTTTTTTCCTAACCATTAGCACTCCAGTAGAAGCACCTGAAATGTAATTACTCAGAGTGTAAACACATGAAGAGGATTTTCTGTTTTATTGGGCCTGAAATAGAAGGCCCAGATTTCCCAGGCCATCGTGTTTTTTCCTACGATCCAGGGTGCCATGTCCCGGTGTCACTGGGAGGAACCATGCTGGGGAGTCAGGAGGCTGAACCTCTGCCCAGTGGAATGACATACCCAAAACGGCTACAGAGTACTGAGGGACAAAAACCATGGAATCCACAAGATGGGGGGCGTGCAGAGATTTGAAGAGGTCAGGCCTCTGTCCGCCCCTCCCGTACTGTTCTCACCATGGAACTGAGAGCACAAGCTGGGCTGCAGCACGTAGCGCGAGAGAAAGGATCATACATCTAGAACGATTGGGCAGAACGGGGTTTTTCAGTCCACCTGGAATCTTCGGGCATCTGACTTTTTTCGCGTTTGTCTTTATTGTTGGTGTTTATGTTGTGAAGGGCTTATTGGGAGCTCTTTGCTTATTGGAGTTTGTAATACTTGGGAGCCTTTATCCATGTGGAGATTGTTAGAGATCCTAGCGGGGGGCGGGGAGGGGGGTTACTTCCTGTCTCTAGGGCTTTCTCGAAGCTCTAAAAACAATTCCCAAACCTTCTCGAGTCCTTAAAAACAGTTCTTTATCTGATGCTTAGAGCACACACACACACACACACACACGCATCCCCCTTACACACACACACAGGCCACAGGAAGTGGGCATCTGCTCTGAAAGTGGAGGGAAGGGGGCAGGGCACAACCTTTAAAAGAACGGCACAGCCATAGGACATGACAAAAGCTGGTTAGAACCAACCAGGTCCAAGATGGCAGAAGATTCGACTTCCAGTGGACCTTGAGTCTCATATGCTCATTGTAATACGTTAGCTAAATGACACACCCGCAGGCGCCATGACAGTTCTGAAGCCAACCAGAAAAGGGCAGAAAGTGGGTGGTGGCCCAGTTCCTGGAAATCCCCACCCCTTCCTGGAAATAATTGGAATAATCTTCCCACTCATTAGCCTACGAAATTACCCAGCCCATAAAAACTAACCATGCCATATTCTAGGGCCTCTTGCCTTCTGAGATGGCCCACACTCTGTCTGTGGAGTGTGTTTCTCTCTTAATAAATCCACTTCTTACCACTTGTCTCTCACGGAATTCTCTCCGAGACGTCAAGAACCTGAGCTTCATTAAGTTCTGAGACCAGGTGTGTGATCTCAGTTAAAAGACCGTGGGTTTGAGTCCCAGTCTGAGTGGCAGTTTCAATTCCACTGAATAGTAATGGGTTTGGTAGTGGTGGGTGACTCCCACTAGCAGAGGCTCCTGCCTGGGAGGCATCTCATCTTTTACTGAGTTGAAATCAGTCTTCCTCTGGCTTCCACCCACATATCCTGTGTTCCTCCCTCACCCCCTGGCACCATAGTAAAAAAAAAGTTTGGTTCTTCTGTCAGGATGATGGCTCTTCATTTCTGTCTGGGTTCAGAAGACATCTGTGGTTCAAATCAGACAGAGGGGCAGTTTTTTAATAAGAGGTTTTTTTTTTTTTTGGCTGCGTCGGGTCTTAGTTGCAACACGTGGGGTCTTAGTTGCGGCACACGGGATCTTCATCGCGGCACGTGGGGTCTCCCCATTGCGGCGCGCGGGCTTCTCTAGTTGCAGCACGTGGGCTTCTCTCTAGTTGTGGCACGCGGGCTCCAGAGCTCACGGGCTCAGTAGTTGTGGTGCGCAGCCTCTCTAGTTGTGGCACGTGGGCTCCAGAGCTCACAGCCTTGGTAGTTGCAGCACACAGGCTCTCTAGTTGTGGCGTGCAGGCTTTAGAGCACGTGGGCTCAGTAGTTGCAGTGCGTGGGCTTAGTTGCCTGAGGCATGTGGGACCTTAGTTCCCTGACCAGGGATTGAACCTGCATCCGCTGCATTAGAAGGTGGATTCTTAACCACTGTGCCACCAGGAAAGTCCTGAGGGACAGTTTTATAAATAAATACTGAGGAAGGAAAACCACTCACTTACCTACCACAAATCACTCACCCTATTCTCCTACAGAATCCAGAATACCAAAAGACTTGATAAGGTGTTTTTATCTTCTCACGTTTCTAGCTGGTTCTTCTTTAGCCAATCAATGTACTCCTTAGAAGTTCAAACGTTAGAGCTAGAAGGAGATATCGTAGAGCCCATTTTACAGGGAGAGGAAATTGAGGCAAAGACGCCAAATGTCTTACCCAAAGTCACACGCTCAGGAGTCAGCGAAGATGGGAACAAAATCCAGGTCTCTTGTCTCCCAGCCCCTAGGCTCTTTCTGTATCTCGTGTTGCCTTCTCATCAATAAAAATGGCATTGGTCCAGAATTTTCTAGGACATCAGGTATGGAATTTTCCTATATACCTGTGATGACCATATTTCCTCAAAGAAAAGCAGGGATACGTTCACAAATATGAGTGAGCCTGGGGAGACAATGCAGAATATTTGACACTGGAACTCTTCCAAATAAACTGAGCCGCGCACTCACGCTGTAGGTTAAGACAATAAGCTATACCTTCCCTACATAGTTCAAAGGATTGGTACAAGAAGTACAGGAGATAATACATATAAGAAAATGTGAGATAAAATATGACGCAGGAAACCATTCCGTACCTGACTGCCCAGTTGCTTTTCCTACTCTGTCCTTGCACCTGAAACAGCCTCTTCCACTCCATCCTTTTTCACAAATCAGACAGATCATAGGATTGAGATCAAATGCTAGAGCACTTCTGGAGTCAATTTGACAGGGACTCAAATCTTAGCTCTACATTTTAGTAGTTATATGACCAAGAGTAAATTACTCCTCTGAGACTTGGTTTCCTCATTTATAATATGGGGATAATAATGGTTGTTTTTAAGAATTAAACTAGCAAGTCCAAAATTCCTGGAAAATACACTGTAATTTCCTTCAATGGACCATCTTCCTACTTAATTAACAGCCCACACACAAGTCACACCAGGATGCTGAGGGTTGACTTTATTTTCTCAGCTATCTCCTTGTAATATTGGTTCAGCCTGCCCTCAGGTTGTCTCCTCCTGAGGCAGGCAGCCCTATCTGAGTCTGCACGTAAGGAGGATGGGCAGGCAAGAGGGAAGTCAAGGAAAAAAATGAGGAAGGTAATAAATTCATGAAAAAAAAGTCAACTGTATCCCAGGTGCCTGGCACCCAGCAGTACTTAATAAATGTTTCTTATGTCAACTGAATACAAACTGAAAGTTACATGTACAATACAAAAAGGGAATATAGGGTTAGTGGGGAGAGAGACGGACCCAGGGAAGAGGCAATTTAGCTGAGTTTTGAAGGCTAAGTGAGCCAGTAGGATGTTGGGGCAGATGGCAGGGGGTAAGGATGGATCCCGGAAACTTCTTCATACAGGGGTAAGCGTGGGTAATGAAAACATATACAGGGTGGGCTTCATGAAAGTGTGATCTACACAGGGCCTCGCGCTCAGAAGGCCCCCAACTTGGTTAAACACTCTGCTGTCACCATCTGGAGAGTCTTCATAATTTTTGAACAGAGGGTCCCATGTTGTCATTTCACACTGGACCCAGCAGGTTATGTAGTTGGTTCTGAATATACAACAGTGTTTTTACCGCTTACCCCAGAAAAACATATAAATTCCAATGTCTGAGATATTTATACAGCCTTGTCACCCCCAGATTGAGTAAACTGATTGAAGTTATATTCAGAAATGAAGCCACAACTATAAAGGGAAGAAGGGTTATGAACAAGGGTATGGAAAGCAAACTTAATCTGACTTTCCTGGAGCTTCCCCTTGACGTAGGAAAAGAGTTTGTACTGGGTGACAACAATCTCAGCTACTTATTATAAGCTGGGATAAAGCAGAAATCTCTGTCATGAGGTAAAAGCCAAAGGGTTAGTTATTTGGTGACATTCCAAGAAGTATTACAAGGTAGCTCACTCAAATGACCAGGATCTAAGGGGTTAACATTTTTTACATACGGAACAGTAGAGTCTCAAAGAAGTTTTACATTCAACAACAACAACAACAAAATACACACACACACACACACACACACACACACACAATATGACAGCAAGGGGGGTCAGCTTGCAAGTCTCTGTGTAAACATCACGGCTGACTTTGGAATTCTGGAACTCTTGCCCCCCAAATCCTTATATTTTATTTTCAAATGGCACACCCCCTGCCAAGAAGTTACATTTTTTTCCCTTCTTTAAATAAGCAGCAAGGGTAATGGCATGATTAACAAATTTCATTTCTTCTGTTCAGCTTTTTCCATCCCAAGCACGGCCTCCATGAGGCCAGATGGCACCAAAGCAATTGCTAGTAAGTCAATACATCTGGCGACATTCCTGAAATGACAAATCTGATGGAGCCACGTCCAGCTCCTACACAAAGCCTCTTTTCAGAACATTTTCACTGGTACTTGTCTGCTATAAGCAGAACCTAATGTGTGAAAACAAAATAAAATTGAGCTCTTTCACCGCCCCGTGCTGAAGTTTCATTTTCACTGCTTTTATTAATGTGATTCTCCTTGCCCTACTTCTACACCTCGGCCTGAAACTGATGAGGCATTCTCCGTCTGACAGGGAGAGCCTGCCCCACGGCCTCCAAACACTGACCGTGTTGGAACTGCTAAGAGTTCAAAGCCGACTACAATGGCCCCATTGGTCTTTGCACTATGAGCTTCCAGCTCATTTAGGGAATTATCTGCAGAAAAGAACCAGTGTGAGAGGTGAGCTTAGGAAGGAATGGGAACCTGTCCCCACACCAGTCTTTCACCAGTGGAGTTTATGAGTTAGACCTTGTGGGGGACCTCTGACCTTCAGCAAGACAACAATCTGTTAGAGAGCTGCTGGCATGACCACAAAAACCGATGCGATATAACCAGGAAAAAAAAAAAAGGATGTCTGCTAGAATTTAGAGGTTTGTAAAACTTAAAGTCACTTCCCAAAAGTCATGCAGGCAAGTCTGCCCCATTCAACCTATTTTCAGCAACAGCCTCAGTGGAGTGTCCAGCTGGTATGGAAGCGGTCATCTGGTCTACTTCTTTAGCCAACCTTTTCTCATAATTCCATTCAACTAAAATTTATTGAGTCCAACTAGGTGTTAGACTCCAGGATATAGTAATAAGCAAGATACACATGGTTTCTGTTCCTGGAAGCTCACAGTCTAGTAGGAGACAGATAATCAACCAGAAAGCAAAGGACTATCTAGATCCTTCCAGTAGGGATAAGCGTGATGGAGGAAATAAACAGAGGGATGTAACAGAGAGAGAGTGATTAAGGTGGTGAGATTGGGAAGGCCTCTGACTCAGACCTAAAGGATAAGAAGGAGCCAGACAGCCGTGCAAAGATCTGAGCAAAGTGCCTTCCAGGCTGAGCTGCTGGCCCTGAACGGCATCCCTTAGGAGGGAATTAGCTTGGTTTAAAGAACCGAGGGACGTACCGAGCCAGGAGAGACAGCTGGAGGAGACGTCAAAGAGGAACCAAGACGTTGCTGACCACGCAAAGGAGTTAGATGTTACTCTAAGTCAGTGGTTCTCAACAGGAAGCAATTTTGCCCCCCAGGGGACATTCAGCAACAACTGGAGACATTTTTGATTGTCATGGGGTGGAGCAAGAGAGGTTGGTGCCACCGCCATCTAGTAGGTAAAGATCAAGAATATCGGGCTTCCCTGGTGGCGCAGTGGTTGAGAGTCCGCCTGCCGATGCAGGGGACACGGGTTCGTGCCCCAGTCCGGGAAGATCCCACATGCCGCGGAGCGGCTGGGCCCGGGAGCCATGGCCGCTGAGCCTGCGCGTCCGGAGCCTGTGCTCCGCAACGGAAGAGGCCACAACAGTGAGAGGCCCGCGTACCGCAAAAAAAAAAAAAAAAAGATCAAGAATATCGCTAAACAGCCTACAGTGCACAGGACAGCCACCACTATGAAAAAATTATCTGGCCCCAAATGTCAGTAGTGCTGACATTCAGAAATCCCGTTATAAGTATAGTAGGAAAACAATGGAAAGGGTCAATGAGAGAAGTGGCGTGATGCTGCAAAAAGAAAATTCTGGAAAGCAAAAGATGAGATGAAACTCATCACCCATCACCCTGAAATGTTAACTTTCCGAAGAGGACATTTGTTCTCCTTCCGGAAGACAGCTTGTGACATGTTGGTGCCACATTCCCACTCCCCCAAATTCCCCAAGCACAGACATCACCAAAGAACAAACTCCCTGGAGCTGCAGCCAGCCTGGCCTCACTTCATTCCTTGGGCCCACTGGCCATGCTCCTCTGGCAAAAGTGGCTTTGCTTCTCAATTCTAAGTGACATTTGAGCTCTACACAGGTTGTCTCAAACTGATGAAAATGTAAACGGCAGGATACTCTTTTAGGTTTACAACTTGGTTCTGGGGCTGGACTCAGATGTCCAGGCAAAATTCACAAGCAGGAAGTCTGTCCCCAGAGTTGAAAGCTGAGCTAAAAATTCTGGCCACGGCCAGCCCATTGCTTCCACTTAGTAAAAAAGAAGGCAAGAGTCACTCTGAAATGTGGTCAACACCAGCAACGCCATTTCCTTTCTTTGAGAATGTACAGATTTAGAACCTTTCAACATCACCAGGACCTATTAATCAACTGAGGTGAAGATAATAAATGGCATATCAAGCTCCGTGAGTTTCCTTCTACAGCTATTAATTTGCTATCAGATCCTTCCAAGCTATTCTTATTTCCTCCATCATAAAATATGGAAAACATGTCTTCCATGTACTTGCTAATACGTTGCTATGAAACTGTTGTTCATTTTATGTTGAATCTGTCACCCACAACTGGATTATAAATTCCTTAAAAGTAGAAACAACATCTGGCCCTCTTTGATGTTTTCCATCTAGTTGTGCTCTGTAACATCCCCTTTCTTCTGGTTTTGCTATGAAAGGGTTAAATGCTTTCTCCATTTCAGATTTGTTTTAATAATATGACGTATTTTTCTCTTTGAAGTAAAACACTGCAAGAATTTACTAAAGTGTGTGGGGTATTTAGCATCTGAGCAATAAATGAAAAACATATTCAGAAGTCATAGCAATTGGAGATTTGGATTACGGATCCAGCAAAGTTGAAGCTATGGTGTAAAAATAGGGGCGTCTATACAATGCATAAGACAATAAATGAAGCGCCTCTCTGAAAGTCAAAAATGCAAGATTTGTAATGTTTTGGTTCAAATTCTGTTAAATGCCATGTGTCCTCAACTCGTTTTATCCATTTGACAAAAATATTTAAGGTGGTTTTTGAATGCTACCACACTCCAATCCAAAGGTGCAAACTGTGGCGAATCTGTTTTGGAGAATAATTGGCCAAAACCTAATAAAGTTGAAGATGTGCTTCCTTACACAGTCCACCGCCCAAGAATTCCACTTGTATAGACGGTCTCACACACACGCCATGTGCAGGGTACAAGCGTGTGGATGAATGAACTATGTTTTAGTCCTATAACAGAATTCCATGTAGCAATTAAAATGAACTAACGCGATTTATGTATCAACAGCATTCAGATAAAATTTTAAAACACATGAATATTTACCTCTTGTAGGTATATACACACATAGTTAAAAACACACACAAACAGATACAAGAGTGATATACATCAAACCCAAGGGGTAGAACTGTGATCTGGAGGCACTGAATAATAGTAACAACGATATTCATACTAAAAACAAGCAGCATTTACATAATGTGTGGACCGTGAGAGGGTGGATGCATAAAGTCTATACTGTGTTCTTTCTTTGTAATGGGATCTGAAGCTAATTGGATAATGTTTCCTTTTGATGTTGGTATAAGAGTAACTGTTTTGTTGTTTTCTGTGCTTACATACCTTTTGAAAGGAATAATAACGCTTGCAAGTGTTTTAAAGCTCAAACTTAAGCCAAGTTTTAAAAGTTAAATGCTGCTGTATTACCACCCGGCAGCAAAGAGAATATCTCTGCTGGTTGTAATTTCTACTTCCCTATAAGTGATCATATTTACCCCAGCCGATCACTTCTACCTGGAAGCTAATCTAGAAAGCCCAGTTATCTGTTCAAAAGGTGCTCAGCCTACAAAATAAGTGATTTGTGGGAGAAGCCTCTGAGAAACAAAACCTGGATTTCCTTTAGTCTTTTTAAAACCAGAGTGAGCAAAAGTCCCTCCAAAGATATAGAACTGTGGTCCTGACACCGTGGGGAATGGTGATCCTGCTAACAATATTAGTGACAACCTCTGCCTCAATGCCAGGCTTGTCATGTGCCAGGCCTTGGCCCATGTGTTTTGCCTTTGTTAAATTTGTGAGCCACACACCAGATGGGGAATATCCTCTAATTATCCTTCTTTAACTGGTGGGGAAACTGAGGTTCAGAAAGGTTAAGTCCCTTGTCCAGGGTCCACAGCTGGTAATGGTGGCAAAAATCCTACTGATGATTCTATCAGGAGATTAGCCGCAGAATCTCTCTGCCCTTCCATTCATCCGGAGCTATACCTCAATAGGTTAAACTGTTTTGTTTTGTTTTTTAATTTTTTTTCCAGTGGCACTGCACAGCTTGCAGAATCTTAGTTCCCTGACCAGGGATCGAACCCGGGCCACGGTAGTGAAAATGCCAAGTCCTAACCACTGGACCACCAGGGAATTCCCTAAGTTAAACCGTTGACTGGGTCCTTTAGTGTTTTATCTATCAGGCTACTATAGACAGTTGGCCAATACCAAGCATTTGAGTTCTGACACACTACCCCTGACCTGTCTGCCCTGCAGTGTTTCGAGCACAGGCTCATTTTCCTCATGACTAGGTACAGACTTGGGTCTGGATCAACACCAGTGTTAGGCTCTGTCCAGGGCAGGATGGAGGTAGGCTCCACCCCTGAGCACCAGGAGAGAAGTCACAGAGTGGGAAAGAGGCCCAACTTTTAATCCAGATGATGCCAAACTGTCGGATCCATAACCCACTGGCATTGCCCAAACGGTAGTCAGATTGCGTTCGCATACCGTGGCTCCACAGTAGGACAGGGAAACGGACCAAACCCAGGCTGCTCGACACTTTGTCTGACCTTAAGTACAATAAGAATAGCTACTGTTAATTGGGCCCCTGCTATGTCCCAGGCACTGTACTAGGTACATGCCTTCCCTCATTTCCCGTAATCATACAAAAAGATATATTCAAGTCTTAACCCCTGCTACCTGTGAATAAGACCCTATTTGGAAAGAGTCTTTGCGGATATAACTGAGGACCTCCAGATGAGATTATCCTGGATTAGTGTCCCTATAAGAGATAGGAAAGGGAGATTTGACGCACAGACACAGGGGGTGAAGGCCATGTGGAGATGGAGGCAGAAACTGGAGTTAAGTTACCACAAGCCAAAGGAACGGCTGGTCCACCGGAAGCTAGGTTGGAGGCATGGAACAACTTCTCCCTGAGAACATTTAGAAGGAGCCAACCCTGCCAACACCTTGACTTTAGACTTCTGGCCTCCGGAACTGGGAGTGAATAAGTTTCTGTTGTTTGAAGCCACCAGATTTGTGGTGCTATGCTGTGGCAGCCCAAGGAAACTCATCCTCAACTGGGCGTGGGAACTTTGTAAGTTTCATCACGAAGTCCTACAGACAACATTTGAAAGAGGCACGCAGCTCAACAGTTGAAGTACCAGCTGGCTCTTAACAAGAATGCCAATAATTTTGCTCTGGAGAATCTCAAAGGCTAGTGAGAACACAATAGAAAGTGTGCGTTTCACAAAGAGCTTGGAATTTCTGCATAAGAGATTTACAAATACCGTATGCTAACACATATATATGCAATCTAAGAAAAAATAATAATAAAGGTCATGAAGAACCTAGGGGTAAGACAGGAATAAAGACACAGACCTACTAGAGAATGGACTTGAGGATATGGGGAGGGGGAAGGGTAAGCTGGGACAAAGTGAGAGAGTGGCATGGACATATATACACTACCAAACGTAAAAGAGATAGCTAGTGGGAAGCAGCCGCATAGCACAGGGAGATCAGCTCAGTGGTTTGTGACCACCTAGAGGGGTGGGATAGGGAGGGTGGGAGGGAGGGAGACGCAAGAGGGAAGAGATATGGGAACATATGTATATGTATAACTGATTCACTTTGTTATAAAGCAGAAACTAACACACCATTGTAAAGCAATTATACTCCAATAAAGATGTTTAAAAAAAAAGAGAGATTTACAATTTGGTATTGTTTGGGGCTCTGTTTTCAAGGGCCAGACAATGGAGGTGGGGAGAGTCTGATTTATGAAGCCATCCGCTAAGGTGTATCGCCAACACATCCAGATGTCTCATCTCCTCTCCAGACCAACAGAAGGGGAAAGATACAATTATTTCTAAGCATTGTGACACATTTTCTCACGTCCCATTCTAAAATCTTTGGGGAGGGTGGGAGAGAGACGCAAGAGGAAGGAGTTACGGGGATATGTGTATATGTATAGCTGATTCACTTTGTTATGCAGCAGAAACTAACACAACATTGTAAAGCAATTATACTCTAATAAAGATGTTAAAATAAATAAATATGTAAACACACACAGAAATAAATAAATAAAATAAAATTGAAAAACACTGAATGAATAAATAAATAAAATAAAATCTTCAGTCATATTTACAATACTTTCAGATGCCCTTTGACTTGCAGCAAATCCACATAGCTAAACATCATTGCTTTGTGCTGAGCTTTACGTGGTCAAGAAAAAGAAAATGCAAGATGAGTCTGATTTCCATGGTCGGAGCACCTGACCCACTTAGAATTCACTCCTATGAAAACAGTTCACGTCACCCCAAGCTCTACCTCTGTTGGGGCCTGGGTTAGCGCCACAATGACGACTGTCATCCTCACGTGGAATAAGGGCCTCGTGGGACCAGTCTGCACAGAAAAGTCAACAGAAGTGGGCTCAGCGGTGACTGTGGTCACTTGTCATAACAGCAGAGATTACGTTTTCATCGTCTAAACACTTTTAAAATTAGCATCTTCTCGACATTTTCTCATACCCTTGATGAGGTGCTGGGTTATTAAGTGAGGGAATTCTTAAGGACATTCAAGATGTGGACACTGTTTTTGCACCCAAAAGAGACTTTGGGTGAGGTTCCTAAATGAGAACATCGTTCCTGAAAGATATTTATCTGATATCCCAGAGATGCAATGCTTTTCTCTGAAACTCTGCTTCACTAAAACCAATTCCTCTACTTCGAGTGTTATAGGAATCCTTATATTAAACATATATATCCTTATAGGAAGCTCTACATGCATTAGGACAAACCTAGAGACCCTCCTTGTCCGCCAGCCATTCGGGGCACATGGAGTTGTCCAAACTAATTCTATCTACAGCCCAGCGCCCTCTCCTACAGGGCCCGCTCTCATACCCACACAAACCTTTGCTGAACCCATCTTCCCACCATCTAAGAGCAACCAAAAGGGGATGGTGACTGTTCCTGGTTTCTCTGATGAACGCTGTGAGCCTTGATGGTGACCACTGGCTCCTCTGTCCCCATTCCCACACTCAAAGTCAAGAGAAAGGCATAAGCTGACTGTGGGATTCCAGGGGATCTTAACTGAATTCACAGGGTGCACACACTAGGATGAAAAACAGTACCTCTGTAACGACACCGACCTCTATGTGAGATTTGGCATTTTCTATATTTATGAAGGTAGCAACAAACCATGGTCATCTTAGCAAGATTAGATGTTAAAAAAATCTTTCCTATCCCATCAAATTTGTTGCAAATCTCAGAATTTCATTTCCACTCATCACTGTTCCAAAATTACATTCATGAGTAAACCTGCCTCTAGTTTTTCTGATTCACTGTCTTAATTAAAAATGTACATATATATATATATATATATATATATATATATATATACACATAGTGATTTTTAACCTTCTTTTGGTAATTTTAATTTGGTCTAATCAGTTTCCCTTATAAGCCTATGTACTGTTTCATGCATTTAACGCCATTATTCTGAGGCTGCCAAGGGGGTCCATGGCACTAAAATAGGTTAAGGACCCCCTTACCAAACAGGTCCTCGGCCCAACCTCAGCCACGCAGAGATCACGTATGTCTTGGCCCTTCTCTTCAGCCTCTCTGGACTCTGGGACAGTCACCCAGCACTTCTCTCTGGCCCACTCCCTTGCTCTCAGACTTGCCCTGTCCCTCTGAGGAACCCCCTTGCCCAGCCAGAAAAACACACCCTACTCCCTCCTCATCCCCTGACCCCAAAATGACTCTAGTATTTTGCTTCCTATAGTTTACATCATCAAAACGATCTTTTTTTTTGTTTTCCAAATACAAAATGATATCATAACATTGCATGTGCTTTTTACAAAACATTCATGGCCACTGTTACGCCCCCCAGAGATTCTGTTACAGCTCTCTGCTCCCCACTCAATTCAGGTCCTTCCAAACTCAGTACCCCCATCCTCCCACCTCTCCACCACCACCCCACCGGGCGTCACACTGCCCCTTCTGTGCCATAAACACTCCCTGCCTGAATCATCTTTATCCTGCCTCCACTGAAGGCCCGCTGAGACGACCACCGCAGGAACCTCATAACTCCCGCCCTCTTCCATCAGAGATCTCACCGTTCTGTGTCCTCACTCTACTGCTGCCTCCAGAATAAAGTAGAGGTGGCCCAGGAAGGCACACTGTGAAAGGCACACAGTGTCACCCACTGCCCGTTCCCACACGTTCACACATCTGCATCCCAGACACCTGATTCAGCACCCTCTGTGCCTTTTCCACCTGGGTCTCGAGGTCCGCACACACTACCTATCAAAGTCGCACCTGTCCTCCAAGGTCTGACTCCCATCCTCATGGTTCCAAAAAGATTTCCCCCATCTCCTTGGTTGGAATTAATCTCTTCTTCCCCCAAATTCCCCTAACCCTTTGGGCATACCTTCCTTCCAGCACCTGGAAAGTCTACCTGGTTTCATCCAGCAGAATCACAGGTCGAACAACTTCTGCCCGCCCCTTGCCTCAAACAAAAAGTGCATATGTGAATTCACGAGACAAAGAGCAACGAGATGGGGCAGGGAATTCCAGCTGCTAGTCTCAGAGGGAACTAGCGGGAGACACACACGTCCGCTGTCCCTACATGCCTCTTGTCCTACGGGCATCTTCTTTCTCTGGGAATCATTCTAGCGTTTAAAGACCCATACTTTTAGAACCACAAGACCCAGACACAAGCCACCTTCTCCATCTGGAGAGTAAATGAAAGAGCAGTGCTCTATCCCGGGGCAGAGGACACGTGGGCTGAGTTGGATTTGTTGAAATGACACTGGCTCTATGGTGTTTTGACTCTATAGAGTTTCTGTCTGTGGACTGACTTTAGAACCTCACTTATGTCTGAGATATGGCTCTCTCTGTTATCTATTTGCCCTCCTCCCCTAGACTTTGGGCCTCTAGAGCACAGGGACGTGCCATCCATCTCCATGTCCCCGGTGCGACTCAGCACCTCGAAAGTACGTAACATTGGGTGCTTCCAACTGAGCAAAGGGACCAAAGCTATAAACACTAGCCCAGCTCTCATAAACTGTAATATTATTTAAGTCATCTTCTCTGAACATAAATCTAGACCTCCTAAAAATACTTTGGATAACATACGTTCTGGTCAACAAAATGATCAATTTTCTAAAATTTCCAAATCCTACATTGCATTTTTTTCCTGTGTTATGATATCAAGAATTACAACCTCTTGGTAAATATACTGATTAAGCCACCATCGATGCCCCGTTAGAAGTTTTGAACTTATTTTCAAACTAGGTTCTCATCTACCTGCCACTTGCCTTTAAGACAATGGGTCCTCATTTCTTTCAAGCCTCTGGTCTAAAAGCAAAGTGAACCAAATAATAATTACAATGAAATATCACTACATTCATTGCAAGAGGAAATGAGCTTTAAACTATGTGAAGGCTTCAGGCAACAAGTTGCCCCTGCTGTGTTCTGAGCATTTCAAAGGACAAAATAGAAAATTGGAAAAGATCAATATCAAGGCAACAGTGATCTGCAATGGTAATAAATAAAGATGTCTTTCAAGGCCCATTAACCACTAATCACATCTGGGATTGAAACTAGCAGAACAGCTCCCAGCTGTTTGAAGGGGCTGCCATTGGTCTCATCCTGAAAATGAAATGGGGCGGGTCTATCCCGGGTTTGTTTCATGTTGATGAAACCGCCATTGCTTTGATTGCTGGTTAGGGTGATGGAGAGTCCTCCAGAGGTCCTAGCCACCCTCCCTGTGGTGGACTGGAGAGCTCCCTTCCAACCTGCAATTACACAGAGTACGTAGTGCAGACTCCACAGAGAGAAAGAACAAGAGGGAACAGGATCAATATCATTCCTGAAAAGAGCCTGCTGGATGCAACGGTATGGATTACACAGCTGAGTTACACCTTGCTATGGAGCTGGATTTCGGGGACTGGAGTGGTAGCCCCAGGCCTCATGGGCAAAGCCTCCCTCCGCTTTTGGGATTAAAATAAAAAAAAAACAGAAAAAAAGGCATGGCTCTAGGGAAGGGTCCTCCAGCCTCAGGACAACCATTCAGTCAGTCCTAACAGCTGAAACTACCCAACAAACACATCCACAAACTTACTCTCTGGGATGGTCTAGCCTTACTCCTCAAAGTCTGGTCCATGAATGAGTAGCATCATCCTCAATGGGGAGCCAGTTAGAAATGCAGAATCTCAGGCCTTCCCCCTCCCAGACCTACCGAGTCACAGTCTGCATGTTGACAAGATTCCTGCATAATTTGCAGACACATTAGAATTTGAGAAATACGATACAGGCCAGTTTTTCTACCATAACTGCATATGAGAACGTTTTGATGGCAAGTATGTAATATTGATGTCTAGGCTCCGACGGCAGAGATTCTAACTAGACTTGGGTAAGGTGCAGGTATCAGTTTTAAAAAAAAATTTTTTTAACACAAAATTGCCTGGAAGATGATAAGTCCAGACAAATATTTGCTGAATGAGCTACACGAATGACCTAATTGAACAATGCTCTCACTCAAAGTCACCAAAACTCTGCCGCTGCCTGGGTTCCCTAATTGGATGAAGGAGGAAACAGAAAATGATTAGACAATTGAGAAGGGCTTTAAAGGACAGCGGCTTTCAAGTACTGAGATCAAATTTTCTTTTCTTTTTAAACAAAGAAAAGTTCAACTTATATTCTTAGACATACTTATAACCCCAGACTCAGAAACTGAAATTTTTAAAAAGTTTTTTTTTTAGTTCTCCCTGTCTGAAGACAACTAATCTTCCCTTTGTCTCAGTTTCTCACCTGCACAGAAGAAAACACATGTATCTACTCTCTAGGAACAAGTCTTAACATCAAAAGCTTAATGTGCCTTCTGATTCCAGCGACTGTGATCTCTCAGGGCTTTAATGCCAGGCCTCGGAGCCTCTGGGTAAATGGATATCTGTAGCTTATACGGAGGTGCTCACGGGGTATGCAAGTATGAGACGGTTATAAAGATTAGTTATCAATAATAGGTGTGTGATTCACCTAGCTGGCTAGACTATTGCATGAATCCTACAAAACAGGGAGTGGTGCAACCCACTGCCTCATCAGTGGCCTAATCCAGACTGTTGATTTCCAGACCTGGAAGTTAAACAGGGTCAATCTCGGTATAGGAAAAGGCTTTTTACCTATGATCCAAACCTAGAGGCAATAAAAGAAAAGCTCAACAGATTTGAATACATAAACATTTTTAAAAATTATTTATGGTGTCATTTGTTATGTGAAGTCAACTGACAAACTGGGGGAAAATATTCACAATATATACCATAGACAAGGAGCTAACGTCCTTAATATATAAAGACTTCATAAATGTGGCACCAGGGAACAAAACCCAATAGAAAAAAAAGGAAACAGACAGAACAGACAATTTACAAAAAAGATCTAGCAATGACCCTTAAACAAATGAAAAAGTGCCCAAACTCCCTCATACTTAGAAAAATCCAAATTAAAACCTGAGATACCATTTCTCACCTACCAGACTGGCAACATTTTCAAAATATGACAACAAATTCTATAGTTGGGGCTGTGGGAAAATAGGCACCCTGTACATTTCTGGTGGGAATTCAAATTGGTATGACCCTTCTGGAGGGAAAGTTGGCAAAACCTCACAAAACTGTACGTGCACTTACCTTTACACCCAGCAATCCCACTTCTAGAAGTCTACTTTGCAGATACACTTCTAACAATATAACAAAACGTATGCACAAGGGCCTTTATTGCAGCATCATTTGTAATTGCAAAACACTGGAAACGACCTAAATGCTTACATAGGAGAGTAGTCGAATAAACTATGGTACAACCACATAAAACCTGAAGAGAGGGTTGTGGGAACACCCAAGTTATAGCTGGTCTGTCAGAAATGACAGAGGCCTAGACTTGTAATTGGTGTCTGAAGGGGGACAGTCTTATGGGACTGAGCCCTTAACCTGAAGGGGCTGTGCTACCTCCAGATAGGGAGTGCCAGAATTGAATTGAATTGACAAGTGGTGTCCAGAGGGTTAGAGAATTGGTTGGTATTAGGGAGGGGGGCGAATCTCACACATTTTGTGTAAGAAGCATAGTGAATTAGAAACAGATCATGGAACTCACGGTATTTTGTATATACAAAGACACAGATAGGTACAGAAGTACAGAGGCATGTATACGTCTGGGTTAGTACACACACATGTATTTCCTGGCTCTGTCCATTGAGAGGGCCTAGATGCAGACACTCGAGTAGCAATAAGCACACTTAACACTCAAATACTGGTTTCTAAATGTTATTCTCCACTAAAAAAATAAGAGCTCATTGGAGAAATGATTGATTCCATGGTTGGGGCAGGGGAAATACAAGATGAGCCTAGAATATCTTGTGGTGCCAGAAAGGAAGAAAGTATGAATGAATGAATGAATGAATGAAATGGAGGCCTGTCAAAAAAGCACAGGAGACACCCTGAAAGAGCTTCTAATGTCCAAAACTAGAACAACTTGAGCAGCAAAATGAAAAACAATAGTATTGGATTTTAACCCACAAAGTAAAATATATATGTGTCTGCTCTGGACTGAATTGCGTCCCCTCAGAATTCATAATGTCGAAGCCCTGACCCCCGATGCTATTGTATTTGGAGATAGGCCTTTTAAGGTTAAGTGAGGTCATGGGGGGGTGGGGTCTTAATCAACAGGATTGGTGGCCTTATAAGAAGGAAAGAGCTCTTCTCTCTCTCCCCACAGCCATCTGTAAGGCATGAAGAGAGGTCTCACTGGGAACTGAATCAGTTGGCACCTTGATGTTGGACTTTCCAGCCTCCAGAACCGTGATAAATACATTTCTGTTGTTTAAGCCACCCAGTCGATGGTATTTGTGTGGCCACAGAGCTGACTGAAACAGTGTCTGTATTAACATTAAAAATCACGTGCATAAATAAATGGGGGAGAAGGGACAGATCTTTCTTACGGAAGAATTGTAATTCATAAATGTAGAAGGAAAGAAGGACATAGAAAATCACCATTAGGCAAATAACACAGTCATGATTATCATAGACAAGATCTCTGACAGATGCTAAAATTAGTGAATGAAAGTTTGAGAAGAAACTTTGCATCATCTCAAAGCATCTTACCCAAGTTATTTATTAATTACAAAAGGGAAGATCAGAGCTTTACAGCAAGTCCCCCTGCAGACATCACCTGAACCAAGTAATCAAGGTGATTATCGCCAGTGACAATACACATGGACATCAGAAACCCCTCGATAGCGGGCAGCAACATAATTTTTGTTCTGAAAATGCACAACATTCTAATCATTAGAAAGCACCAAACAAACCCAAACTGAGGGACATTCTATAAAATAAGTGATCAGGACTCTTCCAAAGTGTCGAGGGTGTGAGAGAAGGGAAAAGCCGAGCTATCACTCAGATTGGAGGAAACTGAAGAGAAATAACAACTAGATATAGCGTGGGATCTTGAATAGGACCCTGGAAGAGAAAAGGACACTTGTGGAAAATCTAGTAGAATTCTAATAAGGTCTGCAGTTGGCTCACTGCACGATTCCAATGTTAATTTCCTGGTTTTGATCGTTATACTATGGTTATATAAGATGTTAATATTAAGGGAAACTGGGTGAGTGGCATCTGAGGACTCTCTGTACTATTATTGAAACTTCTCTATGAGCCTAAAATTAGCCCAAAATTTTTTAAAGTTTAGGGGGTTAAAAAAGTTAAAAATGAATAGAGCTTGGCCACATCATTCATTCAAGTTACTATGAAATGCTTAGAGCTTCAATGTCTCAATGCCTGGCAGAGGTTTTCCTCCCGAAAAACCTTTCCCAACACCTAACATAAGACAGAGTTCGTTTTATCTTTTTCTGGTCTCCCACAATTCTCCCAGAACTTGTTCATACTGATTTTGTATCACTTAACCAAATTGTATTCTAAATGTCCTCTTGCTCTGCTGGATCCCCAGGTAGGCTAAGCTCTGCGGAGATCAGGAAACTTTAGCAAACCAAACCTGAGCCGTGACAGGTAAGACCTCTGTTCTCCAGCCCCTCATGTACAAGGTCTTAGCACTGGGCCAAGTGCACCATTAGGCTGACCTGGGATACGGAGTCCGGGGATAATGCTTGGGCTTCAACATCCCTGTCCCAGCCCCCTTCACGGCTTCTCCATCCTGACCATGGAGACCTTGCTTTCCCCTCAGCACAAGCCATTGCAGTTTTCCAAGTCTTTATTCCGATAACACAGGGACTCTGGTATGCCATGCCCCATCGACCACCAGGAACTAGAATGTGGCCCCAAGCCTCCAGTGGAAACTGCAGCCCTGTTTTCTTACAGAGAAGGATTCATGATGTCCAGGTACCCTTCACCTCTCTGGATCAGCCCCTGCTGAACAGCGCCCGTCCCCATCCCTGCACTGTCCCCACCCCTGCTTTCCCAAGCCCCTCACTCCCACTCTTCTGGGATAAACGCTCTCTAGAAATCAGGCTTTGTTACCAAGTCCATTGACTCACTATTTCTGACAGAGTAGGAAAAAAATCTAGAATGCACAAAACTTCTAAATGAATACAGTCAGGATATAAATGCTGCAAAACACTCCCATCTTCAGCCATGCTTTAATATTAATTCTTCACCATTATGATTGCTCTGCTCCCCACTCCCAGTAAGAAAGTACCAGACTCACACTGGAAAATTATATAAAAAAAATAAAAAATCTGCCACTGTCAGCAACCTACAGGTTTTCTCTCCTTCCTCTGCCCTCCCTGATAGGTAAGCCACAGTGAAAAATATTGGCACTTGTGAAAACGTGCAGTGTTTTGAAGTAGAAGAATGAAGAGAGGGAGGGAGGGGAGGAAGGGAGATGGGGAGGGGGGATGCTGACTTTGTGAAGAGACTCTAGCCCAGACTGGCCCACCTGTCTGGTGGGCTCATGCCCAAAAAATTATTTCCTCTTCCTAGGTATCCGTACTTTTTCACATCTTTTTTTCCCTCACTGTTGAAAGTTACCAATTAAGGGATAATTGAGATTAATAAGCATTTTCTTTTGCAAAGGTAAATGCATGAGGGGAGTTAGTCTCTATGGGGCTCTCAGTCATACTTGTATGAATTTGTATGAATGCGTTAGATCAGATCGCATTCCTCCTAACCCCCAGCTAATTGAGATCATTGGCACTATGGGAACTGGAGTTTTACTATGTGATGGGAGAAGTAGTTGCAGTCATTTTAGTTCAGAGATCGCTTGGGGGACTAGGGAAGGATGGATTAAATGCTACAGTCAGGTAATTAGGAGATTATGAAAGCAATGAGTGAAAAAACACAGAAATACCCAAGGGGTGTAAAAATGGCACGGAAAGTTCAGACTTAGCGGGGAGCTAAGACCCACAGTGCACTTTGAGGAGCTCTTCAGCTGAAGCCCATGGAAATACTCTGCTCAAAATGTAAAATCAAGACACACGTTCTGGCACATGAGATAGAATCCTAGGAGGTGAAAAACATGAAAAGCCCAGAATACATCCAAGGACATACCCAAGGTTACAGAATCATGGGATTTTAGACAAGAAGAAAGGTTAGAGATGATCTAGTCCAACAATTCTCAACTTTGAGTAATGAGCCTATTTTTAAAGTCAGAAAACTTCACAAATCCCTTCATCGTAGTATTTTGTCTCTTGATTGAAAATGTATATATACAGTAAAAACTTAACCGTTAATTCAGAAACTGAATTGATTCACATCTTTAATTCCCAAAGCATCTACCTATATCTGACAACCAGTAGTATATGTGTGCACAAGCGTTGGTGTACATATGAATTTTTACTCTGAGACATCCCCCATCGCCACCTGGCACCATCTCCCGGATGTCACAGCTGCCACACACGGGAACCACAGATCTTCATGGTACGAATCAACACAATTCACTCAGCCAGCTTGGGAGAGGAGGTGTAATCCACAAAGCAACACATCTGTAGTTCCACTTACGATGCCTATAGGTAACTTCCTTTGGAGAGAAAAATAAAGAAAACAGATGCCATGTTTTATCTTCTGTGAAAGAGGTGGTGGTCAAGGGCAGTTTTGTTTTTGGCCAGAACACCAGCGTAGAGAAGTTACCTGATGCAATTCCTAAACAGTTTCTGATTTTTGGCACAGAAAATGAGATATTGCTTTCCTGAGACTGTAACATATGCTCCACTCTTCCCTCTGAGGTATTTCCTTTTTTATTAACTATGCAATTTGCTACATGATTGCCAAAAGTGCTGCTTCTTTTGCAAACAGCCAAACGATGCCTTTGAGAGCATCTATTCCCTGGGATGTGTGAGGTAGCGCGCCCCATTCACAAGGGCTCCTGATCCCTGAACCTTATCAAATAAAACATTTTGGAGAGCTTGCTCAGAATAAAGATTAGAGCAAACGGAGGTGGGAGGGGCTGAGGCGGAGGGGTGCAGTTTGAGGCCTACGCGCTCAGTCAAAGCACCTTAGTCTCACCTGAAATATCTGCAGAGAACCATTCAACTCTTTCTTGAGCTGAAATTCTTTATGTCTTACACATTTTGTAAATGTTCCTTGGTTTGTGTTTAATAATTGTTCAATTTTTCTTTAAAAGGACCGAAAGAACAACAACAAAAATATCATAACTAAGAAAGGAAAAGATATCTCTAAATGGCAAAGTCATTGCACAAGGACAGAATTAGTAAAACCCAGTAAATCATCACAACGAATAAAAATGATTCTGAAAGCATCTGCCTGCTTTGTTCAAATATCAGAGTGAGCACTTTGTAGATGGGAGAGGATGTGGACTGCAGGGCAACACTTCAGCAGGATTAGAAAACTGGCCTGAAGTGACTAAGGGCTAGGATCTTTTTTCCTTGTTCTCCTTTCTTATCCTTCTATCCTTTCTTAAATTTCGGTTTCACCTTCTGAGATGCACTGCTAAGCACACCTTGATCGATGGTTTATTACAAAAATGAAATTATACAAAGCATGTAAAACAGCTAACATGGTGCATACTTCATGGGAAAAGTATAATAAATAATAACTATTATTCTCATCTACAGTAGAGTTCTCAGTTGGGTGGGAGAAGGTGGTACATAAGTATCACCAATGCTAGTTTGTTGCTAATGTTGCTGTTGTTATGATTTTTGTTTTCTCAACTTGGAAACTTGAATGCCCAGTGCTCACCTCAGACGTGATAGTGAGTCAGAATCCCCATGTCTAGGATCTGACCATGTACAGTTTTTTAAAACTCTACAGATTTTCCAATCAAAATGGAATAACAAGAATTGGATTTATTCTCTCATCTGAAACAACCAAAAACCCAAACAAAATATATAACGCAGTTATCATGGCACTAGGCATCAGGCAATGAAGAAATGTGATCCCTGAAAAACAGGAAGCAAACAAGGTGAGCCATACAATTGTCTTGAGAGAGTTTGCAGCACAGGAGGCGACACTGAGTCACAGCTTCAGAGATCCTCTGAGTTGAGGATACAGAACTAAGAGTCCAGAAAGACCAAGGCAGCTAGAGTTCATAGGACAAAGAGGAATAAACTGCACAGTAAGAAAACTCCAGAGATCTGTAGAAGGTCCTCTTCAAAGATTCAGCTGAGAAATAATCAGTGCATGGGTAAAAGAAAACTACCCAAGGGCCAGGAAAGAACTCACTCAAAAGGATTAGAAGAAGCAATGCCTAGTGCTCACACAGGGTCAGGTACAGAACTAGTCCTCCCCAGCCAGACTGGCAAAGCTCATAATTCACGGCATATTTGTTGTGCACTCAGGAAGGTCTTCCCTCAGTAATGAGGGATTATTAACCCTAGAACGAGTGCTGCTATGGGTCAACCGAGCAAAACATAAATGTGAGACTCAAAGAATTCAACTGCTTCCGACTCACATAACTGCATCCCAGTATAAAGCTCAAAAATATGTACAGTAAAATAAAAATTTTCAGCACCTAATGAGGTAAAAATCACAGTGTCTGGCATCCGATCAAAGATTATCAGGCAAAGAGGCAGAAAAACATGACCCACAATGAAGAGAATAATCAGTCAATGGAAAGGGACCCAGAAATGACGCTGATGTTAGAATTAGCAAAGAAGGATACTAAGTCTGTTATTGTAACTTGTGAACATATGAAATTCAGTTAGCTAGAGACATGGAAGATATTTTTTAAAGTCCCAAACTGAATGTCTATAAATGGAAAATACACTAGATGAGCTTAGTGGAAGATTAGACACTGCAGAAGAAAAAATTAGTAAACTTGAAGGCATAGATAAAAAAGAAACTATCAAAAGTGAAACACATTTTTTAAAAAATCAAAATAAATAGGCAGCATATCAATATGTTGTGGGACAATTTCAAGTCACCTCATATATATGGATATATGATGGATACATATATGGATACATATATATGGATACATATATATGGATACATATATATATATATGGATATATGGATAACTGGAGTTCCTAAAGGAGAAGATAGAGTTGATGACAAAAAAAAAAAAATTTAAGGAAGTAATAGCTAAAACTTTCCTAATGTAAATTATAAACCTACACTCCAAGAAATTCAACAAATCCCAAGCAGAAGAAACGTGGAGAAAACTACACCAAGGCACATCATAGTCAAATAGCTTAAAACCAATGATAAAGAGAAAATCTTAAAAGCAGACAGAGAAAAACACGTTATGTACAGAGGAACACAAAAAATGACAGCAGATTTATCACTGGAAAAATGTAAGCAAGAAGACACTGATGTGACATCTTTAAAGTACTAAAAGAAAATACCTGTCAACCTAGGATTCTGTATCTGGCAAAAATATCTTTCAAAATGAAGGCAGCAACAAAATTAAAAAACACATGCTATGGGCTTCCCTGGTGGCGCAGTGGTTGAGAGTCCGCCTGCCGATGCACGGGACACGGGTTCGTGCCCCGGTCCGGGAAGCTCCCACATGCCGCGGAGTGGCTGGGCCCGTGAGCCATGGCCACTGAGCCTGCGCGTCCGAAGCCTGTGCTCTGCAACGGGAGAGACCACAACAGTGAGAGGCCCGTGTACCACAAAAAACAAAAAAACATGGTATTAGATTATAATCCAAAGAATAAAATAAATATCTATGAATCCATGTGATATAATAAAATGATTGGACAAATAAATAAGTGGGGAATAATTTTTGAGGAGACCACCTACTCAAAGAGGTAAAATGTAACTCTGGACTCCGTAAGTGTGGACCTCACATAGCAACTTCCTTCCAAAGAGTACAGTATGGAAGGGAAGGGGATGACTTTACAGTGGAAAATCCCGATAAGCACCGAACATCAACAGTGATAAATCATGTTGACAGTATGTAGCCTTGATAGGATGTGATGAAAATGGCACTTTACCTCTGTGATCTTCCTCCCCAAACCCCATAACTCCAGTCTAATCATGAGGAAAACATCGAAAAATACCATATTATGAGGCATTCTAAAAAAATCTGACCAGTATATCTCAAAATTTTCAACGTCATAAAGACCAAGGAAAGTCTGAGAAACTGTCATAGGCAAGAGGAACCTAAGAGACATGATTAAATGTAATGTGACATCCTGGAAGAGAAGGACATTAGGTAAAAACGAGTCGAGGATATACGAAAAAAGTATGGACTTTAATAATATTGGTTCATTACTTGTGACAAATATACCACAGTAATGAAAGATGTTAACAATAGGGGAAACGGTCTGGGGTATTTGGGGACTCTTTTTACTATCTTTGTAACTTTTCTGTAAGTCTAAAATATTCTAAAATTAAAATTTATTAAAAATAAAATAAAAGCAAAATACATTGTCAGATATTCAAAAGTTGAAAGGATTTATTATCAACAGCTCTATTCTATAAGTAATGTTAAAAGATGTCCTTTCAGGCAGAAGGAAAATGACCTCATATGAAAATCTGAATGTACACAAAGAAATTTGGACCATTTGAAACAGTTAGTAAATGAGAAACCATGTAAGATTTTTTTTCTTATTTTTTAAATCATTTTAAAAGATAATTGACTTTAAGTTCCACTGATATGAGGCAGCCCCATTCCTCCCTGGTCCTCCTTCTTAAAACTAAAAAACTCTGGACATAATGACATTTAGAAAATGAAGAACAAAACAAGCCCAAAGCAAGCAAAAGGAAATAACAAAGATAAATACAGAAAACTGATAAAATTGAATACAGGAGAACCATAGAGAAAGTCAATGATATAAAAAGCTGATTCTTAAAAAATATAAATCAATAAAATTGATAAATCTCTAGCAAGACTGACAAAGATAAAAAGAGAGAAAGTACAATCAATAATATCAGAAATGAAACAGGATATTATTGCATATCCCTTTATAGGAAAATAAGGGAATACTACAGACAATTATGCTCATAAATTTGACAAGTTAGAAGTAGAACAATTCGTCGAAAATCACAAACTACAACTCAATCAAGATGAAACAGACAACCTGAATAGTCCTATAACCATTTAAAAAATAGAATTTGTAATTTTAAAGGCTCCCTAAAAAGAAATCTCCAAGCCCAGATGATTTCACTGCAGAATTCTACCAAGCAATTTTAAAAGAATTAACACCAATGTAACAAACAATTTAATTCTTCCAAAAAAAACCAGAAGGAATACTTCTCAACTCATTCTATGAGACCAGTATTATCCTCATACCAAAATCAGACAAAGAGAGTACAAAAAAAGAAAATTATAGACCAATTTTCTCATGAACTTTGAAGCAAATATCCTCAACAAAATGTTAGCAAATCAAATCTGGCAACATAAAAGAATAATTATACACCATGACCAAATGGGGTTTATTCCAAGTATACAAAGTTGGTTCAGCATTTAAAATAAAAAAAAAATCAATCACTATATTTCACCATATAGATGTGCTAAAGGATAAAAATTATGGGCTTCCCTGGTGACGCAGTGGTTAAGAATCCACCTGCCAATGCAGGGGACACGGGTTCGAGCCCTGGTCTGGGAAGATCCCACATGCCGCGGAGCAACTAAGCCTGTGTGCCACAACTACTGAGCCTGCACTCTAGAGCCCGCGAGCCACAACTACTGAAGCCCGCGCACCTCAAGCCCGTGCTCCGCAACAAGAGAAGCCACCGCAACAAGAAGCCTGTGCACGGCGACGATGAGTAGCCCCAGCTCGCCACTAGAGAAAACCCGAGCACGGCAAGGAAGACTCAACCCAACCAAAAATATTGTGTCAATTGACACCATAAAAGCATTTGACAAAATTCAACATACATTTGTGATAATTCATGAAAATTGTCAGCAAACTAAAAATAGAGGGGAACTTCCTCAACCTGAAAAATAGCATCTATAAAACAGCTTATAGCTAACATACTTAATGGTGAAAGACTGAATGCCTTCTCTCTAAGACTGGAAACAAGGCAAGGACATCAGCCCTTATTTTTATTCAACATAGTTCTCGCCACAGCAAGAAAGCAAGAAAATAAAATAAATAGAAAGCTTACAGATTAGAAAGGAACACATAAAAATATCTCCCTTTGCAGATGACATGATTGAAAACACTCCTGGAACCGATAAGGGTGTTTAGCAAGATTGTAGAAACAAGTTCAGCACACAGAAAAAAATCAGTCGCATTTCTATATGGTAACAATGAATGTGTGGAAACCAAATTAAAGACACAATAAATACCACTACAAATAAATCACTCCAAATAAAATGTAATATTAAGTATAAACTTAACAAAACATGTACAGTACATGTGTTCTGGAAATTGCAACATGCTGATTTTAAAAATCAAAGAATAAATGGAGAGATGGAGCATATGTTCATGGAGCGGAAGACTCAACATAGTAAAGATGACAATTCTCCCCAAATTGATCTATAGGTTTAATGTAATTCCTATCAAAATCCCAGCAAGATTTTTGTAGGTATAGACAAACTTACACTAAAATTTATATGGAGAGCCACAGATCCTAGAATAGCTAAAACAATCTTGAAAAAGAAAAATGAAGTTGTGAGAAAGAATCACTCTATCTCATATTAAGGCTTACTTACTATACAGCTACAGTAATCAAGATAGTGTGGGACTGATGGGGGGACAGACAGAAATCAGTGGAGCAGAATAGAGACCTCAGAAATAATCCATACAAATATGCCCACTTGATTTTTGACAAAAATGTAAAGCAATTCAATGGTGGAAGGACAGACTTTGCAATAAATTGTGTTGGAGCAATTGGATACCCATAGGCCAAAAATTGAACTTTGAGGTAAACCTAACACATTTTACAACCGTTAACTCAAAATGGATCACAAACTTAAATACAAAACATAAAACGATAGAACTTTTATTAAACAATGTAGGAGAAAATCTTCGGGATCTATAACACATTAAATCAGAATGACATATCACTACATACCTATCAGAATGGCCAGAAGAAAAAGTAGTGACACCACCAAACGCTGGCCAGAATGCAGGGAAAATGGATCATTCATACACTGTTGCTGGGAATGCAAAATGATAGAGCCACTCTGGGAAACAGTTCGGCAGTTTTTACAAAACGAAACATGTAACTGCCGTACAGCCCTGCGATTGCACCCTTGGGCATCATCCCAGAAGAATAAAAACTTACATTCACATAAAATCTGGCACACAAGTAGTACAAATACAAATAGTATTATTTATAATAAAGTTTTTCCATAAAACTGGAACAACTCAGACGTTCTTCAATGAGTGAATGGTTAAATGAATCATGGTACATCCATACCATGGATTACCACTCAGCAATAAAAAGAAACAAACTATTCCTACACTCAACGACTTCTATGAATCTCCAGGGAATTAGGCTGCATGAAAACAAGCTAGTCCCCAAAGGTTACATACTGTTTAAGTCCATTTATATAACAATCTTGAAATGACAAAATTATACAGACCGAGAGGAGAGTAGTGGTTTTATGGAGGAGGGGGCAGAGAAGAGTCGGTGGGTGTGGTTATAAAAGAGCAATAGGAGGGCTCTTTGAGGTGATGGAGATGTTCTGTATTTTGACTGTATCAATGCCAACATCCTTGATGTAACATTCTCCTATAGTTTTGCACGATGTTACTATTGAAGAAAATTGGGTAAATGGTAATATGATGTTTCTCTGTATTATTTCTTAGAATTGCATGTGAGCATGCAATTATATCAAAAATTTAATTAAAAATTAAATGTAAACTGGTCATGTAAATGTAAGACCTAAAACTATAAAACTTCTAGAAGAAAATGTAGGAGAAAATCTTTGTAACCTTGAACTAGGCAAATATTTGTGAGATTAGACAGCAAAAGCACAATCCATGAAAGAACAAACTGATAAAATGGACTTCATAGAAAATAAAATTGCAACTCTTCAAGACACTTTTTTAATTTTTTTAGTGAAATGAATTTTAATCACATTTCCTCCAAACAGCAAATATAAATAATTGGGGGTCAAAACTTAGTGCCCAACTAACAGATAATGCAATATTATTATCACTAGTTATTTTATTTTATTTTATTATTTTTTAACATCTTTATTACCGAGTATAATTGCTTTACAATGGTGTGTTAGTTTCTGCTTTATAACAAAGTGAATCAGTTATACATATACATACGTCCCCATATCTCTTCCCTCTTGCGTCTCCCTCCCTCCCACCCTCCATCCCACCCCTCTAGGTGGTCACAAAGCACCGAGCTGATCTCCCTGTGCTATGCGGCTGCTTCCCACTAGCTATCTCTTTTACGTTTGGTAGTGTATATATGTCCATGCCACTCTCTCACTTTGTCCCAGCTTACCCTTCCCCCTCCCCATATCCTCAAGTCCATTCTCTAGTAGGTCTGCGTCTTTATTCCCATCTTGCCCCTAGGTTCTCTTCAAGACATTTTTCATAGAATGAAAAGACAAGTCATGGGCTGGGAGAACACTTTGCAAAGCATTTTCTAATAAAGGACTTGTATCCAGAATATATATATATATTTTAACTCTCAAAACTCAATAAAACACAGCCCAATTTTTTAAACGACTAAAGTATTTAAATAGAAATTCATCAAAAATGATAAACATGAAATTCACATAAAAGATGCACAGTTATCACTAGCTATTAGAGAACTGCAAGTTAAACACACAATTAGATACCATTACCTATTAGAATAGCTAAAATTTAAAAGACTGAGCATGCCAAGTATTGACAAGAATGTGGGAGGACTAGCTCTCTCATTCTCTACTAGTAGAAACGTAAAATGTACAACTGCTTCGGAAGACAGTCTGGCCGTTTCCTAAAACGTTAAGCACATGCCTACTGTATGATCAGCTATTCCACTCCTACATATTTACACAACAGAAAGGGAAGCATACGTCCATATAAATACTTGTACATGAATATCTATAGCAGCTTTATTTCTAAGAGCCCAAAATTGGGAGCAGCCTAAATGTTCATCAACAGATGAGTGAATAAACAAATTGTGGTAAATTCGTAGAATGGAATACTTCTCAGCAATAAAAAAAGGAATGAATTATTGCTACATATAACAGCTTGGATGAATCTCAAAATAATTACACTGCGTGAAAGAAGCTAGGAAAAAGGACTACAGGCTGTCGGATTCCATTTATACAAACCCTATAAAAGGCAAACTAATGTACAGTGACAGAGAGCAGATCAATGGTTGTTGGGAAAGGGGGAGGCAGGGGCTGAAGGAGAAGCACAAAGCAGCACAAGGAAGCTTCTCGGGGGGATGGATGTTCTGCGATGGTTTCAAGGGCGTACACGTATGTCAAACGTCAAATGATACGCGTTAAGTATGTACAACTTATTGGATATCAATTATAATTCAATAAACCTGTTTAGAATAAAGACAATACAGTTTCCTCATTAAGATGTTTCTTTATGCTAACATGTATTGGACTTATTTTCTAATGAATTAAAAAATAAATGTGGGGGGCTTCCCTGGTGGCGCAGTGGTTGAGAGTCCACCTGCCGATGCAGGGGACACGGGTTCGTGCCCCGGTCCGGGAAGATTCCACGTGCCGCAGAGCGGCTGGGCCCGTGAGCCATGGCCGCTGAGCCTGCGCGTCCGGAGCCTGTGCTCCGCAACGGGAAAGGCCATAGCGGCGGGAGGCCCACGTACGGCAAAAAAAATAAAATAAAAATAAATAAACAAATAAATAAATGTGTTAAACATTTCTCTTTATCATTCTAACATGATAAATACTGACAGATATAACCCTCAAAGAAAATTCTTGCAGGTCCTCGATCTTTAAGCCTATAAAAAGGTCCTTAGACTCAAAAATTTGAGGACTGCTCTCCTAGGGGATAGAGATCCTGCCTTCATCATTCTCAGCGTCACCAGCACCCACAACAACCCTGGGACCGTGGGGGGTGCCCGACGGATGTGTGCAGAGCGACGAGATGGGTCTCTCCAGCAGCTGTCTCATCATTCTCTTTCCTTCACTGACTTGCTGGGGAAATGGGTTTGAAAAGCATGGAACCCTATCTCCCCTTACAGTAAAGAAGAGATGCTCTTTGAAGCCATTTCCCCCAAGTTCCAGCCTTCTTGGGCCTGATTTCTGGAACCTTCTCCTTACTGCTCGCTCAGGATGAACAGACTCTCCTACAGTAAACCCAGATCTCGTGGCCAGGTCAACACGAGCTGCCATGAGCTGGTCACGGCAGCTTTAAGGGACACTGAAGTCCCAAAAGGAAAGACATCTGAGTAGAACATCCCTGTCCTAGGAGCCCAGAGACACCCCAGTGTCCTCACTTGTCCCCTTTGGGGGAGCAGCCGGCCTCCTTGTCGCCCCCCTCCCAGGCATCCCTCCCCGCCTCAAACAGAGCCCACTTCCTCAACAGATAACTTCACGAGGGTTTCAGGACTCGGGCTTACCTGGCCCAAGGGAAACAGGAGTGGCGGTGTTGCCTGAAGTTTGTGAAGAGCTCTCAGATAAGCCTGGCACTCAACAAAGACGGCCTTCTATTCCACGGGGAGTGCCGTTTTGGACACTTGCTGCTTTTGTCCCACAGGGTAAGAATGGGGAGGATACTAGAAGCCTCTATGATTACTACAGGATCATGTCCTTTAACTTAAGTGGCTCCTGGGCCACAGATCTGGATGGCAAATTCTCTGCTCTGGGGAGGAGACAGACAAAGAGAGACAACTCCTTCCTGCAGCAGCCAGGCCTGTGCTCACCTCATCCCAATCTCCTTGCCAGATTGCATAGCTGTCCACCTGCCTTAAACCCTGTAGCACACCCGTGATTACGGGGCTCCTGGGCTCCTGGTTTCCTGAAGTTCCAAGTTTGTAGCCTTTGCAGCCCAGAGCATCCCACCCTTCCCCGACCCCCGCACCGTCCCCCGGATTCCCCATCGGTTGCCCACACCTGCCAAAGGCTCAGGTGCCCTGTGGCACCCAGTGGAGACTAGATCTCTTGGCTGTGCTAAGAGGGGTCCTCACCAGCCCTGGGGACACAGCCCAGCCTCCTCCAGGGAAGGGGAGCAGATGTCAGGGAATCTGGCTCCCTGAGGACTCATTGTACCTGCACCCAGAGTGATGGCCCGAGAAAGAAAACCAAAAAAAAGTAGGTCTCTCTTCCTCTGCAAATCCACTCTGCGATTGCCCTTTACTTGTGATACAGAGTGGCCAGAGGACAAACCCTGGGCGGTTGGGCTCAGAAGAAATACCAGGGTCTCTGAGTTGATGAGGATGGACTGAAAGGAAGGGAGGAGATGGTGAGGATGAAGGGAAGATGCAGAAAATGAGAATAACATGTGACCTAGGGCAAAGCGACTTGGCTTTACAGCCGTGGTCCCCGGAGTGTGGTCTCAGACAGGCGGCAGCAGCAGTACCTGGAACCATGTTAGAAATGTGAGTTCTCAGGCCCCACCGCAGCCCAACTGCATCAGAGTCCAGGACGGTGCCCACCGTGTTTTCAACCTGCCCTCCAGCTCAAGTCTGAGCGTGGTTGGGCCTTCTCAGCCTTGGCCACACACTGCAATCACCTGGGTAGATTCAAAGCCCAGCAAAGTGATGCCTGGGTCTCACACCAGATAGTCCAATTTGATGGGTCTGGGATACGCCCCAGGCATCAGAATTTCAAGCCTGGCTATGTGTCAGGTACCCGAGAAGCTTCTAAAACATGTCAGGGCTGGGCCTTCCCCCTGGACTTAAGGAATCAGAACCTCCAGGGTGGACTGATCATTTCTAACAAGCACCTTCCACCCATGTGATTCCGATGTAGTCACTGGTTTTGAGAAGCATTACCTTGGGAATTTGCCCAAAAGATCGGTTCTTCTGAGCTCTGCCACAGACATACACTTCTAACATAGCAGCCCCCGACCCCATTCAACCAACATAACAGTCATTTGTCCGTCATCAGATGACATTTGGAGTGGCTTGTGTGCCCCACGCACTGATCTCTAAAAAATTTAAGAGTAAGTCATCCGAAAGTACACGTTAGCCACATTTTATAAAGGAAGATCATGGGGTTGGGAGACAAAAAGAAAGAGAAGCGGGGATGGATAAGGAAGAATCAGAGAGGTGACTTTTTTCTTTACTACAATGGGGAAAATGAAATAAGGTGAGTCAGTTAAGAATCTCTTTGGAAATACCCAGGAAGGCCTGCCCACAAGAATAATAAGTACGCTTCCCTTCCCACGCCACCCCTGGCCCACTTATTCCTGGGGAGGTTAAACAAACAATTTGTTTTGTCTTTTGAAAAGGGGTGTAGAAATCCATCACCAAGGAAAAAAAGTGAAACAGCAGTAAGCCAGCTGAGATGCTTCCAATAAAGATAAAGGCCAAAACCAGAGAGTAGACAAGGATCTGGATGAGTGTGATGATGGAGATTAACCTGTAGGTAACCTGCCATCCCCAGACGCGGGGGTAGGAGGGTGAGGCCCAAGGAGCCGGCAGGGAGAGCCAGGCTAGGGCTGGCTTCTTGAAGCACGTGTGAAGCCAACAGCTCTGGAAGCATTGTTCTGGACGGAGTCCCGGGCAAGCACCAGCCCAGTAAATAGGAGTATTGTAATTACTTGTTTACATGTCAGTCTCCTCTGCTAGACCGTGGGTTCCTGAAGGGCTGGGACGGCCGTCACCTAGCCCCTGGCTCCCGGCATTTGGCATGGGCCAGCTGGCAGAGGAGCCACTCGGACAGTGGCCCTACAAGACATCTTCTGAGGCCATGTGTAAATAGCCTATTGTTTAGAGGGACTGAGAAGGTTACGTAAAATCTTGGCTAAGTTAACATGTGCCCGGGTGGCAGAGGTGGAACAGGGAACTTGCATTCTCTGCAGCCCAGCACTGCACTAGAAGCTGTGTAGTGGGTTAAATAGTGTCCTCCAGAAATTCATGTCCTCCAGGAACCTCGGGATGGGAACTTATTTGGAAATAGGGTCTTGACAGATGAAAAAGGTAAGGATGAGGTCATACTGGATTAGAGTGGGCGCTAACCCAATGAAGGTGTCTTTATAAGAGACAGAAAAGGACCACCAGAGACACGGAGAGAAGCCCCCATGAAAACAATGCAGATATGGCAGTGATGCCATCAGAAGCTGGAAGAGACAGGGAAGGATCCTCCCCTAGAAACTTCCAAGGAAGCATGGCCCTGCTGACACCTTAATTTCAGACTTCTAGCTTCCAGAACTGTGAGAGAACAAATTTTTGTTGTGTGAAGCCACCAAGCTGGTAGCAATTTGTTGAGGCGGCCTCGAGAAACTGATGCAAGCTGTACGTCCTGGTGGAGTTTAGTGCTTACAACAATGCTGAGAGGGGGATACTACCTCTCCTGACTTACAGGTGAGCAAAGGAGGATTCCAAGTAGTGAGTGTCACTCAAGTCGACATGGCCAGGAACAGGAATCAAAGAGTCATCGCTTTCCTGCCCAGTCAAAAACAATTCCAAACAAGGGGGAAAAGAACCCTGCAATGCAGCAAGGCGCGTGGATGGAATACAGCCTAGAGATGGGAGCTCTCTAGACGCCCGTCAGAAACGCGCAGCACTGACAATTATAAACCAGGCAGATACGCTTCTCAGGGTAACGCTGGCCAAGGCATTTCCACAGGACTGCAGTGTTTATAAGGGAAAGCCTCACCTTTTCAACTACAAAGACCTAGAGAGACAGAACACGTAATCAAAAGGAGCACATGAAAGGGAGAGACACATATGCTAACCATAATGTGCTATTTCTACTTAGAGAAGAAGAAAAAATCATCTACATTTTTCAAGAGTCAACGTCTCATGATTCTGTTTCAAGATAATAGTAAAAAGCTACTTGCATCTGACACAGGCATGTTAAGAACTTACGAAGGCAAGAACATAATAAGGGAGACATTAAAAAAAAACTTTTCTACATTCTCATTCTTCTCGGCACTTCCTTTGAAGAGTATTTAAAGTGGCTTGGAACACGGGAAAATATGGTCTTCCATATTTGGAATTCCTCTTTTTCTTTTACACAATAGAAAATGCTTAAAACTATAAGTGACATCTGTACTTGCCCCCGAGGTTGTCTTTAAAGATGGTAAAGCTCCTGAAATATAATGGGTGAAAAAAAGACAAAATAATCCCAGTGTCAAAGAACTTGCTTCTCTGTCTCCCCATATGCACATGAAATTGGAGAATCCCCTGTTTAGCATTCAGGATAATGGGATGGTGGACCGTAGCACTGGTTAATTTAAATCCCAGCTCCCTGACATAGGCAACCGGAAAAGACTTTTATTTTTAAATATCTATTTAGGGACTTCCCTGGTGGTGCGGTGGTTAAGAGTCTGCCTGCCAATGCTGGGGACACGGGTTTGATCCCTGGCCCAGGAAGATCCCACATGCCGCAGAGCAATTAACCCCATGTGCCACAACTACTGAGCCTGCGCTTTAGAGCCCACGAGCCACAACTACAGAGCCCACGTGCCACAACTACTGAAGCCTGTGCTCCTAGAGCCCGTGCTCCGCAACAGGAGAGGCCACTGCAATGAGAAGCCCACGCACCGCAGCAAGGAGTAGCCCCCGCTCGCCGCAACTAAAGGAAGCCTGCGCACAGCAACGAAGACCCAACGCAACCATAAATAAATAAATGTTTTTAAAAAATGATTTTTAAAATAAATATCTATTTAAATTGCAACTCTGCATATGCCGGACATTTCTTTCTCCTCATCTCATGTTTTACGCCATCTCCCATGTCTTTCATGGAACTTTCCTTGGATGGAGGAGCATTAACAGTGGAGGACCATCATGCAACAGGAGAAAGAACACGGTTTGGAGAGGAGGCTTGCCAGATTTCGGTTGCCACTTAAATTTGAATTTAGTATAAACAACAAATAATTTTAAGTATAAGTGCATGCAAAATAATGCAAGGGACTTATGCCTAAAAGAGTTGTTTCTTGTCTGTCTGAAATTCATATTTAACTGGGCGTCCTCTATTTTTATTTGCTAAATCTGACAGCCCTAGTTGGGGATCGGCCAGACCTGGATTTGCATGCCAGTCCTGCTGCTAATTAGCTATACAAACTGGGGCAGGGTAGCTGCCTCTCTAGAGTCAGCCGCCTTTGCTGTATAATGTGGATGATTCCTCACCACCTACAGCGTGACGCCCCAGTCATCACGACAGGGCTGCCAGGGGCCCCACAATCAGTCCTTCCAGCTGCATCCCTTACTGTCCATGCTTTATAGTCTTCCATTTACAAGATGTTTATGGTTCTCTTACTTCTGTGTTTTTTTTTTTTTTTTTTGGCGGTACGCAGGCCTCTCACTGTTGTGGCCTCTCCCGTTGCGGAGCACAGGCTCCGGACGCGCAGGCTCAGCGGCCATGGCTCATGGGCCCAGCCGCTCCGCGGCATGTGAGATCTTCCCGGACCGGGGCACAAACCCGCGTCCCCTGCATCAGCAGGCGGACTCTCAACCACTGCGCCACCAGGGAAGCCCCAACTTCTGTGTTTTTGTTCATGGGGTTACTTTGCCTAGAATCGTTCCCGTGCCCCAGTGCATGCATACACACACACACACACACACACACACACACACACACACACACACACACCCCCCCCATACATCCCACTACATTCCCACCCTTTGCTGGGCTATCTTTTTTTTTTTGTTTTTTGGCTGTGTTGGGTCTTCGTTGCTGAGCGCGGGCTTTCTCTAGCTGCAGCAAGCGGGGCTACTCTTCATTGCGGTGCGTGGGCTTCTCATTGCAGTGGCTTCTCTTGTTGTGGAGCACGGGGTCTAGGTGCGCGGGCTTCAGTAGTTACAGCACGTGGGCTCAGTAGTTGCGGCCACAGGCCCTAGGGCACACAAGCTTCAGTAGTCGTGGCGCACGGACTTAGTTGCTCCGCAGCATGTGGGATCTCCAGACCACCTATCGAACCCATGTCTCCTGCACTGGCAGGCAGCTTCTTAACCACTGCGCCACCAGGGAATTCCCTGGGCTACCTTCTGTTCACCCTTTAGGCCTGGCTATGGCCTCAATTCCTCCAGGGAGTCTCCCCAGCTTCACTCTCCCACCCCCCTTCCCCAGTGGGTAGGGATTGCTCCTGCACTTTCCCACAATCCCTGTGCTCACCTCATGGTTCTCAATTACACTCCTCTTCGGGGGTCTTTATTCCTCATCAAACCATGGGCTCTTTGTGAGTTCCCTTTGCTTCACCCCAAACCAGCAATCCTGGGCAGGAAATCTCAATGGCTTGTCCCCAAGCCCACAAAAACACCCCAGGTGTCTCTGTAATTACAGACACGAGTCTAGCTTTCAGGTCATAAAAGTACTCATCCTATTTTACATATTTTCCTCATTTTTCTCATGCTGTTTTACCTGAATCCTACAAGCTACCCAATACAAATCTAGGCAAGATAGACTGTATAATATACACATCCCGGTGCTAAATGCAAATGCAGGGTCCCTTGTTCAAAAATTATCAAGAATTTCAAGATGACAAGAGCAGAGACTTAAACTAAGTGTGGGCCCCTTCTAAGCACGGGGCAGCTACACGGGTCACAAGGCCACAAAGCCAGCCTGATTCCACGCTTCCTCAGTTCTGCCCACCTGGGCATCTGGTGTGTCCTTCACCCAATACCTGCAAGATTCAGCCTCCTGCCTCTACCCCTAGAGTTTCACAGAGAAACCTCTGGGACCTGGCTCTTCCAGCATCCTGTGGACCATTAGGGAACCTCTCTCTATCCAGGGGTTCACAGTGAATGAGCACTTAGTGTTTGAGGGTCATCGTAAATAGAGAAACCAAACACTTGGGTCAACAGTTTCAAATTCTATTGGATCAATGAGAACACGGTCAGGTACAAAGGCAGCAGTAAAAGAGACCAAGGGACAAACAGCCTTGACTGGCTGCTCACATTCAACCAGAATCCCAGGGCCAAGAGCAGCAGAAGCCAGTGTGGGTGGACTTCATCCAATCCAGCGAGGCCTGAATAGAATAAAAGGCCGAGTGAGAAAGACGTCTTTCTGCTGGACTGTCTTCGAGCTGGGACATCTGTCTTCTCCTGCCTTCAGTCTCAGACTCTGACTGGAACTTATAGCATCAGTTCTTCTGAGTCTTGATTTCTCAGCCTCCATAATCACATGAGCACCAATAGGGGTGTTTCTATGTAGAGAGCTATCTGTAGGTTTGTATCATCCAGAAACAGACACACCCAGAATAATATTTAGCCAAATATCTGGACACCCCTGGCACAATCAAGTTGACAACATAAAATTAACCATCCACAGGGAGAAATCAAGGCAGAATTCCAAGATTGCCCCAGATTCCTGCCCCCTGGTATACACAGCCAGCAAAATCCCTCCCCTTGAAGTGGTGGGACCAGAGAATACGAAGAGCTGTCACTCCCTTGAGTCAATTATGTTACATAGCAAAGGAGTCGCTCCTATAATTAAATCGCTCTATATAAGACTCTGTCTTAGCAGACTGGAGGAAGGGACTTGCTTTTGCTGAACGCTGGCCTAGAAGAAGTGAGCTGCCATGTTTTAGGTGGGTCTATGAGGAGGCTGCATGGCAAGGCACTCACTGCAGGTGGCCTTTATCTGACAGCCGGCAAGAAAGCAGAGACCTTAGTCCTGCAACCACAAGGAGCTGAATTCTACCAACAGCCCCATGAGCTTGGGCGAGAACCCTGAGCTCAGGAAGAGAAGGAGCCCAGTGGACACCTTGACTGCAGCCTTGGGAGACCCTGAGCAGAGGACTCCGTTAAGGCATGCCCAGTATCCTGACCCACAGCAACTGCAAGACGGGTGCTGTTTTAACGGCTAAATGTATGGTGATCTGTTACGCAGCAGTAGAAAATGAATACAATGGCAAACAACATTTCTAACGCGAGAGGACTCTGAGGCGTCCTGTTTCCCAAACCTCAGCTTTTGCAGTCTGTCTTCCCAACACCCGCCACATGCACCTTCCCCCGGGGGCTGCACCCGTGATCGACAAGGGCTGCATATGAGGAACACCTGAGAGCTGCTTGCTACGGTCTCCTTTTCTGCAGCAAAATCCAGAAAATCAAAACCTGGTGTGCTAGCTGTGGGGTTTTTTTTAACCTACTATTTATACTTTAATAGCTATTAAAGTGAGGAAGAGCTTACTGTGTCACCCCTAATGTCACAGTGTATTTCCCCCCTGGTATGAGCCCCATATTCCAGAAGACACTGCACTATAGGTTAACACCGCTGCCTCCAGCAGCTCCTGGGAGGGTCTTCAGTGGCCTCCCCCAGGCACACCCCAGGCCTTGTCACAGCTGTCAGGGAAAGAGGCATTCATTGTTTTCTGCTAAATTGTGACAAATGGAATCACAAATAGGGTCACTCCAGCATCTGTCCGTCCTTCCAAGTTTTTTGTCACCCACAGTAGAATGTTCATCACGGCAGTTCTTTGTCACTTTACAAACTTACCCATCTAACAACCTGAGAGCAAAACCAGAAGCTGTGTGCCCTGCACTAATTTGTAACTTTCCAAGGCGTGAATTTTAATTTGTACACCTTCAGGCTGGCGAGGGGTCTTAGCAGACCTCTCTGCATTCATATCTGTGGCCTGTTTTCTGCTCATCACATTAAAAACTTCAAGAAAAATGACACTGAAAAGGAATGCTTGTGATGGAATTTTTAACAGTGTATGTGTATAAAAAATGAGAATATTGAAGAAATAGCAGAAAACAGACTTTCTAAAGGATCTGAAGGGGCAGAGTGGACCACTCCAGTTTTTGCCATTCACCTCCCATTCACTTTCTGGCAACAGTCCCGATTTCTTCAGGACATGCAGTCTTTCCCCACTCCCAGCCTATGCACTTTCAGGTGAGGTTGACTCTACCCACGCACCAAGCCTGGGCAGGTGACTAAGGCCTAAATCAAAGCACCACATTCCTTGGGGATCACACAGCCCAAATAGAGCCAATGGAAACAATGGGTCTTGCTGGGACCTTTAAGGGAACTTACCCTTTTAGTGCTGGACTTGAATAATGGAGTCTGTGGGCCTGAAACTGATGGCAGCATTTTTGCTGCCACTTGGAGCCTGAAGTCAACTCTAAGAAGAGCAGAACCGAGTGATGGAGAGGGACTAGGACGTAGTAACATCACTGAGCCCTGGACCAAGCCGTATCTGAAGCTTACATTTCCCGTCTTTTACTTACTGGGCCAATAGATTCTTTTCGTTGATTTTTCACATCGATTTGCAACCAAAAGATCCCTTAGTAGGACAAAAATTCCCTTCAATTTTTTAGTAATGCTTTATTGCTTTTTATGGGCCTATCATTGATTTATGAATATGGGATTAATCAAGGTCTCAGGACATATCATTCATGAACATTGGAGCTGACTATTCTTTCAGAGAATTAGTCACTGTTCCCTTGATGTGTTCTTTACTAATTAACAATTACTCAGTTATGAATGCTTCCAGCCACAAGTAACAGAATATCCAACTGAGAGTGGCTTAAACCATTAGTCTCCCACAACAACTGGGCTGCAGGTTAGCCTTCCCAGGGATGGTTAGGTAACTCAATAATGCCACCAGAGACCCCAGATCTTTCTGTCCTTCCTCTGCCTGCCATCCTCACATGTTGGTGAGTCTCCCCTCATAGTCGCAAGATGACTGCTGCAGCACCAGACATCATATCCTCGCATGACAGTGTCCCATCCATGCAAGAAGGAAGAAGCCAGGAGAAAAGGGCTTTCTCCTCATAATGCTCTCTGCCTCTTATCAGGAAGGCAAATATTTCCCAAAATCACTCACAAAACCCCCATTGTTGTCCAGGACTGGGTTACATGTTTCCCCATAAACCACTCACCAGTAAAGGAGGATGGAATTTCCATGGCTGGCCAAGCTTATCAAGGAAAAAGGGAGATTAGCTCTTGGGAGGCATCTACCACCAAGGACTCATTAATCTACCTTCACAGAACCAAGACTAACATTAACTTATAAGAAGAAAAAACACCAGGCAGGTAAATTCCAATTTTACCCAAGCCAAGGTCAGCGTTCTTCTTTGCCCTTAAAATAAGATCAGCATAAGCCGGAGGGAAAGGCACCAACGTTAAAATCTATATTTGGATCCCCTGGGGCTGGGCCCATCCTGTGGCAACTTCATCTGCCCCCTGGCAATGAATTCTAAAAATATAGACCTTTGACAGTCATGTATTTTAAATAGCAAACTCCACATATATAATCTCCACTCCTTCCTTGCTACAAATTAAATTTTCATGATGAGGAAGGAATGACAGATATATTTTGCTTTAGCAGAACAAGTGAAGGTGACATTTTGAATCTCGGAGCTCATGTTTCCTAGCTGCGTGGCCTTGGGCAAGCTGGTCCCCTTCTCCATGCCTCAGTTTTCTCACCTGAACTAGGGAGGTTTTAATAATAACTACCTCATACGGGAGAGTTGCGAACCCACAGGCAATTTGGTCATTCCCAATAATGAGCTTCTTTGGGGAGAATGTCAGTAGTCTCTAACAATTAGATGTAAATGGGGCCAGGGTCTCCTCCCCATAACCTCCCTTCTAGGTTACAATGAAAGTTAGTTTCAGACTGATTGTGCCCCAGATATAAACAGAGCAAAGTGGCACAAAAACAGTCACACAGCTCTTCTGAAAACTCGAGGAAGTCTCAGCTGTCTTCTTTTCAGGTGCTTCAGTCGCACTTGCATGAAAGGTCAATGTCATTCAAGGTCAATGTCCAAGGCCAACCCTTAGATGCCGACAGTAAGACTCCTCCAAAGCACTAGCTGGACTGGGCCGGCTCAGAATCAAGCTCGGGTCATCATTCCAAAGGGCGTAGACTGTTTGTTGGACCCCCGGTATATTCCTCTACCTGCTTGTACAGTAGGGAAGTCCTGGTTTCATACTGCAGGCCAGTCTCACACATAACTCACCAATGGAAAGCAATTTCCCTCATCTGTTATGCTATTAACAAAAGCCCCTGGGTTTGTACGTAAAGGTAACTAAAGCCTGCAGTACCTACCTGCAGAGAGCACCCCTGGGAATAATGTTTCAAATACGGATCACCTCTGGGTGTTTCTTCCCAAGTGGAACGATTGATTGCTCCTAGAGCGTGGGTAGTAACTACCTAATCCACACATTCACGTCTAATAGTCTAGGCTGAAGTATTTTGAACTGTGTTAAGACCACAAACAAGGAGAATTACTAGGTAATGAAACAGCCAGCACATGGACAGGAAGAGAGAAAGCAGGAAGCCAGCCCCTTCTTTTCCATCCTCCCATTACTATCCTAGAATCCAGCTGAAGCCCTCTTCTTCTTGCCATTTCCTATGTCTGAAACAGCAGCATTAATTATTTGTTCCTCTTCCTCCTTGAAAGCCATCTCAGACTCCCTTAGTTTCTCATTCAAGACTCTCCACAATCTGATCCAATCCTGTCTCTCCAACTCCATCTCCCACTACCCACATCAACCAGAGAGCTAAGTGTGCCTTTGCTGGTATCGTGTCCTTTAACCAGGGTGCCATCCCCACTCCCACATCAGAAGCCTGCCTAGCCTTCAGATGCCACCTCTTCCACGGAGCCTTCCATGATCCCACAGCCAAGTCAGTGCTGAGAGTGCAGGGCCTGAAGGAAGACTGCCTGCAATTAATCCTGGGTCCTAACACATAGCTGCTGAATGACTTTACCTCTCTGGCCTTCAATGTCCTCATCTGTAACATGGACGTGATGAAAATACCTACTCCACAGACTCACTGGGGGTTCCTATGAGATAATACATGTAAAATGCTTCACGTAGTCGCTGGCACATAGTAAGAGGCCAGGACATGTTGAGGATTACTGAAAACAAAAGGCAAAAGCAAATCCCTGTCCCTTCTCACTCGAGGGAATTGTCACTGCTGGCTTGTGCTCCTGACCCTCTCCTCTTCCCTTCTCTCTCTCAACAGATGATATCTTTGTCATCTTATTGAACGTGAGGTTTTCTCAACTCATAAGTAAATCAGAAATGAAATGTACAAACTTTCAGTTGCAAAATAAATGAGTCACAGTATGAAAAACAATTAAATTCCCCACAGTGTGGGGAATATAATCAATAATTAATATCTTTGTATGGTGACAGATCATAACTAGACTTATCACAAAAAGTGAAAAGAAAGGAAATGTATAGTTATAAATAAAAATAATCCCAATGGAATCATCAAGACTCTCATGATCAAAACACATTTTAGGCCTTCCTCTCTTTTCATGACCCATCCAATAAAAATACACACTTCGAGGGCTTCCCTGGTGGCGCAGTGGTTGAGAATCTGCCTGCTAATGCAGGGGACACGGGTTCGAGCCCCGGTCTGGGAAGCCACATGCCGCGGAGCGGCTGGGCCCGTGAGCCACACACTGAGCCCGCGCATCTGGAGCCTGTGCTCCGCAACAAGAGAGGCTGCGATAGTGAGAGGCCCGTGCACTGCGATGAAGAGTGGCCCCCACTTGCCACAACTCGAGAAAGCCCTCGCACAGGAACGAAGACCCAATACAGCCAAAAATAAAAAATTAATTAATTAAAAAAATATATATATATATACCCTTTGAAAGTTCACCTATGCCCCCTTGCAGGAAGTGGCTTTCCACTCTGACCAGCCTGAGGCCGTACAGGATGGTGGTAAAGGCCACAGATGCTAGGACCAGACTGCTGGGCGCAGATCCAGCACCTACCCACTGCGTGCCTCAGCTTCCTCATCTCTCAACTGGAGACAATGGTAGAAGAAGTTTAAATGAGATGGCAAGTGCTTGTAAAGCTCTTGGAAGCACCCCTGGCTGGAGCAGCAGGGTACTCCATAGAGCTCCTGCCGTTATCATCCACAGAAGCATCTCTTACAGTCAAGGCAAGTACAACATGCAATGGAGAGAAGGTTCTAGAGAAGGACTTGGGGGGCACCTGGGACAAAGTTTTATCTTGGGCACCAGCTTGCTCTGTGTCCTGGAACAAGTCACCTTGGCCCGCAGTTTCCTCATCTCTAATCCAAGAAAATTGAAATAAATGATATGAAAAGTCTACCTAGACCTAAACGTCTACTCCCATGTGTCCAGAACTGTGGAGGGTCTGAGATTTTTGCCCTACTTGCAAGCTAACCCACGAGCCTGCCGCAGGTTCATGAGTGTTGGAGGAACACACAAGACTCCCAGGTCAGAGACCGAGGACGTTATTGCTCACAGCGCGGCAGGCAGTATGAGCTTCATTTTCGTAATGGTCTACGAGCAACTCTGCCCGAACTTTGAGGTAGACATTATTTTACTGGACAGCAAACAAACTTACCTTCTGCTCCAGAGGAACACATTATCTCTATATTCCAAGTCTGTTCGCCAGACAAACATCCTTGAAAAGAGGGTCTGGGACAAAAGCCCTCAGAGCCTCTGCTCACCAGACGTGCAGAAACAGCAGAAACCCATGGAGAATGTATCAGTTTCTTCCTACCTCCCCTCAAGCTTGACAATTCAGTTGAACTCCTCATCCTGCCCTCAAAATAGCTGCTCTTAACATTTATGTTTCTCCTGATGGTGAGACCACTCACCCTCTATCTCCTCCCTTCCCACTATCTCCACCTGCATGGACTGCTGTGACCTCTCTCCTGAAACCTGTACGTTTATCATGGTCTCTCTTTTCAAGAGCACAGCTCTGTGTCTGCCCCTGATGAAAAACTGCCCATGCCTCCCCACTGCCTCCTGGCCTAAGTTCCAACTCCTTCCAGATATGACATTCCTTATTAAATAATGAGTATCTTGAAACCAGGTCTTATCTATTTTTCCAGCACTTAGAAATAAATATACACAGAATAAACTGCCTAAGGGGACTCCAAGCCTTCCAGTCTTTAGATTCAAAAGATGTAAATGTCCGCTAAGCATGGGACATAATATTAGAGGAAAATAACAAGCAGGAATAAGCTATTAAACAGCAGAGTTTCCTTTTTAATGTTTCTTTAAAGATTTTTATAGGGGTGGGGAAATGGAGGTGTGGGTGTTTGTATTTGAGGGTTTTGATCATTTATCTATTCATTAGCTACAGAAAACTTTGTCCAATCAGAATCTGCCTCAAACACCCCAAATGCAGGGCTGCTCCATGGAAGGATCAAGGGACCCACCCAGGGCGTCCCCTTTCCCATGGCTGCTGGGAGGGGAGAGGGCTGCTCCGTGGTACTCTGAGGCCCAAAGAGTTGAAACCCTACACTCAAAGGAAAGGCGCCTCATAAGTGGACCAAACATAGCGTTCTCGGTCTGACAAGTACGACTGTACTTTTCGGGGTAAAGAGGACAGAACATTTCAATTCAGGTCTGGTCTTTAAAAAAAAAATGCAAGACATATGGAGCAAGGATAAGGAGCTCCAAGGGAAGAAACAGCCATTCCTTTCTAAGCAATCTTCACTGGCTACAAGAGGGATGACCCCGTGACCCCTGTTGATCCTGTTACCCGGGGTCAGCACACACCTCATTAAAAAAGAGTCAATTTCAAATAATGGGCACTTTCCCCTAAAGACCCAATATTCTTTTGCCATTCCTATTGTGTGTTGTTCAGAATCCTTTGGGCTTACTGGAATTTCCCTGAAACGTTTCCGATGCCTCAGGCATCATTTTTAAAACATTAGAATTTTAAATCACAGCTTCGGGAGAGAGTGGCCTGTATCTGGCTCTCCGCCCTGGCCCTAGTCTCATGCCACCTAAAACAGCTTGGCCTGCCATCCTGAAGCAAGCTGTCAACTCTCATCTGAGGAAGGACAACCAGATCAGCCGCCCTCCCTCCCCTTTCACCCCACATCAAAGCCACAGAAATGACTGCCTGCGTTGTTGAAGCAGAGCTGGGCCGGAGCTGGCTTATGAAGGCTCATGAGAACCCATTCTGCGCGTCTCTTCCCAAATCCGTGCTCAGTGACATCACATGGGAAGCTTGAACACAGTGTGAGTATTTACACCGAGGAAATCAGCAAACACTACAGACCAGAACTTGCCTCTGCCCCTCCCCCAGAGCCACTGGTTAAACATTTACCAGCACACCACTGTTTATTTGACAACTAGCCACAGCCCTTTTTCATCTCTGCTTCATCAGCACCGATAAAGAGAAGCTCGAACGGCCCCTGATTTCTGCTGTGCTGCAGTTACAGTAAAACCTTCATGAATTCCACCAAATTAAAGAAGCATGACCTCTCCTGTTGAGAGCTCCGACCGCCTTCCTTTTATCAAGCTCTGTCCTCTAGAACCATCTCTCATTTCATCCATTAAGGCATTTCCTAAGCCTTTCCCCTCAAAATGCGCAATAAAACAAACTGGTCTTTATTGCTGTCTCTCTCCAGGCCCTCTTGAAATTACATTTTCCAGTCTATAGCAATCTCCTCCGCCCCGAGGAAGCCTGGGAGAGGAGCGCCAGGTCTGATCAAGTTTCACTCTATATTTTCATTTGCAGTCTTGCATGGACTCCCATTCAAGAACTACTTTGCTTTCCTTCTGCTAAAAATCCTCAAGCTGTTGGACGGGCTTGCCTCGGGCCCACCGGGGGGTTACCCTGCTTGATGGGTTCCCCGACTCTGCAGCGCCTTTTGGGTATCAGGGAGGCACTCTCTGCAAAGCAGTGCCGCTGATTTGTGCAAATCAAGGACACTGAACAAGCTCTGCCGTGTCCCTAAAGGTCGTGGTCTATCCCTGGGACTGTGCCAGGACAATGTGCCTTCTTCCTCGTCGCAGAGAAAGAAAAGCACCAAGTAGTAAACAGACAGGAAGCCACCCCCACGAGCACTAAGCTGATTGTCATTAGCACCTTGAACACGCCTTCCAGAAAGCCTCGGTCCCACCACCCCAGTTGGTACACCGGTTCCACCTGTAACCAGGGCTTACCTGGAAGCTGGACATCCCCTTCTGCCTGTTGCCATGAACTTCAGCAATCCACCTGGCTGCTAGGAAGCAAAGTTGTCCTCAGCCCCCAGCAGCTCCTCTCCACAGCCCCTCACTTGTGCTGTCTGATAGCTACTAGGTGTCAGCTTATAACGGCTTGAGCACCTGCCTCTCAATGAGAAACTCCTGATGACCAAAAATCTTTCACAGGGCTTCCCGGGTGGCGCAGTGGTTGAGAGTCCGCCTGCCCATGCAGGGGACGTGGGTTCGTGCCCCGGTCCGGGAAGATCCCACATGCCGCGGAGCGGCTGGGCCCGTGAGCCATGGCCGCTGCGCCTGCGCGTCCGGAGCCTGTGCTCCGCAACCGGAGAGGCCACGGAAGTGAGAGGCCCGCGGACCACAAAAAAAAAAAAAAAAAAATCTTTCACAGCCCATAGGAGTGGAGATAAGCTGGTGGACTTTGGTCACTGTGACAGGCTGGTGGGATGGAGAAAAGGGGATAGATGGAGGCGATGGAGCCCTCGCCACTCCTCAAATCACGCAACGTAAGTAACAACCTTCTCCAGCTCCACGTGGGACCCACCCCTGTGAAGGACTCCATGTGGTGAGAATTATTTACATCCCAGCAGGCAGGGCATGGAGCGTGCACTTCAGCTCATCAGAGGCCACGTTTCGCCATGCTTTGGGGTCAGAAGAGAACCCCTAGGACTGGCTTCTTTGACATTTTCCCGACCAGCAGGTTGAGGGTCAGGCCAGCCTTGACCTCGCTTCTGATGGGTGTGGGCAGAGGTAGCGGGAGCTGAAGTGGAGAGGCGGGGCACGCGCGTGCACACGCATAGGTGTGGAGATGTGTGTGAGTGTGCACCGATGTGCTCAGGAGCTGAGGCAGGGAGCACGTGGGCAGGCGTGATCCGACAGGGGCTGAGCTGATGGGTGGATGCAGACAGACAGAAGGTCACTCACTCCCCCGTGAATCATCAGAAGTCCCAACTGCGTCACCAACCGAAAGACGGTAGAAACCTCTAATACGGCGAAAGCCACGGCAAAATTACCCTCAGCCTTGCTGGAAACCAGCTTTTCAGTAAAACCTCATGTACTTATTTGTCTCTGAACGCTATCCAGCCCCATTTTTTCCATTCAAAGAACTTTCAAATCATTTCCTTTTGCAAACATCGTTTGAATGGGTGCATAGTGTAGATATTGTGCTGGTGGTCATGCTTTCTGGGTGTGCATGTGTATGTGTGTGCATGTGTGTTTAATCACGATGCTTGCCCTCTTTCTGTGCTTGAAACAACCTTTTACGGGCGTCAGTACACAAGCCAAGTCACAATTTGGCAGCCCCGAGGAACAGCTTAGCACCATGATGTACCCACCCAGCTCAATTCTGAACCACCAGAAAAAAATAGCTCTGTACTCGGTCCTGGGCTTTGGGATGAAAGCAGGAATTTTCTGACCCACAGAACAACCTCAGAACCACGGTGCCAAGCACACAGGAGAAAGAGCAGATATAGCAACTTGGTTGATCCTCCTCAGCTGTTAAAAAAAAAAAAAAAATTAGAGTCCTGATGGCCAAAAGAACAATCCAGGCCCTAAATACTCACTATGGCAAAACTATTTAAAAGAACTTAGATACACAGAGTTCTAGTTTTCAATAGTTTTGGCCAGGGCTGGGGAGACCTTCTGTCCATGGTGGTGGTATCTAGAGCTGAAAGGGAGTTCAAAACTATGAAGACTGTAGCAGGTGCATCTGGAGAAAAAAGGGGAGAAGTAAGGAGGGGATGATCAAAAGTGGCCGCTGGGTGCAGGCTTTATTCTAAGACTTGACCTGGGTGATACTGAGGCCATAAAATCCAGTGTTTGCTTTGTGGAAATTCACACCTCTGTGTGCATTCCTGGATCTACATTATCTTTTTCTCTAATTTTTTTTTCCTTAAATTGTTTAGTTCCATCCCTCCACATTGCAGAAGAGCAAACTGAGGCCCACACAGCCAAGTTAAGGGAGCGTGCACAGTTAGAATGGGGCAACTTCATTACTAGTATAGCTCTCTGTCCGCCTTAATTTAGCATGTAATACATGCCTGGCTGCGTTATCTGGGTTTGTGACATGTTTCTAAATGGATTAGAAACCATCGCTAAGGACTGTGTCTTAAGCTTCATGTTGCACATAGGTCCCTACACACACGCGCGTGTGCACACACACACATACACTGTGCTGAGATCACAGTAGATGCTATTATTTCATCCTGGCCTATATACCCGGCTGAGCATTCCCCACTCGCTCTGGTTCGCATGAAGGAGCAATCCTGCTCTAGCCAAGCCCCCCAGGGCCTGCCCTTGAGGTTGTTCTCTTCTGGTCTAGTCTCCCGGCTTCAACATCCGCCAGTGGCTCCTCTGCTTTGGAGACCTACAGGACTTGCAGGTTCCTGCTCTATCCCCTCTCCACTGGTTCCTGTGGGCATCCTCACTGCCCTGGATGAGAAACTGCTCACACTGGTCCAGGTCCCCCCACCCCCGGTCCAGCCAAGGCCTATCCATTTCCATGAGTGGGTGTGGATGGGGGTAGAGGGGAAAGAGAGGGGTTTCAGTCAAGTGATGGATCAATAATTAGGAACTGATCACACTCAGAAGCTAAGCTAAGCTGGATAGCTTCAAAGCTAGTCAAGTGTCCGAGATGCTGAAGCACTGGGAAAGTCTTTTCAGGAAACACAACACAGATTCCTTAAGAAAGAAAGGGAAAAAAAAAAAAAAACGGGATGGAACGGGAGCGGGGAGGAACTGAGCCGCAGAGCATCAGCGTCCAGGAGGTGAGCTGAATGCACTGTTGGCTAAGGGTGGGGTGTGGGGGGAGCCCTCTCCTCTAAAGTTTTCCTACTTTGACTTCATTCCCAGCTGCTCTCAGGAACAACAACAAAATAAAACAAACAGTGAATACCGTTAGCAACCAAGAAAACGTACATTCCTCGGGAAGAGCTTTGCCTGGTCTGGGGGACTTCGTGCCCCATAAAGGATGGATTTCTGAAGAGCCAGGAAAGACTTATTCGTGTAAAATGCAGAAAAAAGCTGACTCCTGTGATACTTGGGATTTTTCCATGTAAATACTCTCGTATACACCCCCTGATCAAACATTTGTAAATCTGGGCTTTCTTCAACGAGGGCTTGCCTGTACTTAGGAAGGTCACCTCGGCTGCTAGGAGCTCTGAAACAGAATCTAAATGTCGGCCCTTCCACATTGATCTTTGTAGGCATATTCAGCTTTTGAAAGTGGCTCTAGTCCCTTGAAATGTCAGGTTAATAGAATCCAGGAATTTACGCCTGACCTCCACCAAGCCAAAGACCACGGGCAGGATTTTGGCCCGTGAAATTCAGCAATAATGTTGACACTCTAGATTGCTACTTCTCCTCTCTGTTTTCTTAGCAATGAAATCCACAAACCTTCCATTTCTGAACCTTTGCCCAGTTTGGGAAGCGGAGCCATCAAACTGAACTTTATCTTGTGCGGGCTAACAGGTTTGAATCCAAACACAGCAGTCCTGTATACCTACCAAGATTTATTATCTATTTATGTCCACGTTTGTGCTGACATAGTTTTAACAGCCTCTGTTTTACCAGAAACCATGCAGACCCAGATATTGTGGTTTTGACAACGTTGATATTGAAAAGAAATATGTTATTTCTCCATTGTTGCTTTGGAATGAAGTGACCACATGTGAGTCTGTTTCTTGTAAATTTAGAGGTTGCTCAGTGTAAGAGGAGGCCTCCGCCAGCCCCTTCATTTACAAAAGAGGACACATGCTCAATATCACACCTTGTCACTAGCAAAGGGCGACCAGAACCTCTGTCCAGAGTCCCTCATGCCCCGCCACATTGCCCACTCCACCTAGCACATAAAATGCAGAGAAAGGTATTTCCCAGAGGGTGTGTTGCACAGCTGTCACGCTCACAGTGCTGACACTGTGGAGGACCAGGGAGTTTGCCATCCAGCATCTGCACACCCTGTTCCTCATCTGAGCACCCAGCAATCAATTTCACAGAGAGCATCAGCGGTTCTACCCAGAAGCTCCATTCAGCATCCTGCAGAGAGCCCTGCCTATGGGGAAACCCTAGTGTGGTATATAAATCTCCAATATCCATTGGTACCCAACACCCATTCTGTCCTCCTTCTTAGTTGCCTACTTGAGTTGCAGAGGCCAGAAAGTGAAAAACTACATTTCCCAGACTCCCCTGCAACTAGGATGCCAGATTTAGTCTCAGCCAATCAGATGCAAGCATGTATGATTAGGAAGATAGAAGTAGATGGAGCTAACACTTTGTTGACTCTCCCTACTGGTAAGCTTGGCCTTGGAGCCATTTGGCTTCTCTGAGCAGTGCTCAGAGCTCCAGCTTCACAGGTGTCAGGAAGCACGGTATGAGGCATCCACTTCGCTGATGTGCATCATAGCAGATGCGGCCCGGTTCTGGGGCTGGTGGAAGCAGTGGTGGCCTCCTGCTTAGGGCAGCTTCTGGATTGCAGGAGCCAAGGGCTTCCTTTTCACAGAAGGGCCCCTATCGTCTTGGCAGTTGTTCTGCGCTGCCAATTTGGGGCTTGTTCTTGAATAGTCAACCTAGAGTCTGTTTCTTCAACCTTCTCAAAAATTCTGTAAGCCATTTAATACTTTGGGGAAAACAAGGCAAAACACTAAAGATGTCCCCCATCCAAAGTGGGAAGCTGGACTTAAAGAAGTAAGCATAGGGAATTTCCTGGTGGTCCAGTGGTTAGGATGCCATGCTTTCACTGCCGAGGGCCCAGGTTCAATCCCTGGTTGGGGAACTAAGATCCCAGAAGCCACACACAGCCGGAAAAAAAAAAAAAAAGTGAGCGTCCGCTGGTCTACTGACCCTTTCCAGACTTGATAACATTCAAATGAGGTGTCAGACTGACCAATACCTTACCAATATTGCCAGGTTCAGATATCAGCTGCAGAGGCAGCAGCAGGGTGACAATAGGACCCTAGACTTGGAGACTCTGGGCCTAGATGTCACTCCCAGTTCTGTATCTTCCTACTTTGGTGACATTGACCTTCAGTCTCTTAAAATCTTTGCGCCTTCGTTTCTTTAGTTGTAAAAGTTCACAGTCCTGCCTGGCCCACAGGTTCTTCTCAGATTAAGTGAGAAGGCAGGACCTAGCACAGCTGTAGACAGAGCACTCCAGTCAGCAGGCTGCTTGTGGTTGAGGTGACGAAGCCCCATTTAATATACATCAGCAAGAAGTGCAATACAGTGGTTGGTGGGCTTTGAGGAGAGTTCATGCAGCGAGCACGGGAAACGCAGAGATGAAGTGGGTATCTCTCTCTCCATCTCCCTTCTCTGCCAGAGTTTCCCCATCAGCACATTTTTCCTGCTCCAGACTGGCTTAGAGCTTCAATCACACAGAGGAACTGGCTTTAGTGCTCTCTCTGGCCCCGGGCAGCCAATTGCCTTGCTTTGCTGGGGACTGAAGGGATTCCCAGGACATGGAACTTTTAGGGCTAAAACTGGGAAAGTTCTGGGCAAACTGGGACAAGTTGGTCACCCTCCTCCATTCTCACATCCAAAAGTAAGGGACTGATTGGCCCAGCTTGGGTCAGGGTCTACCTAATACCCACTGACAGTGGCCAGCAGGGCAGGTCATACTAGAACATGTTAGTCCCTGCAAGAGCCATGTGAATTCAGGGGACAAGATGTCCCCAGATAATAAGGAAGGGGGGAGACACCACACAGAGAATCCTATAATCCTGTCCAAAGTGGAGACTCAAAGAAAGATCCTACATTCTTTCATGTATTTGACGTGCATTACCACGGCCTCATTTGTGTATAAGACAACACCAAGGAACTCAATGCAATCTTGACCTCAGAAAAATGCAATGGATTTGCGTTTCAAGGTCAGAGCAAAGGTAAAAAATCACATAGAGTCAAAAACAGCTCCCTACCTCTAAGCCTTGTCATGTCACTCAGCACAGTGAGATGCTCCCTTCAGAGAGGTGAGCAGGAACTAGAGCCAGGGGAGGAACAGTAGATTCTCACCACCCACTGCAAAGTCACTTCAGGGCACGGACTCAATGGATAACAGTGGTGGACAGTCCTGCACAATCGAAATGGCTATTCCTCCTCTGCCCAGAAGTGGCAGGCAACATGGTGGTTTCAGATGTTGGAAGGTTATGAAATACACTTAAAAGATTAAGGCTCTTTGACCCTAGAGGAGCAAACAGAAGAGTTAAATAGCACTCAGCTTTCAGAAATAAAAACCATGTAGTTGGATGAAATGGAGCATTTATCCTCCACAAAATAATTTTTTTTTTTTTTGGTCTTCTCACGAAGAAGAATTTCCAATGGCGATTTTATATTATTCATTAGAACAAGTCACCACAGCCAATACCCTATACAGACAGAGACAGCGGAAGGCCCATCTTGCCTGGTTGAAGGCACATCATTCATTCCTATCCAAACAGTCCTTCAGGCAGCAGCGCACACAGCAGATATTCAGGGCAACAAAAGAAGCTTAAATGGCGGAATGCAGATTTGAACAGAAAAGCGTCACCAACAATTTAAATTCCTTTCCTTACTGCAGCTGGGGAATCAGGCCGTTCCCCGAGCTATTTCAAACAGGGATGAGCTGCTGATTTTACAGAAACTTGTGAGGGTAATTTGCACTTGGGATTGGCTTTTGCTCTTCATCCCGTTATGTGTGAACAGGTGGGAAGGAGGTGACAGTGTGTTCCTACCCATCCCCAGCTCTGATCTACTGGCCCCATTGGAAACCTGTTCTCCACCGAGACCATTGCTCCCTACGGCCTCATCTCAAAGGAGTTCTGCGCAGCTTCCACACCCAGTGCAGCTTTCTTGGAGCCCTCCTTAACCCGCTAGAGGTTTCCAGACCACCATCCTTAGGTAAATAGGTTTCTTTCACCCCTCTTGCCTGTTCCCGCCTTGACGTCCCACAGCCCGCGTGGTCATTCCATCACTCTCCCACTCCAGCCCAACCCCACTGTTACCCTGGAAGAAGCTTCACAGGAGAGCATGGGAACAGCCCTCCTACACCTGCCTTCTCAAATCCTTGACCTCTTACGTCCATCAACTTTATTCTCCACTCCCATTCGGCCACCTGGTGGTCTTCTCTACAGAATGCTCCACCTCTGAAACCACAAAGTCAGACATTCCTCTCTGAGATCCTGGCTTCCTTTCCCTTTAGCTTGCTCTTTCAGTAATTCCCAATACCACACTTATTTGCCCATTTATCGACTCCCCCCCAACCTTTCTTCATCCCTTCATGTCCCTCCATATTCAACTTGGGTTCAATGACTGATTCAAACTTTCCCCTACCAAAACCTTAAATTCCCTGCCCATTCTTCCATCTCTGTCACCAGGTGAAACTTAAACACCAAATCCTCTCAAGGCTGACTTCTTCCCACATGCAACCAGAAGACCAAGCATTGTTGGAGACAATGGGATGTCCGAACAGACGGCTGCCATCATGAAGTCATGCTCACCAGCACCGCCTGGGCCTTTCATTCTGCCTGGCCATCCAACTGTGTCTCCTTGATCGGTTCAGCCTTCCCTTCCCCACAACAATTATTTCAAACTTGCATTCTACTCAAATTTCTCACTTACTCTTCACCCTCCTTACTCTCAGCAGATGACAGAGAAACAAGAAGCCTTAGTAAGAGGAGGATGTCCTCAATGCCCACCTGCCTGTCCTTCCATCTTCCCTCCTCCTATGTAAGTGCTACGTTCCAGCCTCTTCCCCACGCTCTCAGCTCAGCTCTCCTCACCCTGCACCTGCTCTGCATCCTCAACTTCTCTTCCGCTAATGACTCTTCTTGCAGCATTTAAGCTTCTCAAGTCTCTTATATCTTAAAACAAACAAGCCCTTCCCTCCTCCCCTTGTCCCTGCCAAGCCACCACCATACTTGCAGCCTCCACTCATGACCACACTTCTTAAAGGAGAACTCATGTTCCCCAGCCCTCATCTTCAGACCACCTGAATCATAATTATCCAGGAAGCTTTAAAAACTATACAGCAGAAGAAAAAGAAGCTAGAAACCAAAAACTACACAGTATATGATTCCACTTATATGGAATTTCTGGACAAGGCAAAACTGTAAAACCAGAAAGTAGATCAATGGTTCCCTGGGGCCATGGGTGAGTGGGGTTTGACTGGGAATGGGCACAAGGAAACTTTTGGGGGTGATGGAAGTGTTCTAAACCTGGATTGCGGTGATGGTCGCACAACTACATAAATCGACAAACGCTCATCCAACTGTATACTTAAAATGTTTGACTTCTATGATGTACATTATGCCTCGGTAAATCTGTGTGTGTGTGTGTGTGTGTGTGTGTGTGTGTGTGTACAATTTTTTTACTTGGAAAGGAAAGGGAAAAGAAACCTCAAAAGCTCAGGTCTGGGAATTCCCTGGTGGTCTAGTGGTGAGGTCTCAGCGCTTTCACTGCCGAGGGCCCAGGTTCAGTCCTTGGTCCAGAACTAAGATCCCACAAGCCAAACAAAAAAAAAGCCCAGGTCTGGGAGGACCAGGCTGAAGCATAAGCAGGGCGTTTGTGTGAAGCAGTTCGAGTCCTGCCTTTCATACTGGATAAAGATTCTCAAGTTGAGAGAAAGGGAGAGTCTGAAGGGAAGGTAAGTTAGATAACAGTGGGTTTCTAAGAGGGAGCCCAAATCCCCCACCTGCGCCCCAAGATCTGAGTGCGGCAGGAAGATGAGAAAATCCAAGAATGATTTTTGGAACCCTCGAGCGGAGTAACCGATGCCACAGAGCCTGATGGAGTCACCAAGAATGTAGCAAAACTCCAGCCAAAAACATGACTACACCTGTCTTGGCCCTCAGAAAGCTCCCCTTACCCGAGTGTGGTGTGAGAGGAGCAGACGTTTCCACAGTGCCCAGAAGAGCCACGGAGAACATCAGACCTGGGGGTGTCTCAGGGAGATGAATGAGGATGACCCAGCAGCAGGAACACTGGTGACAACGGCCATTTCGCAGACTCCAGCATGAAAGCAGGCTAGTAGGGGCCTGGCCTCCACAACCTCATAACCCTGGTGCCTCACAAGCCCCTAGGCACCAACCCTAGGAAAAGAAGAAAGTTTTCTTGAATTGATGGAGATTCGATTTCTGCCACCCTGAGGTTCAAAATTGGCATCAAGTGGAGAATTTAGCTAAATAGAGGAATTCACCCTTTGTACACTTGAGTTGATGAACCACTATCCGGAGAACTGGGGCATCACCCACAGGCTAGGCAAAGGGTAACGAGCCTGAAAGGAAGCTGAATGTTCCAGCTCTCCCACTGTGAACCACAGCTGGGAATTTTATTTTTCCTACAGTAACATAGAGAAATGACATAAGAGCCTTTGAAAGCAACAAAGGGAGTCAAGGCTTAGCACTGAGGGTTCTTTTTCCTACCAAGTCTAGCTTCATACTTACTGGGTGTCAAAGAATGTGGATGGCGGGGAGTGGAGCGCATTATCTGGGAGAGATAAGGCAGAGCCTGAGAAAGTGTAGCTAGAATGGGAGCTGGGGGCAGTGAGCAGGGAGCTGGCCTCTGAGGTCTGCCCTGGCCTCGGCCACAGTGGGAAGAGTCTCACCCCGAACTCAGGGACCCTGGCCAGGAGGGATCCCAGCCCTACTTAACCCGGAGCCCATCCGAGAGCAGAGTGGCTTGCACGGGGTGAGCAAAAAGCACCCGTCACAAATACAGCAGCCCGGCCTTCCCATGGCCAAGCTCAAATCAGTCCTGAGTCCTAAGCAGGCTGAACCTCAGGTGCAGCAGGAAGAATTCGGGCTACTTAAGGCAGAGATCTGGGGCTCAGCCCTGGTGGTCATGTGACTCTGGTCAGGTGACTTCTCCTCCCAGCCTCAGTTTCCTCTCTGGAAACAGCTGGGTTTGGTGGGGAGAGAGACCAGCAAGGACAGACAGAGGTTATCCATGCAGTTCTTTAGATTTCAAGTTCTGATTCCATTTCAGAAACCAGGCCTCGGCCGCTTCCACCCCGCATCTGAAGAGGAGTTTGTCGTGTTCTCCCAGACACACCTCTCCTCCCATGTCTGAGATTCATGTCAGCGCTCAGAGCCACATGCTCCCAGGAAACTGCTCCCTTGTCCTCGCCCGTCAGCCACCCAGGCGTTGGGGAGGCCATTTTCTTTTCTTCTTACCCTTTGTTGTCAACCAGTTATGCTGGCAGGGCAAACACTAAAAATATTATCTTTTCACAGAGAATACATTGATCAAAAGGTCTATTTCTCTCTTCTAGGAAATAAACCAGGGGTGAGACTCAGCACCAAAACGGACTCTTAACCAAAATGATACAAAATCGACTTGTACGGTCCCAGCATATGAAAACAATCCCCCCCAGCAAGGACTCTCCTTTTTCTCTTATGAGAAAGCATCAGGGCAACACAAATATGTACCCCGGGCCTCGGCAATTCACGAGCACTACCTGCAGAGACTGAAGCTCTGGGTCTGTCTCCCTGCAATCTGAAAACTCAGTGAGGATTCAACAGCTGAGCGACAAGCCTTCCTTGGTGAGTGGGGAAGCATTAGTGGGGCTTATCACCTGGGAGCCGGAGCCCTGAACGCAATCCTGATTCAAACCACAAATCCCCGCGTTAGAGGATACACTTCTGGGCACTTCCTTTACTACCTTTTCTGGGTCCTTTTCCCTTTTCAAAACTAGTTTTTGTTTTTTTGGTTTTTTTTTTTTTTAAGAAACGTGCACTATTCCACTTGGAATTTTTGCTCCAACTGTAGTTTGGACATTTTTTTCTAACTTTCTAACAGCAACCATAAGAAAAATTCACACCAGCACAAGGCTCCTCTTTTGGCAAAACAATGTAATAATTCCAATGGACTCAGTCTGTGGAAGTTGCTATTCTGAAATGGTCTAACACCCACTTTATTAACATTAGGGCTAATTTCTTTTGAAGGGAGTTTAAAGCGACCAGGACTTCGATTCTGGGGTTAATTGGTCTGTTTGCCACTGTTTGTCAGAACTGTCTTTAAAGAACATCTTCAAAGACTGCTCTGATGCTGGCCCCCGCCTTGTCTGAAATGCCTCAAATGTCTTTATCAATGCCAAAAATGCAGTGAGTGAAAGGGCTTTTTACTTAATTATTTCTGAAAACCAAAAAGGGAATTCCATGTAGACAGATAATGAGAACTGACACGGTGAAATTAAAATGTGTGCTCAGGCAAAGAAAGCCAGGAGAGCTGAACTTCTAACTAGAGCCAGCACATAGGGAGTCTGTCCTGCCAGCCCAGAACACCAGACAGAGCCCTGGGTGCTTCATTTTGTCTCTTGGAACAGTTCGCACAGGTTGCTCAGTAACCCACAGGCCAATAGTATTTGGTTTTAAAATGCCAACATCTGTACAGCATTTAAAGTACAATTTTTAATTCACACACATGTCTGGAGACAGGGAAGAAGGTGTATCTTTAAAAAATACAACAAAGTGTATTTCTTTATACTATTCTCCACCCTCCCACCCCCTCCCCTCTAGCACCTCCTGGTTTATGTTGCCACTTTCCACAACTCCTATACTCTGCATTCCTATTCCCAGTATCTTTTTTGGGTAGAAATGAGTAGAAAGGGGGGATAAAGTGGGACAGCTCTTCAGGTACCCAGAAGAGAAGTAGAAAAAGATGCACTTTATTTTAAACACAATCACGAACACTTCTTAACAGAAGAGAAAAATAGTTTGGTCTCCATTTTGCTGAAAATTATGGTCACCGTGGATCCAAGTTTCCTCTCAAGACAGATAAGAATCAGAATCTGTCTCTTGACAACTGCCCATAATGAGGCATTTGGTCTATGTGAAGCCACTATTGACCACACCTGGAGAACTCAACACTACTTCCTTGCCCCCAAAATCACTGAACTACAACCCCAACGTGAAAGCGGAGAAACCAACCAGCAGAGAAACTCAGACACCCGACACCTAATAAGGAGTTAACTTGGTGATCTCCAAACATCCATCACATTTTGAGGATCCTAGCCTCGATTACATCAAGTCCCATATTTACCTGGGCTCTGCTTTTGGCCTTGTCATACAGTTGCAATTTCCCGTCCTTGCCACTGTCTAAATGCCCAGGTATCAATATATTTTCATGTTGTTTGGGTAACAGTGCAACTGAAACCCCCTCAGGGAAATCAGATTTGGAGAGAACGAGGGCAACTCCAGAACAACACCTTTCTTTTAAAAAATCCAAATAGCATTTTGCAAACCGATGCCATCATCTAACTGGCCTCTGCTTGAGTGAATACATTAGCCTTCGCTCCTTCCAGTACAGAGAGGTCAGATTACCTGCTGGAAAGCCAAGGAAGCCCTAAATCATTTGAGGCAAGAAAAAGTAGCCAAGAGAATCTGAGCACAGAGGGGAGCTTCAGATCTCGGTTTAATGTAGGGTCCCCTTAACTGGACAACTTCTGACTTTACAACCAGGAGACCCTCTGGCAGAAAAAAGTGCTGGGTGCTTTGATAAAACAAAAACACACAAACGCATTCCGCTCACCTTTCAGCGTAACCCCCCAACCCTGAGCCAGCCAGTTGCTAGATTTTGGCCATTGGTTTCTGCTGAGCGCATGAGATCTGATTACTGTTATCTCTGCTTGCATAACTACAAATGTTATCATTACTGCTCAACTGATATGGCTCTGTTTTACAAACACAAAGGAAGACTGTATGTACGCTTGCCCTCTCACCAGAAGGGCTGGTTTAAAAGAAAAAAAAAGAAAGAGAAGAAAAGGGAAAGAGTGGAGCTGGGAACCAAGAAGGGTAGGCCTGCTGAATGAGCCTTTCAGAAAGAATTATGTGATAGGTTTTGTGTGTGTGTGCTTTTTAAAAACGCTGCTGCCAAAGCTCAGAATTGAAAAGTATTCAATGGACATCATGTCAGAAACACAATGATTTATTTTGCTGGTTCATTTTCAAACATGAGCTTTCTCCTTATTCCCTGAAATGGGTTTTGGGCCCTTTGGGCCCGAATCTTCAAAATGTGAGGAACAGAAGTTATGCAGAGCGCCGGGTCTGATTCAAGATAAACAAGGATTTGATTATAAATATGACAGTGGCATATCCCTGGCCTCCGAAGAGCCTCATCTGTTTGCCCAGATTGCAGACATTTTCTCCATCCAAAACCGCACGAGGATAGAATCGAGGTCCCCTCTGGCCAGCCCTCCCCAGCACACAAGGCGTAGTTTATAAGCCCGCCCCGCTCCCCCATAACCTGCGGTGTCCAAGGGAAGCCTAGTCACTGAGCTCCTGTACACCAGGGCTTGTACACACATAGCCAGTTCAGGTCTCAGTTCCCGAGTACAAGAGTCAGGAGTACAAGAAATGAGACTGCATTATTTTCCTAGTGCCATCCCACAGAGCTGAAGCTTTGTCACCATTAGTTCCCACTCTTCCTTTGGGATTGCAAGGAATTTCCTGGAGGCACACTCAGGCCTGGGTATGGGAGGACGGCCAAGGAGAAGGGAGGACCTAGTCCTCAAGGGGCCACCTCTCCAGGACCACAGCTCCTAGCAGGACTGCTCTGGCTGGGATCAGAGAGACTAAGGCAAAAACAGCTTTGCTTCAGGCCGTCTAGAACAGAGGTCCCCACCCCCGGGGCTGCAGACCGGTACTGGGCCACACAGCAGGAGGTGAGCGGCGGGCAAGAGTGAAGCTTCATCGGCCGCTCCCCATCGCTCCCCATCGCTCGCATACCGCCTGAGCCATCCCCCCACCCCCATCCACGGAAAAATTGGCTTCCACAAAACTGGTCCCTGGTGCCAAAAAGGTTGGGGACCGCTGCTCTAGAACCTTGTGCCGGATAGTTTTCAACAATGTATTTTTTAAATTGGGATCTAATTCACATACCATGAAATCACCCTCTTAAAGGGTACAGTTCAATGGTGTTTTAGTATATTTGCAGAGTTCTGTTGTAGGAAAAAAGAGGGGCACAAGAGGATGGTCACATCCCAGGTCTCAGGTGAATCCCGGGGCCAACCGCCAAGTGTGGCTTCTTGGCTTTGCACAGGAAAGCAAGAGCGAGCCGTAGTAAAGTGAAAGAAGGTTTATTCAGGGAGATACAGACTCCATAGACAGAGTGTGGGCCATCTCAGAAGGCAAGAGGCCCCGAGATACGGCGCGGTTAGTTTTTATAGGCTGGGTAATTTCATAGGCTAATGAGTGGGAGGATTATTCCAACTATTCTGGGGAAGGGGCGGAGATTTCCAGGAATTGGGTCACCACCCACTTTTTGGCCTTTTATGGTTGGCCTCAGAATTGTCATGGTGCCTGTAGGTGTGTCATTTCGCATATGCTAATGTATTACAGTGAGCATATAATGCGGCTCAAGGTCTAGTGGAAGTCGACTCGTCCACCATATTGGACCTAGTTGGTTCTAACCAGCTTATGTCGTGTCCTCAACAGCTATGTCATTCTTTCAAAGGTTGTGCCCTGCCCACTTCCTGTCTCAGTTCTGCAACCATCACCACTATCTAATTCCAGAATATTTCATCACTTCCAAAAGAAACCTCAGCTATACCTAATTTCAAATTCTGTTTCCTAAAGAGGGTCTCGAATTGTTTAAGCCTCAAGCCCCATAAAAATTAAATCCATTCCTGTATTAAGAGACCTTTTGCAAAGCAATCTTGGGCCAGCCTTCCGCAGCGCAGCCATTTCCAGAACCAGATCCACTGGGTGAGGAGAGGCAAAGAACCCCTGGAACTCAGATCCCTCACTCGCCTGGGGTTTCTGGTTTTGCCACTCCTTCCCCCAGGGCACTGGGAGGCTGGAGTCTCTTCTGAAGGACCCACCAGAAACTAATCTCCCTTCCTTTCCTGAGGTCTTTCCCCAGTCCTGAGAACTACAGGCTTTCGTCCTGTAGAAAAGTTCAAAAGGCAAGAATTTACCTCTTTGTTCTCTGAATTTTGTCTCCCTTCTCTGAGGCTGGGAAGAGAAAGCAATAGCTACCTTATCAAAGGTCACAAAATCACAGAAAGTAATGGTTACCAAAACCCCACCAGGGTTAATTCATCCAATTACTGCCCTGAAACAACATAGCTCCAGGCTTTCAGAAACTTAAAGGTCACTGTCCAGGCACTTCTCAGACAGAGGAGTGCCAAGAGTGATGCCAAGTGACACTGCAGCAGGGACCCTCCTGGAGAATGATGCTACCTCCCCAAGTAAAAAGGTAGCTTTATTATCCATATTAAAAAAGGAAAAAAAAATCTAAGGGTCCCTGTCTCCTTGCTACCACAAGCTGATGAGAGGGTACGGCACCAGGAGCTATGCCTGTGTGAACCAAGCCCTAATTAGGGAGTCAGGGCCCTGGGTCCTGGGCTACCAGGGAATCATTCATTTGGGGTTAGTGACTCACTTTCTCACTCTGAACCTCAGTTTACCACCTACAAATCACTAAGCTTTGGTGCTAACCCTTTGTGAGGTCTTGTTTCCCTTCAGAGCTACGTTTTGTATTTTTATTTGATTTCACCTCATTAAAAAGATTGATAAATGGTGGTGGCATAAAAAAAACCCAGAACAACACTCTAGGGTGGCCTCAGCCAGACACTTGAGGGTCACCACTTGCTCCCCTGGAAGAAGACTGGACAAATAATGGAGCCAGTCCAGGTGGAGGGGCCCAAGGTCAGCGCCCTCTATGTCGGAAAAGGCAGACCTGAGGTTGGAGCCATTACAAAGTGCCCAGATGATAGTGATGACAGCGACAACAATGACAACAATGACGGTAGCAGCTCTCCTGTATTTACTACTTGTGAGGCCCTGTGCTGAACAGTTTCCGTACAGGGCTTTGTTTCCTTCTCATCACCATTCTATGGTGGTGTTATTATCCCTATTTTGCTGATAAGGAAAAAACACAATAGAGAGATTACAAATTTGAGCAAGGTCATACATCCAGGCATTGAGAGAGCAGCATTTTTATCCTGTCTTGCTCTTAACCACTACTGGATGCTTCCTCAAGCAGGCAAAGCCAAGAATGGGCCATCCTCTGGTCCCAGTGCATAGGGATGCCCTTCCTAGCCTGGACCGAACACTGAAGGTCGTTGGGGCCTCTCTCAGGTCAGGACTGAACTTTTACTCCTTTATTTGCAGTAGGGAACTGAGGATATCTGACCTCAGAAGCAACTACTTAAATTATGTAGAGAGAAAAAAAAAAAAAAGAATCCCTACCTCACACCACATAACCAAATAAATTCTAGCTGTACCAAAGATTAAGTAATATATTGAAATCATAAAAATACAATTAAAAAACATAAAACAATATTATAATATTGGAATGGAAAAAGCTATTATAAGTAGCCACTTAACCAAACTGTCTTAATGAAAGAATAAAGCATTTTTTCTAGAGAAGAAAAACAACATCATTAATAAAGCTGAAAGGTAGAGGACGAGTTTATTACAGACAGAGGCCTCATTTGTTTTATGACTGTCTCCTACAAAACAAACCAAACACCAATAATCCAATGGAAAGTATAAGCAAAAGTTAAGAAAAGTTCCTAACAAAGACATTACAAAAGGCTGTTAAATACATTAAAAGTGTACAACCTTGCTCATAATAAGAACATTCCAAATTAAAACTACCCATCTGGTTGGCAAAGATCTACAAGGATCGGCAAGAATGTGGGGAAACACATCCTCACTCAGTGCTGGAAGACAAGGACATCCACTCAGCCTCCAGGGAGAGCAATTAGCCAATCAATCTTTGATCCTACAATTCGACTTCTAGGAACATAGCCTACAAATATGCCAGATGTGTAGGAAGTGATTATATACAAGAATATTTATTGTATTATTGTTTTTAGTAGTAAAAAACTGGAAGTAACCCAAATATCTGAGTAGAAAACTGGTTAAATAAACTATGGAACAGAATGCTATGCGGGTATTTAAAAGGACGCAAAAGAATGAAATTGGATCCTTACCTCACACTGTATACAAAAATTATCTCCACATGGATCAAAGAACTAAATGTAAGAGCTAAAACAATTAATCTCTTAAAAGAAAACATCAGGGTAAAATTTCATGATCTTGGATTTGGGAATGGATTCTTAGATATGACACCAAAAACACAAATAACAAAAGAAAAAAATTGGTAAATTGGACTTCACCAACATAAAAAACTTTTGTGTATCAAAAGATATTATCAAGAAAGTGAAAAGACAGCCCACAGAATGGGAGAAAATATTTGCAAATCATATATCTGATAAGGGTTCAGTATGAAGAACATACATATAAAGAACTCTTCTAACAACAACAACAAAACAACAATCCAATTAAAAAATGGGCAAGAATCTGAATAGACATTTCTCCAAAGAAGAGACACAGATGGCAAATAAGCACAGGAAAAGACGCTCAGCATCCTTAATCATTAAAGAAGTAAAAATTAAAACCACTTTTAATTGGTTTTAAAATAAGAATCCACTTCATACACACTAGGATATTATAATAATAAGTAAAAATGGAAAATAACAAGTATTTAGCAAGGATGTGGAAAGTCTGGAACCCCCACACATTGCTAATGGGACTGTGAAATGGTACAGCTGGTCTGGAAAACAGTTCGATGGCGTGTCAAAAAGTAAAACATAGGATTACCAGATGATCCAGCAATTCCACTCCTAAGCACACACCCGGGAGAGTTGAAAACAGGTATTCGAGTAAAGTCTTACACGTGAATGTTCATAGCAGCATGTTATTCATAATAGCCAAGAAGTGAAAACAACCCAAATGTTCATCAATGGATGAACAGAGAAAAAAACGGTGGTATACCCATACAATGGAATATAACTTGGCATTAAAAAGAAATTAAATATTGATATGTGCCACAGCATGGATGGACCTTAAAAACATTATGTAAGTGAAAGAAGCCAGACACAAAGAGCCACATATTATATGATTTTCCATGTGTATGAAATGCCCAGAAAAGGCAAATCCATAAAGAGAGAAAGAAGATCAATGGTTGTTAGGGGCTGGACGGGGGGGTGATGGGGAATCAGTGCTTAATGGGTATGGAGTTTCTTTTTGAGGTAATGAAAATATTCTAGAATTAGATAGTGGTGATGATCGCAAAACATTGTGAATATACTGGAATCCACTGAACTGTACACTTTAAAGTGGTTAAAATGGTGAATTTTATGTTATATAAATTTTACCTCAGTAAAAAAAAGGATGAGGAAGTCCTTTATGTATCAGTAGAAATAATCTCCAAGATGTATTTTTAAATTTAAAAAAGGAAGTTTACCACTGCAGAACAGTGAATGTACATGCTATCATTTGCTTTCTTCTCAATGCATGAATTGACCAAGTTTTAATATAACTTACCTCCCTGGGAGCAGGAGCAGAGAAAGAGACCCACACCTGGGCTATCTCCAGGCTCAGGGGAGGAACACACCCTCCTCCAAGGAGGATGTAGCTGCTGATTGAGCCCTTGCCAAGGCTGATCAGACTTGTTTACCCAGAGTGCAAAATCAGTCAGGCTGCCCCCACTCATCCACACTCATGCTGGGTCCAGAGCAGGCAGCCACTGTCTGGGGCTCAGTCCCTTTGACACAGCCCCAGAGATCCCATCATAACCAGCCAAGGAGGGGAACCTGGCAAGGTGAACTGGTCACCTTGTGACCAGTTGGAGCCCTGCTGTGTACATTTACTCCACAGTCAAAGCCAACCCCTCAGACAGCCAGTCTGATCCTCCTCAGTTGCTTCAGCTCATAAGAATTGCCACGTTCAGCTTTGTTATGGATTGCATGTTTGTGTCCCCCATAAATTCATACTCTGAAACCCTAACCCCCAATGGGATGGTATTAGGAGGTAGGGCCTTTGGTGGGTGATTAGGTTTAGGTGGGTTCTTGAGGGTGGGGCCCATAATGGGATTAGTGTCCTTATGAGAAGAGAAAGAAACTAAGGGTGTCTCTCCTGCCATGGAGGACACAGCAAGAAGACAGTTGTCTGCAAACCAGGAAGCAGGCCCTCAGCAAACACAGAATCCGCCAGCACCTTGATCTTGGACTTCCCAGCTTCCAGAAGAATAGAAATAAACTTCTGCTGTTTAAGCCACCCAGTCTATGGTATCTTGTTATAGCAGCCAGAATGGATGAGGACAGACTCTAAGAGTGGCCCAGAGAGAGAGCAAAAGATGCCAAGTTCCACATGGCCTGCACAGGTGTGGAGACGGCATGAAGTGCGAGCCCCAGCCCTGCCCTCGGTTCCTGGGGTCCCCTCTGGTGCGAGCATCTTACCATGCCAGGTGCCATTTTAGTGTTAAAAGTTTTTTTATATAGCATGGCTCAAATATATATATTTTTATATAGCATAGCTAGCCAACTACTGATGCTCAATTGGGGAAAAAAATTGTGATCAGTTCCAACACTGGAAGAAATACTGGCTAAAAAGAACTTTTTGAAAGATAGCACAGTACTGTATTTTATGGGCACTTTCAGGTATCTCCAAGGATAATTTTGCTCATGTGCGATTCTCACTTCATGTGATGGCTACAGAACCTAACCCCTGAGTTGGATATGACGTCACTCTAATAACAGAGCACAACCGATTTCTGCTTGTAGAAAATAAGAACCGAGAAAAAGGCACAGTTGTATAAATGCTACCCAAAGTTTCCCCAAACATCTCCCACCATCCCCTCCTACAAGTAAGTACTGGTCACATTCATTATGCAGGCAGGGAGGAGTCTGCATGTGTTCAAAACTTACTGTGTTCCTGGTGATCTACACAGAAATCTCATTGAAATTACATTATCAATAGAAGGTAAGAAATCTTGTCCTCATTTCATTTGTGGGGAAACTGAGGCTCAAAAAGGCTAAATAATGAGCTGAAGGCAAGTGGCAGAGATGATGTAGGTCCCCAATCTGGGAGATCCAAAGCCCACATTCTAGCTGCTTCACCACTTTGCCTTCTTACTCTGGTCAAATCACACTGATTATCTCAGCTCATCTGCTTTTATCTCTCTATGCTAATTTACTTCTTCAATTTACATGCAATTTAGTCCCTTCTAATCAGGCAACTTCCTTGTCTGCAAATGCTCATGGGGAGATTTAAGACTATACTTACCCAGAAATGTGTTGACCTAAACCTACAGCCCAGGCACACATACCCAAGCTGACTCGCTGAGTCCCTGAAACTAAGCAATTGCATGGTGGATGGCTTTCTCCAGTAGCTTCTCAGCCTTTCCACTAATATTTACAGCCTCTTGTGAACCCCATACTATTCTGAATACTGCTCGCATCCAAGACTACCTGCAGCTATTATTATTTTCCTGTCATTGATTTCGTGCTGGGATTTCTAAGTCCCCAATACAGATCTCACGCTTTCATTCCTTTTTCTGTCCTTGGAATGTGAAATATCTCCCAATTTACTACCATCTGCTACCTTAATTAATAGGCTGTTTACCGCCCCTGTAAGACCTTGCAGTGATTCTCTTGGACTCCATCCCTAACTTGGTGCACATTGCAGGCTCTCATTAGTCTTGGTTCATAATTCAGCTTTCAATCTCTTTGACAGCTCTCATCTCTAAGCCAATTTGAATTACATTTTTCTTGTAAAATTTCATAAGACACAAATATGCTTTTTTGGAACCTGGAACAGATTACGTCTACTACATTCCCTCTGTCCACTCCTTTTATAATTTGAAGGGCACCCCCAAATAAATAAATAATAACATCAATCTGGCTTGTCTGATAGAAATTCATGGGTTCTCTCTCTGCATTGGAGCCTCGGGTTTGCATGACTATCTCTAAGGAGTCCTCTCTTCCACATAACATGACTTGGTACATTCCTCCAGCTTCCCTTCACCCCAGCACCCTCATTAGCCAATTTGAATTGCACACAGTGCAATGGTACCCAAATGCATCAACAAAGATATAAATGAATAAAGGGAATGGCTTCACAGCCTGAACTGCCAACATCACTTATAGTCAGAGGTGACTGGTTAGTCATTCAAACTAGAAAACAACCCATCATTAGAATTTCTGTTGTTGTTAAGTGGAATGGTCATTGTTGCAGATGTCCCTTAAAATGCAATCGTTCTGTATTCATAGGTACAGCACACAGAAGTGAAAGGGGGAAGAGGGAAGATCTGCATTTATTGAACTCCTCCTTTGTATCAAGTCCTGAGGTAGGGCTTGGCTTCACAGGTTTGATTTCAGTGATGAGTTTTAAATCTGGCTTCATCAACCTCATCTGAAGATTTTGGTCAAGATGCAGACATCCTGACCTCACTCCGAGGGATTCTAAGTCAGTAGTTTTGGGGTGGGGCTCAGGAATCTGTGTTTTTCAAAAGTGCTACCAGGCACTCTTGTGGTTACTGAGTGATTTGGGGAAGCATTAAATTCTCAAAGCAACCCAGAAATGTCCATTTCAGACATTTTTGTCCATCATTTGTTGGATGAGGGGGAAAAAGAAGGCTCAGAGAGATGAAATAATTTGCTCTGTGTCACAGGCTGGGAAATCATAAACCCAGCATTAAAAACGAGTCTGTGGGATTCTGGAGCCCGTCCTTTCTCCATGAGCCCACAGAGCCTCCATTTTGATGGGAAACAGTTTTTTGTTGTTGTAATTGAAGACACTGAAGCATCATTTTAATGAAAGTAAATACTTTTTCAGCACTGCCAAAAGACATTTAATGTACACTAATGTTCATAGCTGCATTATTCCCAATAGCCAAAATGTGGAAATAACCCAATGTCCATCAGCAGATGAATGGAATATATATATAAACATACCTATATATATATATAAAATTCAGCCATTAAAAGGAATAAAATTCTGACACATGCAACAACATGGGTGAACCAACCTTGAAAACGTTATGCTAAGTGAAAGAGTCAGACACAAAAGTACAAATATTACATGATTCCACCTCTATGAGGTATCTAGAATAGGCAAATTCATAGAGACAGAAAGTAGACTAGAGGTTACCAGGGGCTGGGGCAGGGGGCAGGGGAGGTTATTATTTAATGGGCACAGAGTTTCTGTGTAGGATGGTGAAACGGACTCTGTGGTGATCATTACACAACATTATGAACGTACCTAATGCTATTGAACCGTACACTTAAAATGGTCAATTTTAGGTTATGTGGATTTTATCACAATTTAAAAAGCATGCAAAAGACACCTGGAAGAATGAGAGCCCCTGGAACATGCCCTAAGAGTGAGATTGTGAAGTAAGCCCCCAAGACTTTCTTCTATTTTCCCCTGAAGTTGAATGAAAAACCGATTTCTGGTTAATCAAAGGTTCCGGTTGGTCACGGCAACACTGTACTTTACTCTTTGCTCATTTTTTCCTCATAGAAAGAATGGCTGGGGGGGAGCATTTTGGCGTGTAGGGTATGAAGTCACCCTGTGTGGTGGGGCAAGTGTATCTCCTGGTGCAGCTCTGCAACTCCCCTGAGGGACAATCAGACAGTCCTCTGGTGTACGTGAGCACATGACCCAAGTTCAAGGCTCCTTTTTGGAACCTGGAATGTCTCCCCTGTAAGAGTGCTGTGGCTGGTAGACGTGAGCACGTGACCCAAGTTCAGCAAAATTGAGCCCTTCTCTTGGATATTTTTTTTTAACTCTACAGACTGGAAACATCCTCCTTTTTTTTGGCACCAAGCCCCAAAGATGCAACCCCCAAGGTATGGGCAGCACAGGTCATCCAGGGTGGAGAAGCTTCTGCAATTGCCCGGAGGGGCCCAGTACCTGCTCCTGAGACCCTGGAGCTGACTGGCCCTGGGGCCCACTTCCGCCCTGAGAGTTACCTCTCTATCCCCCTCTATCTTTTGCATAGTGTCTCTCTATTTCTTGAGCAGGTTTCTGGTGTCTGCAACACAAAGTCCTGAACACTATGGCACAGTTTTGGTTAAACGCTTGCTAAAATTTCTTGTTTTTTTGTTTTTTTGTTTTTTTTTTTTTTTTTTTGCGGTACGCGGGCCTCTCACTGTTGTGGCCTCTCCCGTCGCGGAGCACACGCTCCGGACGCGCAGGCTCAGCAGCCATGGCTCACAGGCCCAGCTGCTCCGCGGCATGTGGGATCTTCCCGGACCGGGGCACGAACCCATGTCCCCTGCATCGGCAGGCGGACTCTCTACCACTGCGCCACCAGGGAAGCCCTTGTTTTGTTTTAATTTCTTGTTTTTTTTAAAAAAAGTTTTAGCTTTGGTGATTGTGAGGTATAATAGACAAATGAACGTTGTATATATTTAAGATGTACAACTTGAGGTAGGATTTGCGTATGCATCGTGAAATGATCACCACAGTCAAGCTAATCAGCATACCCGTGACCTCATATAATTACGTGTGTGTGTGTGTGTGTGTGTGTGTGTGTAGTGAGAACACTTAAGATCTACCGTCTTAGCAAACACAAATATACAATAAAGTATTGTTCACTACGGTCAGCATGCTGTATGTTAGATTTTCAGCACTTGCTCATCTTGCGTAACTGAAAGTTTATACCCTTTGACCAACATCTCCCCGTTTCCTCCACCCCTGGCTCCTGGCAGCCACCACTCTACTCAGTGCTTCTAAGTGTTGGACTATTTTAGATTCCACATATGACTGAGGTCAGGCAGCATTTGTCTTTCTGTGGCTGGCTTATTTCACTTAGCATAACCTCCTTCAGATTCATCTGTGTTGTCACAAATGGCGAAATTTCCTTTTTCTTTTTAAGGCTGAATAACATTCTGTTATGTAGATATGTATCACAATTTCTTTATCCATTTATCAGTGGGCATTAAAAAAATAAAAAACATTTAAAGATTAAACACGGACATTTAAAAAACAAAGTTAAATCCTCTGATCCTACGAAAGTCGTTCCATGCCAATTTAAGCAAATTAAAAGTTTCCCTTTGTGAATGAAGTGTCTCGTCTAAGACCCAGGGTGGCCAGCACAGATGATGCTAAGACAAGATGAGAACAGGAGATACAGATGGGAGAATTATGAAATAATTCAAAATAATTAACTTATGTTTTTAATTCAGTTTGAGAAGTTATTTAAGGGAATTTTCTCCTCTTCTATGTTTTTCTAGATGATTTATATCTTCAAGGAAAATGTGATTACATCCTGCAGATCAAAGATACTGAAAAAGGATGCCTATAAAAGAACATTCTAGGCACATGAAAGTTAGGGCTCATGTGCTTCTGCAATGAAAAATGCAATCTGTTCCTTCTGAGAGCAAGAGTGTCCCGTGCAAGCCCAGCATTTGGTTCTAGCAAAGGGAGTTAAAGTTGGAGAAGAAATGCAATGATTGTTGGTCCTCATTTCTCCAGGGCTGTGAGTCTGTTGGATCCCAGGGGACAGTGTGGTGAAGGTAAAAATGAGGCTAATTGAACTTGGCAATGAGTTTAAACACCATGAATCTAGGCATGCAAGTGAATCAACATTAGATGTCCTGAGAGCCAGGAAAAGAGCTGCAGCTTAAAGCGAGATCTGCTGAAGCAACAGGAATGGCGTAGGCTTTAAATAAACCTCAGGTTTGTTAGAAATACTTTTTTTTCCCCTTTTAATAGTTAACCTGACCCCAGCTCAAGAATCCAAGATACTGAGTAAGTCTATTGTGTACCTGGAGAAAACTTTCAAAACCTTAATTACTTATAATCTTGGTTTCAGCAATAATCTCAGTAATGCTGGGATAACCCTCCCCTTTCACAGCTCCCAGATGCCCCAAACCAACACACGTCTTATCTCCAGCAGGAGACTCTGTTTTTTATGATTTTAAAACATAGCTTGGAAGAGTCTCCGTCTTATCTTGGAGCAGAAGTGGTGTCACTTGCCAGCCCAAATATTCTAGTAAGAGTTTGCCTCTCACTCAGCTGCCACAGCTGCTTCTTTCAGCCCCAGCCAGACTCCTGCTGAGATAAAAATACAACTCATTTAGGTCAATGATTAAATGGAAAGTTATAATATTACTAATTAAGTTTGAGCAAATAGAGAACCAAAAAAAAAAAAAAAACCCCAAACAAATTCCTTGAGGGGTCACCTCCATACCTGTCCTCACAAACAATCCCCCCCCATCACTCCTCACCCTGAAAGTAGAAAGTCTCAGGAAAGCCTCCCCCATGCCTTGTCACTAGGGTCTCCGCTTTCAATCTCAAAACAACCACTTATTGTCTCCTAAGCATATTTTTATCTGAGAGCCTGTGTGTTCATTGGACTGTGGAACAAACCTTCCAGAGTCTAGCTCATTTCCTGGGACCGCCAGCCCTGAAGGAGCTGGGGAAGGAGATGCACACTGGAGAAAGAAGTTGGGGAGCCCACACTGAGAGCTATTTATAGTGCATAGGACTCAGGTGTGGCGAAGACGGTAATGCTTCTGAAGATTCAACCAGCTATCGAGGTAAGGCACACTTAGGACAGGGCCTAGGGAACTGAGAGCCAGGCGCCTGGGATGCAAAAGGCTCTCGGGTGCCAAGTCTGCACTTACTGTACCTCCTAAAAACTGGTGCCCTAGGTGCCTCCCTTGCCTTCTCCATCCCAACCCTATGGTCCACACACCCCCAAGGATGGCCATTCTCCCAAGGATGGTTCCGTTCTCCCAACTCGGCTTGTTTAAAAGAAGACTTAGTGGCGGGCAGGAGGGGTGTTTCTTATCATAAGCCAAAGCATGGCTGCCCGAGCTGGTGATCAACTCACAGTGCGTACACCTCAGCCAGCCACATCTTCTGATTCCTCCCCAAGTCACCAAACATCTTCCTGTCGAATTCCTGGCTCGAGTCCCAAGCAGCCTGGGCAGAAGAGCTGGGGCTCCCTCCCAGATCACAGTACAGGAGATTCCCCAGCCACAGATGCACAGTGTTCTGGCTTCATTGTGCTTCAGTGGGGCTATTACCCCAGTGATGATGGGCTGACAGTTCTCAAGTAATTAAACAACCCCAGGAGTCTTTAAACAATCCTCTAATTACTAGTCTCACCACCAGAATTATACCTTCCAAATCCTAGCTGATGCTACCGTAGACTTTTGGGAGCTACAGACGCAGACGATGGGAGAAAGATCCCAAGAGAACGTCTCGTCTGGGGTCATGATGTGTGAGTGGGTACAGTTTCCCAGGGTGGTGGCACAGTCAAGACAGCAGTTCAGGGCTTTCCTCTGGGCCATTCCAGCCCCCAAACCACAAAGACCCTCTGCTAAGACCCAGACTGGCAGGGATGTTTTGTTTTGATTTATTTTGTTAAGAGCAGTTTTACGGTTACAGAAAAGTGATCGGAAAGTACAGAGAGTTCCCATATAACCTCTCACTCTCTCCTCATTCCCACATATTATGAACGTCTTGCATTAGCGTAGTTCATTTGTTAAAACTGATGCACCGATATTGATACATTATTATTAACTAAAATCATAGTTCACGTTAGGACTCACTCTTGGTGTTGTACACCTTATGGGTTTTGGCAAATGTATAATGACCCGTATCCACCATCATAGAATCATACAGAATAATTTTACTGCCCTAAAAATCCCCTGGACCCCACCTATCCCTCCCTCCCCCTAAAACCGACAGGAATGTATTTTGATCCCCACTGTGCTAGAGACATTTGTATCTTTTTCTCTTTTTTCCCTTGAAAATAAACGGTGGTGATTCATTCAGGTCACAGGCTCATCACCAAGCTGAGCTTGCAAACTCTCGGGAAACCTGGTCAAGAACACACCGTACCTCCCGTGTGCCCTGTGCAGCCTGGAGAACCTGGGCCGCTCACTGGACCATAGCAGCCTCTCTCCAGGAGCCCAGGGTCAGAGCCAGACTCAATGGGTGCCCTTTCCTGCTGGTAAAGGATGGATGCAGACTGCCTAGTCATCCTCTTCCTACCTTCACGTTACCCAGTGATGGTTGGGTATGCGTGAAGTCCAGACCGTGCTGTAGATAGACGAGTACCCAGAAATGGTGAGAATGCAAAGAGCAGGCAGAGCTTATCAGCTTAGAGCTGTGATTCTCAAAGTACTGCTCAGGCATCCCCAGGGGTCCCCACAACCTTCTCGGGGTTACATGCGTTCAAAATGATTTCCGTAACAAGACCAAAAATTGTCTGCCCTTTTCACTCTCATTGTCTCCAAAGTGAACAGTGGAGTTTCCCAGGGACTACATGATTTGTATCACAATAGACTGACTGCAGAAGCCAGTACAAGAATCCAGATGTCTTCCATTAAGGCAGGCAATAGTTTTGCAAAATGTAAAATAACGCCACTTTTCGCTCTTATTTCCTTTGGAAAATATCGTTAATTTTCATTGAAAAAGTTATACGTATAATATATAATGGGATTATTATTGTTGATTTATATGAAGTAAATACTTGTGTTTTTTCTGGTTTTATTTTCTAATATGGTAGATGGATAGATATAGCCCAGGTTAACAAAGTTTTTTTTGGAATCTTCAATAATTTTTAAGAATGTAAAGCAGTCCTGAGACCAAAGAGCTTGGTCTGATTTATAGCAAATGACTTGGAGCCAGACAGACCTGGGATGAAAACCCAATTCTGACACTTGGACGAGTTATTTGACGAGTCATTTACCCCCAACCTGTCCACCCACCCACCCAGAACCTTGGCTTCTTTATCTGTCAAATGATGATAATAATGTTTACTTCATGGGATGGTTGCAACAATTAATGACCTGACATATAAAAAAAGCACCTATGGGGCTTCCCTGGTGGCGCATACCGCAAAAAAAAAAAAAGCACCTATGGTCGCTGGCATAGACGAGGCAGTCAATAAACAGTGCAGAGGAGAAGGAGGAAAAAGAAAGTTTAAAACTGAGTTCCCATTCTCCAAATGAATATACAGCATGAGCTCATTCATGTGTCAATACAACTGGGCATGAAACCACAGTAAATATCAAAGGGGACCTTCTCCCTCACTGTGTGCTGCAAGCAATGGCCGGCCGAAGCTGGTGGGCCTTGAAAGATGGGGGAATTTCCGTGAGCAGAAGGAAGGGTATTTCTCTGCTGTTCTTACAGGAAAGTAGAAGGAATGAAGGCTCAGGGGGAGCAGCGGGCAGAGCCTTTCTGTGGGACATCGAGCAGACTAGCCAGCCTGCCCCTACGTACACTCACACACCAGGCACGTGGAATGAGTACGCATAATCAAGCTTCTTGTACAATCATAATATAATTAACAGGGCCTTGGTGTATCACAGTTACCAACCATCTCCTCTGTTGCTTTTTTTTTGTTTTTTTGTTTCTTTGCGGTACGCGGGCCTCTCACTGTTGTGGCCTCTCCCGCTGCGGAGCACAGGCTCAGGACGCGCAGGCTCAGCGGCCATGGCTCACGGGCCTAGCTGCTCTGCGGCATGTGGGATCTTCCCGGACCGGGGCACGAACCCGTGTCCCCTGCATCGGCAGGCGGACTCTCAACCACTGCGCCACCAGGGAAGCCCACTTTTTTTTTTTTGACCGCACCACGCAGCTTGTGGGATCTCAGTTCCCCCAGCAGGGATTGAACCCAGGCTGTGGCAGTGAAAGCCCAGAATCCTAACCACTAGGCCACCAGGGAATTCTCATCCTCTGTTGCTTTTCAACCCTTGTCTGCTTATCCAAATCCCAGGCCCCATCCAGAGATCTGGATGCAATAGGTCTGGGTAGAACCCAGGCATCTGTATTTTTATACACGCTCCACATGTGCAGCGAGAGGAGAGTTCTCCAGTCCAGTCTGGGCAGGTGCCCAAGAAGGGCCTGAGAGGTTCTGCCTTTAAAGAGCGTGCCTGTAACGTAACTGGAAAGATGAGGGATAGAGAAGGGGCTAAGCCAGTCTGCTACGAGAAGAGAAGGCTCTGTCCAGGGGAAGCAAGACCGTCCAGAGAGATCACAGGAGGTGAGAGAGGGAGAGAGGACTGAGGACTGAGACATCGTCAGGGCCTTGGCAGGAACTGGGTGGCACACTGAAGATAGGATCATTCTAGAAAGTGGAGTGAGAGGAAGCCCACAGTGCGGAAACAGGGCAACAGCACAGCCCTTACCACCTTCAGGTATAGTTACCATACCCCCAGGGAACCTTGTATGGTGAGGCCAGCTTGAGAGAAGCTGGGCCCTGGAGTCAAGTGGCAATGCCAGCCTGAGGTGGCTTCACAGGAGGTAGCGGGGGAAGATATGGAAGGAATAAATATCCCAAACCCAGTGGAGGCCAGTGGCCTGCTTGTGTGTCTATATGTGTCAGCCTCTGGGGCAGAGAAGGTGGGGAGAGTAGAGAGTGGTTCCACAGGGGCAAAGTGAAGATGTCAGCCCAGCTCAGATGGCCAGGAATACCCACTTTGAAAAGTCAACATATGTTTGGTTTGAGCCCTGTGATAATGTTCGCCTGCCCTCCTGGCAAAGGATTGGGGACGCCCTCGGAGAATTATCTAATGTGTCTCACTAGCCCAGGAGGAGGGGATGTGCGGCCACACTAGAAGTTCTCATGAGCAGCCCTGGCCACAGCCCATCAGTGCTAAACACGGGAGGCTTGCCGGCCTGTGCCACGCGCTCCTCCAGCACCTGGAGCCCCTACAACCCAACACAGCAGGGCTGGTTATATGTGGGCACTGAGGCTCTGAGGAGTTAAAGAACCTGCCTGAAAAGAGAGAGCTAGACAGCAACCAGGCAGGATTCAAACCCAGAGCTTGAGCTCTGGGCCATCCTATCATGCTGCTTCTTTCCAGAAAATAAAGTGTGTGAGGAGAATTCTCCATGGGTACCTGCATCCTGAAACTGAAATAAGGGATTGTATTAGTCAGGAGAATTTAGGCTATGATGCAATAACAAACATACCACATATCTGAGAGGCTTAACCACCCAGAAGTTCATTTCTGGCTCCCATCACTGTCTGGTGCAGGGAGGCAAGGGGCTCTGCTCGTTGTAGTCACTGGGGGACCCAGGGGTCCATCTCAGCATGTGCTTCCACAGTGGCTGTGGGAGGGGAAGGGAATGTAGTAAAGAGTTCTCACCCGCAAGTCCCACACATCACTTTACACGTATTTTATTGGCCAGAGCAAGTGCTACGGCCCCACCCAAGTTCATGGGGGTGGGAAGTAGCGTCCTCCCCATGCTGTGTCCTAACGACCTCCGTGCTAACCCCCTTGGGCTCTTACTACGTGCCAGGCACTGTGATAAGCAGTTTGCACGTATCATCCTGTTTGAACTCCACAACCACCTACGAGGCCGAGTGTACTTATAGCCCCACTTCACCAACGAGGGCTGCAAGGCACAGAGAGGTTAAATAATTTGCTAAGGTCACACAGGTAGCAGGAAATAGGGCCATGGTTGAATCCAAGCAGTCCAACACACTCAACCACCAGACTCTGATCATTTATTGATTATCCAACTAACAATTATTTGTGCAGGGCCTGTATGGGAGGGATTGAGGACCCAGTGGAGATCCATGTCTTTTCACTGGTGGATCTGCAGTGCAGAGGACCATGCATTCTGCCGGATTTCATCTTTAGAAGGTGCCTGTTAGGATTTTAACCCCAAATCTCAAAGCTGGGAAAAACCGAAGAACCCGAGTTGAAACGACCCTCTATCCCATCTTCATCCCATTTAATGCGGATTCTCTCTGCATCACCCCCTCCTCTTCCCTGGGGCCTTACAGCCTCTGTGTCAACACCTCTGTCTCTGGGGACAGCTCAGCTTACGACTTCTTCACAGCACTGAGCCCTCGGTCTCCCCATCCTGAGGCCAGGGGCAACTGGAGTAACCCCGTTCCTTGTGGCATTCCCCTGTCACATACTGGAAAGCGTTACCACATCGTTCTCTGGATAAGAATCAGATAAGAACAATGTTTTCAATGCCCCATCCTGCTCCTGGAACGAGTGAGTTTCTTTAAAGAAAGGCAAAGTTCCCGGCATTTCCCAGCCTGGCCTCCTCCCCGTGGCTGCCTCTGTTGTTATGGTTGCCATCATGTCCCCACTTCTTTCCTTTGTACCAGGCACTCCCTGAAGATAATATCTGCCAGGCCACCCCTCCGGGCCAGGTTTTTCTGTGGGTGGGGGAATACCCACTTTGAAAAGTCAACACATGTTTTGTTTGAGCCTGTGATAATGTTCGCCTGCCCTCCTGGAAAAGGATTGGGGACGCCCTTGGAGAATTATCTAATCAGTTCTAGTTTCCCAGGCCTTTCTTGTTGGATTTTAACTTCATTTTTAAGAGAAAACAGCCAAGCACCACAGGTTACTAAATTTCTTTCTTTTTCTTTTTCCTTTTTATCATAAAGATTAGGCCCAGGCACTAAGATTTGAATTATCCTATGTTTTCTCAAATGGACCATATCAAGGGGCCATGTAACCATGATACCTAGTATTTGCTCAGTACTTTGAGGTTTACCTAGCACTTTTATATTTATACTCTTTGATTTGATTCTCACCTACTTCCAGTGAGATAGGCATCAGAATTCTGTCCATTTTACAGATCAGTAAACTAAGGCTTAGTGAAGTTCAGAAGCTGGCCCAATGTCACATAGCCTTTAAGTGGGAGAGCTGGAGCTTGAACTTCTAGTTTAAACCTACCATGAGGCCATGGCCACTACACGCTGGCCAAATTCCACTTCAGTGAAGCATAATTTTCACTTTTGATGCTTTTGTGGCCCCAGAATGGAACCAAGATGTTTATTCAGCAAGTGTATAAAGCATTTCTGGGCAAGTGCTATTTGGGAGTGAGCCTAGAAAGGGCAAGCGGGTGGGCAAACACCGGGGGTCCAGCCGAGAGAGGGTGCAATTCATCATTTATCCTCACTGTATGCAGGTGGCCCTACTGAAGAGCCAACCACAAGCGGGCCCTGGGCACTTCACTTGGGATCTGCAGGGAGAGGGCTCCCGGGACTGGGATGCAGAAAAGGCGTCTCCCCCGAGGGAGAGGTGTGGGCAGGCCTTCGAGCTAGGACTTAGAAGACCACGATGAAGGTAGAACAGGCACAGAGGAAGGGAACTGAGCTTCTGGACAAGAGCCCCCAAGGTTTCTCATGACAAAGGTACAAGCTTTGGGGGTCAACAGAGGCCAAAAAGGTGCCCCCCTGAGTCCCTGAGGTAAAACCCTTCAGCTCCAGCTTCTTGTTGTGGTTTTTCATTTCCTTGGTTCCTCCCTCTTGGCTATAAACTCCCTGGGGGTAAAGAGTAGGTTCATGGGACCCAGTGTGCCCACCGAGCAGCCCACAGCTGGTGCTTGATCCGTGGTGGCTGGGAGACTGAATGGGAGGGGCATGGCCAGAGCAGAGGCTGGAACCTGAGTCATCAGTGGTACCACCTGTGCCGCTGCCTTCCCCTCTCCAGCCTCAGTCTCCCTCTTAGAGTCAAAAGGGTTGGCGTCGGTCATCTCTAAGACCCCTTGGACTGTCTTCCTCTCTCTCTATTCCAGGAGCATTTCTTGGCAGGCAGGCAGAGGAGTAGTTTTGTTCAGCCCCCACTCATTATCTCCTGGCCCTTTTTGCCCCAGAGCTTCAAAGTTTGCAGAACAACAGGGAGTTCTCATAGTTGGCATGCATGACCCGCCCCCTACCGCACACCCCTTGGGCATTGCTTAGCCGGTAGGGGGCTGTGCTCTGAAGGAGCGGCCTGAGCTGCGTGAGGCTGGCATCTCCCAGCCCCATTATCACAACCGGGCCATCTCTCGAAGCCACATTTCAGGATGACGGGTCAGCCTGGACCCAAAAATGTCTTCAGGTCTACCAGACTTAAAAACGCATCCAGGCCTCAGAGGTGTTAATGAGAGGAGGAAAAAAGACTCATCCCACAGCCAGAGGACCAGGGGCTGTCTGGGCTCCCCATCAACACCCAGTGTTGTGTTTCTGGCTTTCTGGCACCCAATCCAACGCCCACTCTCCTCACTTTCTCTCTCAGTAACGGCATCCTGATTTCCTTTTGGAAACTTGCAAGCTGTCTGATGAGACCGTCATTCAAGATGCCCCGCCCTCCCCAAGACAAGAGATGGCACCTGAGCCCGACAGAGCCCACTACGCAGGTTCTCCTTGGAATCTGAATCCTGAGCAGAGGGACAAAAAGCAGGAAATGGTTGGTGGCCTTGTTCCAGTGGCACCACCACAGAGAGACCTTCCATCTGCTTCTGCCAAGACTCTCAGAGCAGCCGCGTTCCAATCCTTCGGCCCTGGCTGGTCTACTTTCCCCTGATTCTGTCCCTCATTTTCAATTGCCTGTTCTGTTGCCCACATCCCCAAAGCCCTATCTGATTCACCTTTCAAATCCAAAGGCAGAGGCATAGAGACTGCACAGCTGGTCATCTTGGGGTAGCAGAGCGAGACCCCTGCCTCTTCCCAAGAATCAGGACCATCAGTGTGGCAAAACCACAGGTGAGACCAGAGCTCCTGTCCCGATGCCACCTCTCAGCTGTATGGCCTCAGGCTTTGGACTTGACTTGGAACCTCAGTTTTCTCATCTCTAAAATGGGAAAGTTTGCCTACCTGTTGGGACTGGGGTGTGGCTTAATAAAACGCCCAGAGAGGACCTAGCACAGGGCTGAAAATCTACAGGACTTTCCGGGAGGGTAGATTAGATTGTCATTCTGATGAGAAAGTCTCATTGCTTCTCATCTGTTAACCCCAGATGTATTGGAGAAACAGAGTCAGCTTCTTTCTGTTTAACATGCACTGAAATCATCACCTTTTTAGTTGCCCAAACCATTGGGTCACCAAGAAAAGCCTTCCCAAGCCTCTTTCGGGAAAGGACTTCTTTTTCTAACTTGAAACAAGGAGTCATTTGCCAAACTGAAATAGCGCAGAAACCTTAGAACCCACAGATTTGAGTGAATTCTAATCTTGGCCAAAACTGGCAGGAGTGTGAGGGTGTGGGGGGAGGGGGCGGATGAGTCAGAGATTCCACCCTTCAGAGGGGGCAGCCTAATATGGCATTGGGGAGCCACGAGAGACGACTTAGGTATGCCTGGACTTCCAGACTGGAGCCACGACTCTGGCCAGGACCCAGCCGTACCCCTCCAGCCCCACCTACCCTCACATACACATGGAGCAGAGCCTTGGGTGGCGAACCAAAGCTGGGAGCCCAGATCAACTTGGGAGGAGCCAGCCAAGAGACCAGGACCTTGACCCCAGAAAGGGTGGCACCCACCTTTCTCCCAGCATGCCCTGGGGCTTGGGCCAAAGGTGGACCTGTCTCTGCAGGCAGGACGTGGTCCTCGCTGACTCCAAGGTCTCCTGAGGGCAGCCGACATTGATCAAGTCTGTGATAGGGACATAAACATGTAATAGTGAGTAATAGTGAGGCTTCACTCCACATAACCTCAGAGCAAGTGAAATTTATCTTCATCCCTGGAGAAAAAGACCGGGTAGGGGAGGACTTTCAAAGGCGAGAAGTGATTTCTGATGGTTTTACAGTTTAACGAAAACACAGAGATGCCTCTTCTTTTTTTCTTTAAGAATACATACCTGTTCATGTATAACTGAATCACTTTGCTGCATACCTGAAACTAACACAACATTGTTAATCCACTGTACTCCAGTATAAAATAAAAAGTTTAAAAAAAACAAAAACAAATAGACAAACAAAAAGAGATGCCTTTAAATGGCGTGGGTGGAAGCACAGCTGACTTCTAGACCTGGCTTAGCTCCTCACTAGCTGTGTGACTATGGGCAAATTGCCTTGCTTTTTGTGCTTGTATATATATATATATATATGTTTAATCATCTATAAATTGAGAGAAGTGCTTCTCAAACTGGAGTGCTCATCAGAATTACCTGGAGGGCTTGTTTCCTGGGCTCGGGCTCAGAGATTCTGACTCAATAGGTCTGGGGTAGGACCTAAGAATTTGCATTTCTAACAAGCCCCCAGGATTACAGAATTGCTCAGGCATATTCAGGGGAAAAACAAAGTCTCCTTGCCCTGGATGCCCAGCAAAGGTCCTCTGATTGGACTGGCCTTCTCACGGCTCCATCCCTGGAGGCAGCATGTGAATCCATTCCCCCAAACCACTCAGATCAGCAAAACAGAGATTGCCGATAATTGGGAAGGGCCAAAAGAAGGAATGATGCTGGAGAGAGAAGCAGCAAACACCTCCCTTGGTGTCAGAGCTGGCACTGGAACCCCAGTGAGGCACAGTCTTCAGCCTCTGTTCTTTCCAGCCCACCTGCCTCCAAAGTGGACTAGATCTGGGAGGAGTCCTGGTTCAGGACCCCACCTCCAGGGAAGACTGTACCTAAACATACCAGACAGATGAACCCATCCACATCCTTCCAGGAAGGAGGTAATTACCTTGGCTCTCCTGACAGGTGTCCCCCAGGGAGACTTCAGCCACACGCAGCAGTCATGCTGGGGCATTCGTGTATAAACCTGTGTCCTGGACAAACAGACAGAAAACTCTCAATCACACTTGGGCTTGCAGACTTGCACAGTGTCTATTTGCTGACCTCAGAGACACTCCCAAAGGACAAGGGTGGTGATGAAGGTGATAATGAAGGGACCAGTGTGTCTCTGCCTTTGTCCCTGAGGTTTGATACTCCCTAGGAGGTATCTGTTCAGATCAGGATTTCAGGTTTTAGATGATCTGTTCCCAAAAGTGAGCCAGCCATTTATCAGCCTTCCTACCCAAGGAATCTGGAATAATATCTTCAAATAATATCTGGAATAATATCTTCAAAGTATTCGTAGTCTAGGGGAAGATAAGACCCAAAGAAAGAGAAACCACAGTTCATGACAAACACCATTGCTGAGCTTTGGATAAAATTCTAACTCCACGTGCAAGAGACCAGGAAAGACTTCCAAGGGCTGTGATGTTTGACCTGGGCCTTGAAACAGTTTGCCAAAGAAAGGCGTCTGGGGAAAGCCATTCTAGATATAGAGAACAGAACGTTGATTAGTGGAGAGGTTGTCCATGGAATGATGGGTTCAGAGTGACGGGAACATAAGGTCTCAGCGGGGAGTGGTGAATGACAAGCCTGGAAAGTTGGTTAGTACGTCATGCTGCAGAGTTTGGATTTTATCCTGAGACGGCAGGGGCCAACAAAAGTTTTTTTAAGCAAGAGAATGGAATGGGATGAGACGTGACATTTTTAGGACTAAAACTGGTAGAGGGTGGAGGGTGGCCTGGCCAGGGAGAGACGGAGACAGCCGGGCTAGTCAGGAGGCAAAGAGATGGGAGGACAGAGGGAAGGCCATGGTTATGGAGATGGGAATGAGAGGGACAGAGCCAGGACAGGACAATGGACAGGAAGTGGTGGCTACTGGATGTGGGAGAGGACAAGAGGGAGGAGTCAAGGCCACATCCAGAGTCTCCGGTTTGGGAGGCTGATGAACGGTCTTGACCAAGTTAGGGAGTGAGGAAGAGGAGAAGACTTGAGTAGCTTGGCATGAATGGAGCAAATGGACACGTATTGGGCCATTTTCTGTAGGCCACCTCTTCATACTTCACATGGCAAGTAATTCTTGAAAAATACAAATGACTAAGTGATACAGAGTAGATTTTCAAAATTTCCCCCCAGAACAATCATCTCAAGCCTGGAACTCTTATCTCCTGATCATTAAAGCCAACAAGATCATCAAAAATACCTGCAAAGGGCAGGCAAGGATCAAAACAAGAATAATAAGCAAAGCAGTACTGGGAAGGCAACCTCTTCTTAACTCGTAATTGAATCACGTCCACTGACTCTTGTCGGGTGAGATAAATTAACACACTTAAGAGACATCCACGCTAGGGACTCTACCAAGGCCCCATGCCCGTGTGTACCCCAACTGGGAATGATGGACAAAGTCCCCTTTCATGCAATCCTCTCCCAATAGAAAAAGAAAAAAACAATTTTAACCACGGAAATAAATAGAGAAGATGATGGCTTTAAAATTAAATGTTGGAAAAACGTCATGCAGCAAAATCCCAAACCCCAATCGTGGTTGAGGATGCCGCAAACCACACACATTTGCACTTCAAGAGTGAAAGATGTTTTGAAAGAGTCCTTGAAATAAAGATTCCCAGGTTCCACTGGGGGAGGACCAATTTCGGTCCAAAACACATCTTTATGGCTGGGTTTTTAAAGCCCAGGAAAGTGTTCCTAATGGAAAGGCTGACCGGTCTGTCCACACACCACACCAGCAAGATCGAGGCTCTTTAAGAAAATGAGATTTTCCTTTGCAACTAGGTCAACGTGGAAAGAAAACAAGAGTTTCTTCTGGAAAGTTCACAGTTTTCAAATGGGACGTTAGAAAAATAACTTCCTTATGGAATGGGATGCCTTATTGCTTTCTCTTTTACCTGAAGCCAGGTTAACTGGTTGAGAAAACAAAGTGGCAGAAAAACAGGAACCACCTGTTGTTCAGAAGTGCTGTCTGATGGGCTGGGAAGACAGACCCTTCCTAGGTAAGCAAGTTCTACTCAGGTGCCACAGGCTCAGGCCCACCGAGCCCAGGCAGGTGCATTGAGAAGTGAGGCTGGCCAGGTAGGGGCTGACAGGTGGAGCTCATGTGCCTGGTCACGAGGGAACAAAGGCTAATCTGCTCTGGCCACTGTGGCCACGTGATGCCAGTGTCACCAACACCTGAATTTCCAGGAGGAGCTTGAGAGATGCATGTTTATGTGAAATCTTCTGAATTTTAACACTGAGAACCAAGTCCAAAAAAACTGAAACACAACATGGGCCAAACAGCCCAGCTTGCCGGCACCATCTGAGGTCTCTTCTGTCCCGTGCTAATCAGGACTGAGGCAGAATTTCAACATGTCAAGAGAAGGAAAGAAAAGAGAGGACTCGTTTGTTAGGCACTATCTTGATACTAGAAGCCGGGAGACTTGGGTTCCTGTCCCAGCTCTTTGACTAACTCCTCGGTATGTCGCTGGGCCAGCTGCCAGCTCCCCCTTCTCCGGGCCTGTGAAAGGAGGGGCTAGGATGAGGTGAATTCCAAGCACTTGGCCACCTACAGCCTGGGATGCTATGCCCTCAGCTGATGGAAACCATTCAGCGCCTAAGAGGTGTTTTCTGGGAATCAGAGGTGACCCTGAGTTAATGGTTCAGGAATTCAGGTGGGTGCAGCCCTCTGTACTCCCCCCTTGGTTTTCAGGTGATTTCTCATGAGGAATCTCCCTAACCTCCAGAAGGAACAAGAGCTGATAAACTGAAGTCTCAGTGAGGCGCCTGTGATATGGTGACCTGTTTTCCCACCCCTGTGTGCTCCACAGGGATTTGCTGAGGCATTGAGACTCCAGGCAATCTCATCACGCCTCAGCCTCACAATAAGCCTGAAAGGTAGGTACCCTCGTCCATTTCTTTGCCTGCATTTTGAAGATGAGGCAATGGAGGCTCAGAAGTGTTCATCATCTTACCCAAGGTCACACAGCAAGGAGAAGGCCAAGAGAAGGTCACAGTAAACCGAGGGTGGTCTCTATCAGGAAAGGCTGGCCCACCCATTTCCAAATACTGTAAGAAGAGAGAGTGTCTCAGTTAAAAATGGGCCACATTCAGCATCTTTGCACACTCTGCCCCTCCTACAACTTTCCTGGCCACATAGAGACAGCCGTGGGTAGCTCTGCCTTAGGTCCAACTTAACAACTCCTTCTGGGACCACATTTCTGTTGTTTTCAAAGATCAACCAAGTAGCCCACCCTCTTTCTAGATAACTCAGTTTAAAAAAAAAACAAAAACAAAAACAAAACACAGATTCGTCACCTGGAAAGAAAATCGCTTTTTCTCCTTTCTCTTTGATGGTATTTTCTTTCAGAACCCCAGATGTGGCAAAGGACAGGATATTTATCTGTGTTTATCTGACAAGTGCAGGGGCCAGGACTGCCGGGCCACCCTCATCCTGGGGGGTGTCCTGACATCAGAGGACACATAGCAAGTATGCCTTTTTCTCCAGAGAAATGACGTTCCCCTGTGCCCTGGGAGAACTGGGTCTCTCTTTCTCTGGAACCATGTGCCTCGAGCAGCCAGAAAGAACCAGAGAGTCCACACCACCTTGTCCGCAGCAGAGGGTCACCCCCCCACGGGACCCAAGACTCATTCCGTCATGCCCGAAGCTCCCCTGTGAACTTGGGGGTCTGGGCAGAGGTATCTTCTTCGTGACCGAGACCTTAAGGCTTTTATTTACAATCACGCTTGCAGTTGCCCTTTAGACCTGTTGCTGTTTTGCCTCTTTCCAGGGCTTTTCCCAAAGTTACTGGACAACAGCTGTGTTGGGGGGTGGGGCCAGAGATGATAACTGCCCCTACATTATAGATGAGAAACCTGAGGCTCAAGGGACTAAATGGCTTGCCCAGGGCCATCTGGCTGGTGAGGGCTGAGCTGGGTTTCAAGCCCAGCTCCTGAACTCCACTGGGCTGGGCGGCCTGCCTCACTCTGCCCCCCTCTCACCCCCACGTGAAGGCCGAGAGGGCTCCCTGCGGTCCATCCAGTGAGGGCGGGCAGGAGATGCCAGCCCTGGCTTTGAAGCCCATGGCTACTCAGAAGCTACCCCACTGGCTTGGAGAGACAGGTGTCATGTCTACAGCCCCTGGTTGAGGTCTGTGGAGAAATGCAGCCTGTATCCCGGGGGGACAAGGTCTGAGGGCTGGACATGAGACCAGGAAGGAAAGGAGAGGAGGAAGAAAGGGAAAAGGACAGCTATGGACTGAATTGTGTCCCTCCTCAACTCACGTGGAAGCCTCTGTTCCCTAATGTGACTGCATTTGGAGATAGGGCCTTTAGGGATGTAATTAAAGATGAGTGATGTTATAAGGGTGAGGCCCTAATCCAATAGGATTGGTGGCCTTAAACCAAGAGGAGCAGAGTCCTCGCTCCCTCCCTGTCCTGTCTCTGTCCCCACAGGCATTGAGGAGAGGCTATGTAAGGACACAGTGGGAAGGTGGCCATCTGCAAGCCAAGGAGAGAGCTCTTCCCCAAACCAAATTGCCTGAAGCCATGTCCTGGACTTCAAGCCTCCAGAGCTGTGAGAAGTGGATGTCTGTTGTTTAAGCTCCTCAGTCTGTGGTATTTTTTATGGCTGCCCAAGCAGACTAAGACGAGCACAGACTCAAAGAAGAGGGAGAAAGAGCAACCTCGCTGTGGCCAGCCACCACCCAGGGTGCGTCACGCCACCCTCACCCCTCAGTTCCCATGCCTGACACCCTCCCCCAGACCCCAATCTCTTCCATCTCCAGGAGGCCTATTCCACAGAGACCTGGGCTGAGATCTACCCCAGTCAGCCCAGGTAACCATTCTTTCCTTAAAAACTCCCCTTCACATGGACAGATTTTCTCACTGTTGACTTCGTTGTCCACCAGAGAATGACCCTCAAGGTCTCCTCTGACCTGGGTCACGTGCATTCCTCCTCAGCCTGTTCTATCCTCCAAGAAGGTCAAGTATGGGTCACCACCTCATGCAAAGCTCACCCAGCAGGGAGGGACTAACTGCTGCGCAGTTGCCGGAAGTATGCGTATTGAGGAAAGTCTCCCAGATCTAGAAACAGGCCAGCTCGGGTTTGGATCCCAGTCTCCCACGTGGCAGCTGTGGAACTGTGACTACATTGCCTCAACTCCCTGCACCTGTCTCGGGAGAGCGGTGTGAACATGAAAGGAGATGCTAGGAAGACCCACCCCCGCTGAGTCCCCTTCTCGCCAGGGTCAGGCAGGGAACGGGTTTACTGCTCTGGCCAGTCAGGACACCAGAAGGCCCTCGGATAAAATGGGAGCCCCCAGATCCACCAACCTGATTGTAAAATTATTTGAGAGGCCACCAAGTCTCAAATATCCCAGCCTCCTCCTCCGTAACAGGTTGAATAGTGCCTCCCCAACCCCCAAATATGTCCATGTCCTAACCCCTGGAACCTGTGAATGCGAACTTTTTGGGAAACAAAGTCTTTGCAGATATCATTAAATTAAGACTTTCAAGATGTGATCAACCTGGACCATGAAGGTGGTCCCTAGATCCAGTGACAAGTGTCCTTATCTGAGACGCACAAAGGAGTAGCGATCATAAGGAGAAGAGGAGAAGCCATGCGAAGACAGAGACAGAGATGGCAGTGATGCAGCCACAAGCCAAGGAATGCCTGGAGCTGCCAGAAGCTGGAGGAAGCAAAGACACATTCTCCCCTGGAGCCTTTAGGAGGAGCACATCCCTGTTGATATCTTGATTTGGGTCTCGAATGGTGGCAGAATCAATTCTGCTTGTGTTAAGCCACCACGTTTGTGGTAACTTCTTACAGCAGCAAGAGGGAACTATAGGACTCGTCAACAATGAATAATGGCTAATACACCCTCCATCCCTGGTGCAGTGCTGGGCCCACAGCACATAGTTCATGACTGGCTGGCTTGGTGGAGAGTGCTAGAATGAACATCTACGTCATCTCAGAAGTTGTCCCCTGACAAAGCAACTTCACAAATGTCCTTTGGGACAGTCTTAAAGGGCCATCTCTGCAGGTACCATCCCCCATTCTCCTCACCCAATGTCAACTCTACCCAAATAGCCTCTCCTCCCCTGGAAACAGGGTGTGGCCACACATTTCTAGAATGCACCATGACCCTTGGTTCTGCCTCATGGGAGCTAAGTGAAACACTCCACCGGAGCCTCCCTTTGCACAAACTCTGACAACGTTTCTGCTGTGCAGGACAGACACTGCCCCGCGTTCATCCCGTGGAGCGGGGCCCCGCACCAGCTGGAGTCATGCACGACTTCTTCAGGGGCAAGAAAGGATGCTCTGTGCTCCTCGCTGCCTGCTATGGCTGGGGAGCAGGGGTGGGCAGGAGTGGTTAGAAACTTGGTCTGAGGGACTTCTGGGGAGAAGGCCTGAGAAATGAAACTGCTCAGGCTAATCAGACCTCTCAGAAGAGGTGGGCAGTGGGGGGAGGGGGGTTAGGGACCTTTCAATGCCCCCTGTCCAATCTCCAAGCCCTGAAATGCAGCAACATCAACAACCAAACCATTTGATTTACATAAAAGCAGAACGCTTGCAATGGAAAAGCAGCCCCAGACCAACTCCCTAAATCCTCAAACCACCTTCCACACCGATTGCAGACCCTCCACCAATCCTGTGAAGAAATTCTGACACCACCTCTGCCCTCCCACCTCTTTCCTTCTTAATAGCCAGTGTGCTCCTCTGTAGATGTGGAACGGATCTGAACTCTCCTAAGGTGTGCTTGGGTCCCATGAGATCTTAAATAACCAGGAGGCCCTATGTCGTGGAGCGACCAGAGGAATTCGGAATATTTTTATTTTTCTGAAAAGCTCTAAAAACCTCATCTACAATGGTGCGTGTGCACACACACAGGCAACCACAAATCCCCGCCCGGCCGCTGCCCAGGGGCCCCTTCTCAGGTTCTCTTTGGGTCTACAGGTGCCGTGTAAATCAGGTCAGGCCAACAATGTGTACCTTTCAAGGGATAACCACTTACATCCTCGCCTTCTCCCTCGCACCCGCCCCGGCTTTCACTCTGGGGAGCTGCCAAAGGCTCAGCTTCCCCAGAGCAGCTACACACGCCCCGGCTTCCTTTCCCAGGGGTCCCCTTCATGTCATATATCCTGCACTTGACTAAACTCACCTGCTTTCAGGTCAGAAAAATAAGGGCTTAGTGCTTGATTTGCTTTAAACCTCATTTAGAAGACAAGGAAAAAGCTGAGACCAGATCCAAGCATTTTTATTACCTGCATACATACATTTATTGCATATGTAGGTTTTTTTTTTTTTTTTTCTGGATCTGTGTACGTGGGAGAGTCGCTTGTTGATTTATGGGATAAGGGGCTCTGTCATTTCAAGCCTTCAGCAATCTGACCTTTAGAGATAACTTTAACTCCAGATTTAGGGAAGCAAACAGAAGTCACGCTCAGTGATGGGTCCAGGTGAACTCAGGCAGCACCAACGTGATCTGTCCTCTGACGGCCTTTGTGTTCAGGGAGAAGCTTGGACCAGAATGTGTGCCTACCATCTCATCCATGAAAATCTTAATGCACGCGAGAACACCGGAGTGATGGAAAATAAGGTCCAGCCAACAAGACCGTAAGGAGGGCCACCCTGCCCCCTGACCACAGTGTCCCAGCCCTGCAGAGGAATACAGAGTGTGACGGTCCAAAGGTGCTCTTTCGCTGGGAGAGATCAGATTTACTTCCTGCCAAACAAGCATCATTCAAATCCGAATGTCAACCGCTCTCCTTCCCCGCTTCTGAAAGAACCACGTTATTTATTTAGGCTTTGGTTTGGGGCTGTCTGTGGCAACCTTGTTTGGAAGAGTACCGGGCATGCTGGTACACGGCGCTCCAGGGGAGAAACGGCGCCAGGAAGGCTTGTCTTGACACATCACATTGGCCGCTAACTGTCTCCAAAGGATCTCAAAACATCCCGCTTGGCCAAAGGGTATTTTTCATGACTTTCATCCCCACCTGCCCAGGCCTTTCAAGTGGACCCTGATCCTGAAAGCATCCCCCAATTTCAGAACCTTGTTATTTGCTACTATCCTTGACCATAAGCCACTTGCATGGGCCTGGCATCCACCTGGTACATCATCATCTAAACCAGGGGTCCATCAACTTTTTTCTAAAGGGTAACAGACAGTAGATATCCTTACTGGTGGGCCATTTGGTCTCTGTTGAAACTACTCAGCTCTCCGATATAATATGCACTGAAGTGGCCATATACAATAGATAAATGAATAAGCATGGCTGTGTGCCAATAAAACTTTATTTATAGGCATTGAAATTTGAGGGTTATGTAATTTTCACATGTCACAAGATACATCTTTATTATTTTCTTTCAACCATTTAAAAATGGTTAGCTTGCAAGCAGTACAAAACAGCAGGTGGGCTGCCAGATTTGGCCTGTGGGCCATAGTTTGTCCACCCCTGTGCTGCACGAGAGCGAGACAAGCTCCCCCACTAGCCACACCCCTGGCCCCAGTCATTTCACTGCCAGTTTCTGGTTTAACGTTTTGTCTTTGCCTTTTTCATTCCCGGCTCTGGCTACTACGGGGTGATGGCCAAAATGAACCAGGAACTTCTGTATTTTGGTTAAATCTAAATCCACTTAGAAGCAACCAAAGGGCTAGTCTCATGGGGAATAAAGACCAGGCCAGGAAGGAGTCTAGGTTTCTGATTTCCTCTCCTGCTGTGTTAATATATGCACAGATACAGTTAGCCTTTTTCCAGAAGAGGCAGCAAGTCAACTCACAAAACTATGTAAAAAGGCAGCTCCTATTCTGAATAAGGCTCTGGCCATCTTCTCCCATTTAAACTTCTACAGTACGATTAGCAGCAATGAGAGATGCCTGTAGTCGGCCAGATTCCCTGATGAACTTCCCCACAGAACGGAGAGAGCTTATTTCAACATTTCCAACCCTGTGTGGGAACTTACGCTAACTTCACAACTCTCGAAGATTCATTGGGACCGCCCCTGAACAATTTACAATCATAATCCTTGGACAGCACTGCTTCAGGCCTCCTCTATTTCTTCCATGTGATATTTCCATTTGTCACGGTACCAGTTTTGATTTGCTTATAACGACATCACATGCAGAGCCAGAGAGGAGCTTCCCTTGCAAAAAACCCTTCCAAACTTTTACATTTTTGGTCTGGTCTGCTTTTTTTTTTTTTTTTTTAACTGTGGTACGTAAACCCTTCACCAGCTTGGCTGGTACAGTCCTGAAAGCATTGAATCGTCCCTTAAAGCTCATCCAGGGCATTGCCTGGCAGTATTTATGAGCAAATGCTTGTTTTAAAAGGGGAATATAATTAACATTGTACATCAACTATTCTTCAATAAAAAAAATAAAAGGGGAACATAACAGGTTCACTGTTGTAAACATAATTTCATGATTTAAAAAAATTTTGATCATTATTTTCACTGACTTAAAACTTATTTTTTTTGTTTGTTTGTTTACAAAAGTGGGGGAGACATGGTCCTAGTGAAATTCGCAATTAACTAGCAATTTCAGGAATAAGTTTCTTCGGTAAAAATGACAATTATAAACACACACATGTACATATATTTTTCTTTATATCTGTCTCTACATCTATGTCTGTCTACATCTAGATTGCTCGATCGATAGATAAATAAAAGAACAGCTAATATTTGAGCGCTACGTAGCAGGCACTGTGTTTAGTAAAATCTCACTGAATTCAACTCTCACTTGAGAAAGGGATCATTTGTCACGCCATTTACAGACCAAGAAAACATTTCCTCCTTTATTCTTAATTTATAAATCCATAAATCTGTCCCTTTCCAAGTACATTATGCTGAGGATTTTGACTTGTAAGCGATGCAGGCAAGATTCAGTTAAGTGCCGTCAACTAAAGAATTAGAGGGAAAAAGAGACTCAAGAACACACCACCCAACAGAAGGCAGGATCCTGAGTCACGGCAAGAGAGATAGATTGCTTACCTGCAAATGTATTTTAAGCCTAATTCCGTCACTAAACTACATACCCTAGAATTCAACTTTGCAAATAAAAGAAATCCACTGCCTTTTATTTCAAAGGTCCCGGGAGGATGGCAAGGGCTGCTGGAGTTTCCAGATGATTGGCACTGACTGTCCTCATATCCACTGTCTTCTGTAGCACCTCAAGTGACCTGTGAGACAGGCCTTGGAGGCAATTTTGAAGCCCCTGGGACACCGACGCAGCGGCCAAGTTTATTGGTGCTGGGGCTGCCACAGTTGGTGTGGCTGCTTCAGTGGCCAACATTGGAACAGTGTTTGGCAGCTTCATCAAAACCCCCGGAAACCCTGAGGAAAAGAGGACACAGAGGGGCCCCATTCCAGAATGTCACTTAAGACGTGGAAGGCTTCTGTAGTCCTTGCCCAGCCAAGTCATTTCAAGGCTTCTAAGGAATGAAACGTGAGAGAAGATAAACTTCGCTTTCATCTTCAAAAACATCAAAAAATAAATAACATCAAAATGCAGGCTGGATAAGGACGACTCCAACGTGCATACATAAGTAATAGTGCATTAATCGGTCCCAGGGGATTGCTCAAGCTCACCAGACTTTATTTGCTATAAAACTGGGGACATGGGGCAGAGAGGCACTCAAGGATTCCAGCCAGAAAGAACCTCTGTCCCTCTGCATCACGTGTTAGTGCTTCCTTCCTTTCTCAGTCAAGAGGAAAGACATGGAATTGATCAATTTCTCAGGCCCTCCACTCCGTGAAGCTCCACTGAGCCCTCTTAGCTATCTTGGCCAGTTTATAGGTGCAAAAGCCAGCCAATTCACTGAAATATCTTGTTTTAGAAAACCCAGTAGCTATTATGTACCTTGATCCATGATCTAAGTCTTATTTCCTCAGCTATTGAAATCTTAGGAAGACCTTTTACACCCACTAGGATGGCTATAATAAAAAGTATGAACAATAACAAGTATTGGCAAGAATGTAGAGAAAATGGAACTCTCATACACTAATGGGAACGCGAAACAGTGCAACCATTTTGGAAAACAGTCTGGCAGTTCCTCAAAGGTTAAACACAGAGTGACCATATGACCCAGCAATTCCACTGCTAGGTATACAACCCAGAAAAATGAAAACATACGACTACGCAAAACTTGTACACAAATGTTAAGAGCAGCACTGTTCGTAACAGCCAAAAAGTGGAAACAAGGCAAATACCCAT